>NC_083225.1:80306786-80609286 GCF_032191835.1 Heteronotia binoei | reverse complement strand
CTGTTGTTGCTAATGGTTAGCCTTTATAGTAACTCGGGCATCAGGATAAGATGCTCATCTCAAGGCCATCTAACCCAACCAATTTTAGTGAACAAGGGTGTCAGACAAGGTTGTGTGCTCGCCCCCTTGCTTTTCAATTTCTACATAAATTCACTTCTAACCTCCTTTAATGATTTGGTTTTACATCCTCCCAAGCTCGCCGATCGGCATATTCCAGTTCTAGCGTATGCTGACGACGTGCTTATACTATCCAGGACGCAGATTGGTATGCGAAGGGCCCTTCGCCATCTAACCCAGACCAGTCTGCAGGAAAAGTTGGAAATTAATCTAGATAAAACCAAGGTTTTAGTTTTCACCAAACGTTTCAAGGCTCATTGCTGATTTCTAAATGGCAAACCCATTGAGCAAGTAAAAATTATTAAATACCTGGGGGTGATTTTTCATTATCAGGGAAAGCGTTTGGCACATAAGAACTATGTTGCACAATCTGCGCAAAGAACAGCTGATGCCATCTACCGTTTTTACATCTCCAAAGGGGCCAAATTCTTGCCTGCAGCACTAAGGCTGCATACTGCAAAGACCAGGGTCCAGTTGCTCTATGGCGCTGAAATTGCCCCTTATTCAACCACCAAGCCGTTGGAGATAGTACAAACTAAACTCTTGCGCAAGCTTCTGTCTGTTCCCAGTTGTGTGCCAAACACTGCCATCAGGTTGGAATCTGGCGTCCCAAGCATCGAGACGTCTATGTGGTTAAACACCCTTTGTTACTTTTTGAGGGTTCTCTCAAAGCCAGGTGGCCTTCCCCATCTGATTTTTTTTGACTCTTTTGTGGGAACTTGGGAGAAAAGGTGTCTAGATCATTTTAGACTCTGTGATCTCTTCCCTGAGTCCCTAGCAATGATGGAACTGAGGGATGCGAAAGAACTTTTGCGCCTGAGGTTGGTTGAGCTGGAACTGAGATCTGCTAGAGCTAGTCTTTCTGCGCACATTTTCTTAGGGAAGCAAGCCGAAGTACTGTCCCCAGCCAGGTATCTTTTCAACATCACTATCTCAAAATATCGGATAGCTTTCTCAAAAGCACGATTCAACGCACTTTTCTCTTCGGTGCTTTTGGGACGTTACGCTGGGTACCCATATCTGGAAAGATTGTGCCCCTGTAATTGCAATGAGGTCGAAACAACTCTCCACATCGTTTTGCGGTGCCCTAATTACAATGACTTGAGGGCAAGATTAATCTCTCCAATTCTCGGGTCCTTGGCGGGCAGGCCGGAGGATGAGCAGATTGCCTTCCTCCTGTCTGACACTCATTCTGATGTTTCATCTAAGATTGCCCGTTTCTGTTATGTTGCTCAGTTGGAAAGGAGGGAAATTGAGAATGTAAATCTTGGTTATGAGTTTTAACAATATGTGCAATAGTTGGCATGAGGAATTTTGTGTAAGAGGTGATGGGTTTGTTTTCATGATTTTGTTTTTGTTTGTATTAAGCTGGTTGGATGACCGTGAATAAAGTACTACATATTGAGGACTTTAAAAAAGAAATGGAAGAGCTTATAAATGGAAGAGCTTATAAATGAAACAATGGTGGTGTCAAAAAAAGTGCAGGAGGTAGAAGGGAAAGCTAAACTCCAGGATTCCACCTTATTAAAAATGCAAGAAAAAATAACAATCCATGACTGTAAATTGATGGAGACACAAATACGTCTGAGAGGAGTACCTGAAGAAGAAGGGACAGACTTAAAAGAACATGTAATAAAAATAATTGCTGATTTCCTGGAGGAAGATCCTGAAGGGACTAGAAATATGTATGATTATATGTATAGAGTGAATTCATCATATGCCAAGAAAAATAACTTACCAAGAGATGTGGTTATAAGATATATGACAATAGAAATGGTGGGGAAAATCTTGAACAAAAATTTTGAAAAGACATTGATAGTGGGAGGAAGCAGAGTAAGAATAATGAAAGAATTGCCAAGACAAGTGATAAATGACAGGAGAACATATAAGAAATTAACAGAAAAACTATGTGACAATGCAGTGAGGTATAGATGGATAATACCTGAAGGTTTGAGCTTTGAGCTACAAGGAAGAAGGATTACAAATACAATTACAAATACACAGGAGCTGCATAAATTTTATGAAGAGAATAAAGAATTTGCACCATGATGGATTATAAATTATTATCTTGGAATGTAAATGGACTAAATTCACCACAAAAAAGAAAGGCAATATTTCATTGGATTAAAAAAACAAAACTGTAATATAATTTGCTTACAAGAAGTTCATATTAAACAAAAGGATTATAAATTTTTATGGAATAAACAATTGGGACTGGAATTTTTTTCATTGGCTGAACAAAAGAAAAGGGGTGTGGTTTTTTATATTAAACAAGAATTGGACCCAAAAATAATATTTAAAGATAAAGATGGAAGATTTGTGGCAGTAGAAGTAATAATAAATGCAAAAAAACCCTTATTATTGCGACTGTACGCACCAAATGGTGCAAAAGATTTTTTTTTAAAGACATTATAAAACAACTTGATGAAGTGACATACGACCAGGTCATGATTATGGGAGACTTTAATGGAACAATTCAGAATACATTGGACAGATCTGGGGAAAAAAATAACAATAAAAAAGGAAAATTGCCAAAAATCCTTCTTTGAACTGGTTAAACACGAAAACTTGGAAGACATATGGAGAAAATTTAATCCTGACGTACGAGATTATATTTTTTTTTTCAGCAAGACATAATACTTTTTCCAGAATTGACATGTTATGGGGTACAAAGGACTTAGGCCTTATAACTAAGAAAATAGAGATCTTACCGAAGATAGGTGCAGATCATAACCCAATATTATGGATTACAAAATTGTCTAAAAAAGTGAGACGATGGAGATTAAATGAAGATTTACTACAAAATAAAGAATTAGTGACATCTCTAGAAAATGAAACTAAAGCTTTCTTCCAAATAAATGATAAAGATGATATAGAATTTCAGATGGTGTGGGCTGCTTATAAAGCCGTAATGAGAGGAATATTGATTACATTAAACAATAAGGACAAAAGGGCAAAAGAAAAACATGTTGGACATTCAAAATGAAATAAAGAAAAAAGAAGGGGAATTGAGGAAAAGGCCAGGGAAAAAGAAAATTATAAGGGAGATTACAATACTACAAGCACAAATGAGACATTTGTTAAATAAGGAATTGGAATGGAATTTGAAAAAATTACAACAGAAGTCCTTTGAGGGAGCGAATAAACCTGGAAAGTATTTTGCCTGGCAACTGAAGAAAAAGAGAGGAAGTAAAATTATTAATAAAATTGTGGTTGATGGAAGAGAGAATATATGAAAAAAATTTGAATGATCCAATTGAAAAAATAGAAATTGAAGCAGCGATTAATGCAATGCAAATTAGAAAAGCACCTGGGCCAGATGAATATACGGCAAAAAATTTTAAAATTTTTAAAGAAGAATTAATACCGAAACTTCAAAAATTGATGAATATGATAAGAATAAGAGGGAAAATACCAAACACATGGAAGGAAGCTGTAATTTCTTTGATTCCTAAGGAAGATAGAGATGTCATAAATGTAAAAATCTATAGACCAATTTCATTACTAAATAATGACTATAAGATATATACAAGAATATTTGATAAATTTCATAAAGGAAGACCAAGCGGGATTTCTCCCTAAAAGGCAAATAAGAGACAATATTAGAACTGTTGTAAATATTGTAGAATATTATGAAAGACATCCAGAGAAGGAAGTTGCATTATTCTTTGCGGATGCAGAGAAAGCTTTTGACAATTTGAACTGGGACTTTATGTTTGCAGTAATGGAGAAAATAGAGTTGGGGGAAAACTTTATAAGAATTATAAAGGCAATATATACTGAACAACGTGCAAGGTTATGTATAAATTTAGATCTTACAGATAAAATGATAATCAGCAAAGGTGCAAGACAAGGTTGTCCACTTTCACCTTTGTTGTTTATAATGACTCTTGAAATGTTATTGATGCAAATACAAGATGATAAAGAAATAGAAGGGTTGAGAGTTAAAGGATTTATTGACAAAAATAGAGCATTTGCAGATGATATAATGTTTATACATGAAAATCCTACACTAGTAACACCTTTGTTGTTAGCTAAAATACAAGAATATGGAGAACTGGCAAGATTTTATGTTAATAAAGAAAAATCAAAATTTTTATGTAAAAATATGCCAGTACATACACAAAAGGAGTTGCAGAGACTAACAGGATGTGAAGTTACCTCTAAAGTGAAATATTTGGGTGTGGAAATAACAATGAAGAATATTGACCAGTTCAAAAATAACTATGAAAAGCTATAGCATAAAATGGATGAAGATATGATAAAATGGAATAGGCTTAACTTGTGATTGCTTGGAAGAATAGCTGCAATTAAGATGAATATTTTGCCGAGAATAATGTATTTGTTTCAAACTATTCTGATTGTGAAAAACAGTAAACAATTTAACAAATGGCAAAGGAAGATTTCGGAATTTGTATGGGCTGGGAAGAAACCAAGAATTAAAATAAAAGTTTTAATAGATGCTAAAGAGGAGGATTCCAATTACCAGATTTAAGATTATATCATGAAGCAGTTTGTTTAGTGTGGATAAAAGATTGGGTGATGCTGTTGAATAAAAAAACTTTTAGTGTTGGAAGGTCATGGAAATAAATTCGGCTGGCACGCTTATATATATTATGGGAAGAAAAAGATGGATAGTTTTTTCTCTAACCATTATATAAGAAATAATTTGTTGAATACCTGGATGAAATATAAGAAATATGGTGAAAGAAAACCATTATGGATAGTGCCAGCAGAAGTGATAAAAATAACCTATGAGACAGGTGAGGAAAAATGGCTGTCATACAATCAACTATTAAAAAAACAAAGTGGCCAAATAGAATTGAAAACTGCTGTGGAGCTGAATAACAAATACGATTGGTTTCAAATGCAACAAATAAAGAGTTTGGTGGAAAATGATATTAAAACTGAAGGAATAAGATGAGAGCAAACAGAAATGAAAAATTAATTTCAAAAACTTATGTTACTTTTAAAATGGTCTACAGAAGATGAAGTAGTGAAATCTCAAATGATTAAATGGGCAATAAATGTAAATAAAGAAATACAGATGGATACAATGGGAATATTTATGGAAGAACTCTATGAAACTTTCAACATGTCAGAGTATTAAAGAGAACTGTTTTAAAATGATGTATAGATGGTATATGACTCCTAAAAAATTGGCAAAGATGAATAACAAGATGTCAGACAGATGTTGGAAATGCAAAAAACATGAAGGTTCTTTCTATCATATGTGGTGGACTTGTGAAAGAGCGAAAAAGTATTGGCAGATGATCCAGCAAGAAATTTCTAGGATCTTGGGATATGAATTCAAGAAAGCTGCAGAGACTTTTCTGTTGGGATTACAAATGGAAAAATTTCCAAAAGAGGATAGAACTATAATTTGTTACTTGCTTTTAGCTGCTAGGACACTATATGCGCAGTTATGGAAGCAAGAAAAAATACCAGAAAATGGGATTGGATTATAAAAGTTGTGACATGGAGTGAGATGGACAAGATTTAGAAGATTTTAAAAGGGAGTGGAAAAAATTTAGAAGTTATGTAGAAGAGGAGTGGAAAGTAAAAGGACTTTGGACAATTTTTGATAATGATTAACTTTAGAAGAAAGAAGAATATTAATTTTAGTAATTAAGGATACCTTTTAATGTTAGTATTTTGAGTAAATAACACTGGCAGGGGTCAAGTAACGGGGTGATTAGAAAAAAGCATATGGGATAGATGAAAAGAAGTTATTAATGGAAATTGTTACCATATGTTATCAATAAAATTGTTTAAAACAAAACTGCATTCCTAGAAGCTCAGATAAAATATATATCACAAGTTAGGAAAGGCACAAACAGATATAAGAGAAGGCCTGCATGGTTATCAAACAAAGTAATGGAAGCTGTAAAAGGTAAGAAGGACTCCTTTAAGCAGTGGAAAGCTAGTCCAAGTGAGATTAATAAAAGGGAACACAGGCAGCGGCAAATCAAATGCAAGGCTGTGATCAGGCAGGCAAAAAGGGACTATGAGGAGCATATTGCAAAAAACATAAAGACCAACAATAAAAATTTCTTCAAATATTTTAGAAGCAGGAAACCAGCCAGGGAGGCAGTGGGGCCCTTGGATAACCAAGGGGTCAAAGCATTACTGAAGGAGGATAGGAAAATGGCTGAGAAGCTGAATGCATTTTTTGCCTCCATCTTCACTGTGGAAGATGAGAAGTGTTTGCCTGCTCCAGAAGGGGTGTTGAAAGACCTGAGTCAGATTGAGGTGACAAGAGAGGAGGTCTTACAACTGATAGACGAATTAAAAACTAATAAGTCACCAGGACCGGATGGCATACATCCAAGAGTTCTGAAAGAACTCAAAGTTGAACTTGTGGATCTTCTGACAAAAATATGTAATCTTTCATTGAAATCTGCCTCCGTTCCTGATGACTTGAAGGTAGCAAATGTCACCCTCATCTTTAAAAAGGGTTCCAGAGGAGATCCAGGAAACTACAGGCCAGTCAGTCTGACTTCAATACCGGGAAAGTTGGTAGAAAGCATTATCAAGGACAGAATGAGTAGGTACATTGATGAACACGGGTTATTGAGGAAGACTCAGCATGGTTTCTGTAAGGGAAGATCTTGCCTCACTAACCCGTTACAGTTCTTTGAGGGGGTGAACAAACATGTGGACAAAGGAGACCCGATAGATATTGTTTACCTTGACTTCCAGAAAGCTTTTGATAAAGTTCCTCATCAAAGGCTCCTTAGTAAGTTCGAGAGTCATGGAGTAAAAGGACAGGTCCTCTTGTGGATCAAAAACTGGCTAATTAATAGGAAGCAGAGAGTGAGTATAAATGGGCAGTCTTCGCAGTGGAGGACGGTAAACAGTGGAGTGCTGCAGGGCTCAGTACTGGGTCCCATGCTGTTTAACTTGTTCATAAATGATTTGGAGTTGAGAGTAAGCAGTGAAGTGGCCAAGTTTGCAGATGACACTAAATTGTTCAGGGTGGTGAGAACCAGAGAGGATTGTGAGGAACTCCAAAGGGATCTGTTGAGGCTGGGTGAGTGGGCATCAGCGTGGCAGATGAGGCTCAATGTGGCCAAGTGCAAAGTAATGCACATTGGGGCCAAGAATCCCAGCTACAAATACAAGCTGATGGGGTGTGAACTGGCAGAGACTGACCAAGAGAGAGATCTTGGGGTTGTGGTAGATAATTCACTGAAAATGTTTGTGGGTGCGGAAGGTTCTGGACAGTGTGCCCAGATGCTCCATTCGTTCCTGCAGCTGGCAGAGGAATTGGGGTCCCGCTGGCTCATGAGAAGACCGAGGGCCCTTCACGGATTTTAACCTTCTTAGGTATCAAGTTGGATACAGTGAGGCAAGCTTCACGGCTTTCTTCTGAGAAAGTCCAGGGCCTGCGGTTGAAGCTGCCGGCGCTGAGGAGTAAGCGCAAGATTTCATTGCTGGAGCTTCAGCAGATAGTGGGCCATTTTAACTTTGCGTGCAAAGTAGTGGCTCCCGGCAGGGCATTTTTATGGCAACTTTGTGATGCCATGGGTGAGTTATGTTTGCCTCATCATCGGATTAGGATTTGCCGAGGCATGCGTCAAGATTTGGAGGTCTGGGAGCAGTTTTTGTCCTCATTTAACGGCGTTTCGTTTTGGCATGAAGATTTGAGAATTGAGGCTGAGCTTCAGATTACTTCTGATGCAGCTGGTTCCACTGGGGTTTGGGTTTACTTTCGCGGCCACTGGTGTGCCGAAAGTTGGCCCAACGAATGGTTGGGGACCAAAATTTGCTGCAACCTTACATTTTTGGAGTTTTTCCCTATAGTTTTCCCGATTAGAAACATCTGTGTTTATGCCATTTTTTCCTGTGTTGCATTTGCCTTTCTCACGTTAGAACACTTGGTAGAGCGTATATATAATTTCCTCTATTGAACAATGAAATGTTATAACATAATACTAGTTGGTGGACAAAGCATGCATCTTCCTCAGAAATAAGGAAATGATTGAGTACATCGGGACCAAGCATTAACAAATCCATACAACAGTCAACAAGAAGTATTCAGGGAGAAAAAAATAATCTGTACTCTAATGGGATTCAATGCAAAGAGGCTACAGTGAACATTCTGGAAATTTAAGACAAATGTGCCTATGTACATACTCTTGCCCTGCAAGAGTAACTCTGTATTCCGTTTACATAATGTGGCCTCTGATGGTAATGTCAGAGGATACAAAATGATTTGCCTGCTGAGTGCTATAGATTGCGCTAGTAGAGACTTGGCTAAGGACTTGCCTCTTCACCGGCTTCTACATAGATTGCACATGGTTCTTAGTAACGCCAACCTCCATGTGGGGACTGATGTTCTCCCAGAATTACCCCTGTTGAACCCATATCCTTTCCCAAACTCCACCCCAAGCATCACACTCATAACCTCGAGGAATTTCTCAAACCAAAATTACCTAGATAATCCAACTTTTGCCCACATTTCAGTTCCCCATTTGTAATACCTCATAGAATTCTTTCTTACACATTGAAGGTTTTAGAGGTAGCCTTCAATGCACAATACCTGCATATTTATCTCAGATCCTGGCCATAGCATACCATTTTGGACTGGAGAAAAGATTCAGAGAGCCAGTTTGGTATAGTGGTTAAGTGCGCGGACTCTTATCTGGGAGAACAGGGTTTGATTCCTCATTCCTCTACTTGCAACTGCTGGAATGGCCTTGGGTCATCCATAACTCTTGTAGGAGTTGTCCTTGAAAGGGCAGCTGGGTGTCTGTTGTGGGGGAGGAAGGTAAAGGACATTGTGACCGCTCTGAGATTCAGAGTATAGGGTGGGATATAAATCCAATATCATCATCTTCATCATCTTCTTCTTCAATTGCCTTTCTTTTAACCATGGGCCTTTAAAACATGAAGATGCTAGCAGAGATGAGTCAGGAGAAGGACAGGAAAAATTCAACAAAAGCAGAAAACTTCAATGCAAAAATTCAACATAAGCATCTGAGAAATTATTATTATTACTGTTATTTACAAAACAATAAAGCAAATCATACAAAAGCAACATAAGCATAAAAATCACACAGTTTCTTCCAGACACATCCAAACACCTTGACAAATGTTCAGCTCCATGCTTTGCCTGTTGAACTGGACATGAGCCAAACTTATGTTTGATCAGGCACACTTTTGCTAGCTTAGGCTACTGTCTGTATAGCCACCTGTGATGGACTGCACTTTTAAAAAACTTAGACATGCTGTATAAACAGCTAAAAGACTGTGGAAGGTTAATTTTTCACAGAAACAAAAAGTCTTGAGTGACAGGCTGCTCCAAGCAATCAGATTGGTTAGCATCAGCTGAACAGAGAGATTTCTGAAGTGGATGCTGGGAGAATTCAGTCTAATTTCAGCCCTTAATAAGAAGAATTGAGTACCGACAATTTCAGAATTCAGCCCTGACTGAGAGCAGTTTAACACAGACAAGAGAACTGGGGAAAAGTTGACAAGGAAGTTTAGGAAGTAGGCAAAGACTCCCATTTGAATCAAGACGAGGGATAAATCTTCTAGAGAGAAGTGAATTCCCTACCTAGTTAAACAGGATGATAGCTCTGAAGAGTGCACACATCTCTAGTTTGGTGTGGCTAGAAATTGCCTTTAGAGACTTTCAGACCGATTTTGCACTCACCTTATACCGCTCTCACGTTCGTCTTCTCAGCGTGGCTTCCTTCCAATTTCACACTATCTGCCCTGGGGCTGCAGCAAGTGTCAGCATTTTCGCACAGAAAATAGAAACCACTAAAAAACAGTTTCTGTTTGCTGTGCAAAAATGCCAACACTTGCTGCAGCCCCGGGGCAGATAGTGTGAAATCGGAAGGAAGCTGCACTGAGAAGATGAATGTGAGAGTGGCATAAGGTGAGTGCGAAATAGATCTAAGAGTCAGCAGAAACTCAAGACAAGTACTTGTGTTTCAAGAAAAGGAGTCTGGGTATTGGAAAGAGTGTACCAGCCTTCTGGAAACCAAGAGTCAGAAACTACTACGTTTGGGAAAATACTGGAACAAAAGCCTCTCAACATAAAGATTAAAGTAACTGAGCTTAAGAAACTCTCATTAGCCTGAAACATAAGAACTAAAGTCTGTGCATGTACTAGTTTTACTTCAGAAATTCCAACCCCTGATTTCACCCAACCTTTCACCTTTATGTTGAGACTCAGATCCTGTTGGACTTGGCTCAGTCCTGCAGGGACTGTAAGACTGAGATGTTCTGTCAGGCATATGGATGAGGACAGTGATGACTAGGAAGATCTGCTGGCCTCCTTCCTTCTCTCTTTCTCTGTGCTGGCTGCCCCCAGTTGTTCACCTCTGATGGATATTAGGGCACCATCTGATCTGATGTAGTAAATGAAGTGTTAGGTTTTAATTTGTAACAATCTGTTTTTTAAACTGTAAAATGCTTTATTATTGTATGTTTAATTGTTGGAAGCTGCCCTGAGCCCTGATTGCACAGAATGGAGTGGAATATAAATCAAATCAATAATAAATGTTGAATAAAATACTTCGTTAATTTGGAATATAAAAACTTCTCAAGTACCATTTAAATTGTATAAGTTAAAGGGGGCTCCCTTTCCTTCCCTCAGGTTCCTAGGCTGTGCGAATAGTCAAAATATTATATTGTGACAGAGTGGGACAGCCAGAATTCTTCAAGAAAGAAGAAAACAGACAACTAAGGTGACTCAGTCACAAAAGGGAAAGAAAAACAGAAAATTCTGCCTCTGAGGGATGGAAGAGGATGGGGGAATCATACCACTATTTACAAATCAGAGCTCCTGCATCTTTAATAGTTATGTAGATAAGATTTGTCAGATACAGCTTTGAAAACATGTGATATGGCAAGTTGGTTTTAAGATGATCCCCTTATCTATGCAAATCATAAAGATACAGGAGCCCTATAACTGAAAGATGGCTATCTTAGCCTATGGCAAAGCGCTTTGTTTCTTATATCTTATATTCTAAAAGAGCACTATACTATTGGTTCATTTAATTTATGCCTCTGTCTTCTAGAAAACATATGTGTAAATTCTCTGCCCTCACTATATTTATTCCATATTCCTGTTGAAAGACTATCAGTTATTGAATTTTAGTAGGTTGTAGCCATGCTTGGAGAAACCACTAAAGCAGCATTATAAAAATGTTCATTGCAACATATGGGCCAACATGCTCAGGGAAATTCTGTATTTATGGCTTCTGTTACAATGGGACCTGTGTTACAACTGGATTGCATCCAAAGTCTTGCAAGCTTAAGAGGGAATACATACTGCCTTAACAATTAAGAAGCACTCATTCACTTGGGAAACCTAACCCTCTGACAACATGACATATGCAGAATAAATGTCCCTTTGCTACAACTGTAAAATATATCTATAAATATATTTAGTTTCATTAGGTACCCTCATAGAGAGTTGAAGTCTTGGTCCTACTTGTAGAAGAAAGTGACTGTAACTTGAAAATTGCCTACTTCATCCATATTTAAATACCAAAGTGGCTCCTAGAGTCACCAAAGAGCAACTCTGCATCTGGTGAGCTCAAATGCATGGTACAAAAGCCCAATTTATAACAATTTTCTGATATGCAGAGAAGCTGGAACCAAATTTCTAGTCCAGAATACCTGCATGTTTTATTTCTTGCCCATTCCCTCTCCTATGTTTATGTCCTCTAATTAAATATGTAGACATTTGATTGTTTGAGTAGCTTGGGGTATGCAAACTGAAATGGAGGAGAAAAATACCTAAATGAAGAAACTTCAAAATGTACTTAGCTCATACAGAAACTGCAACCATTTTCAAATTTATAACATAGTACATTATCACTTGCAAACAAGAAAACAGAAATATATGAAACGGGTCAGAATCATCTACTTGTATGCACATGTGCACACAAACAAAGTTTCCCCCAGGGAAGGCAGAAGGTGTCTTTTGAGAATGATTGACAATTTGGCCCCCTCCCAGCCGAAGGGCGATCACTGCTAAGGCTGGGGGCCGTCCATTACCTCCCCGGAAGGATCAGAGGCAGTGGACTCGCCCAATATCCAGGTGGGGGCGAGGTGCGGCCTTAAAAGGCTGGCCCCGCCCCCAGTTGCGCAGCTTAGAATTTGCTCTTGGACTTGGAACAGAGTGCGTCTGCTGCGTCCGGAGTGGTTGCAGGGCCTCGGCTCGTTGGGAGCTGGCGGGTAGCATGGGTGACCGCGATTCTGTGGATGGGTGGGGGCGTGATCCGCGCTGCGTTTTCTGGGGACATCGGCTGGGTGGTCTCAGTCCCGGGTGAGCCAGGAGCATGGAGTTTCGTCGGCGTTGTTTTCGGCGGGAGCGGAGGTGAAGGCGCAGGCCGGTGGGTGCCACTGCCCCTAGGGAAAGCTATAGGGGCATTGTTGGTGCCCGGGCAGTCCGGTTTCTTGCCGATTGGGCACAAATAGGGGGGCCTTGCCTGTCTTGGGGGGGGGGGTGAAGGAGCCCTCTCACATACACCCACTGTATTTTTCTGCCTGGCGCCAGTGTAGGTCATAGCTGCCTTTAGCATGGGGCCAAAAAAGGGCCAGGAAAAGTCAAAGGGGAAACAGCCTGCTAAGAGGCCTCCCACTGACCAGCCCCCGGGCGAGGAGGGGGGGAACATACAAACTAGGCAGGCCATTATGGAGTGGATGGTTGCCATGGAGTAGGCAAGAGGGGTTGGTGGCCCTTCGCAGAGAGCCAGAAGGCAGAAGGTGTCTTATGAGAATGATTGACAATTTGGCCCCCTCCCAGCCGAACGGCGATCGCTGCTAAGGCTGGGGGCCGTCCATTGCCTCCCTGGAAGGATCAGAGGCAGTGGACTCGCCCAATATCCAGGTGGGGGCGAGGTGCAGCCTTAAAAGGCCGGCACTGCCCCCAGTTGCGCAACTTAGAATTTGCTCTCGGACGTGGAACAGAGCGCGTCTGCTGCGTTCAAAGTGGTTGCAGGGCCTCGGCTCGTTGGGAGCTGGCGAGTGGCGTGGGTGACCGTGATTCTGTGGATGGGTGGGGGCGTGATCCGCACTGCATTCTCTGGGGACATCAGCTGGGTGGTCTCAGTCCTGGGTGAGCCGGGAGCATGGAGTTTCGTCGGCGTCGTTTTCGGCGGGAGCGGAGGCGAAGGCGCAGGCCGGTGGGTGCCGCTGGCCCTAGGGAAAGCTATAGGGGCATTGTTGCTGCCCGGGCAGTCTGGTTTCTTGCCGATTGGGCACAAATAGGGGAGCCTTGCCTGTCTTGGGGGTGGGGTGAGGGAGCCCTCTCACAGACACCCACTGTATTTTTCTGCCTGGCGTTAGTGTAGGTCATAGCTGCCTTTAGCATGGGGCCAGAAAAGGGCCAGGAAAAGTCAAAGGGAAAACAGCCTGCTAAGAGGCCTCCCCCTGACCAGCCCCCGGGCGAGGAGGGGGGGAACATACGGACTAGGCAGGCCATTATGGAGTGGATGGTTGCCATGGAGTAGGCAAGAGGGGTTGGTGGCCCTTCGCGGAGAGCCACTGGGCTCATGGGTTCTGGGAGAGCGGCCACCATATCATTCCAGAAGGAGGTGCTTGCTTGGCTTTCTGTTTTGCAGGGTGTCGAGGGCAGCAGTGGCGGTGCAAGAGAGGTAGTGCCGCTGGAGGATGAGCAGAGGGATGAGCCTGATGCAGTAGTGGTAGTGCTGCCTGTGGTCAAAGGTAAGCTACCTGCACGGCAGCAGGGGGTGGTATGGCCATGGGGTCCTTGGGGTCCCAACTTGGCTTCGTGTTCTGGGCCGGCTGTGGGGTCCCAGGCTTTAGAGGCTACCTATTTGGGGGCGGGGCTGCAGGTGGTGCGGCAAGCAGTTTCTGGGACACTGCCCCCACAAGCAGGCAGTTCGGCTGCGACGCCTACATTGGAGGGCGCTTGGGCACAGTGGTATTTGACTCTGGGGGGAGTCGGCCAAGGTAGTGGCTTAGGGCCAAGTGGACATGTGACGGTGGGGGGGTTGCCATGGGGTTGGCAGCAGGCCCCCCATGTCGTCAGTTTGGCCCCGACAGCAGAGGGGGATTTGGAGGTTTCCATCTCACCCACCAGTCCCTTACAGCATGGTGGATTTTCATCCATTGCCGTTTGGAGACCCTGCCATGCCTCTTGGTGATCATCTTACCATTGCCACTAGGGACAAGATTTTAAAAGGTGAATATGTAGATGTGTTCAGCCTTTTGTATAGGGAATTGGAAAAGAAGTCTAAAGATGAGCTCGACAAAAAGGATAAGGAGAAACTGAAGCAGAGAAGAGTGGATAGGACGTGGTCGAATTGGCTACCGGGCTTTCTTATCTATATGGGGGTTATAGCCAGGGCCTAGCCTTGGCAGGCTGCCCCCCTTTTCCAGTACTGTGACATTATACTAGAGATTTTGAATTGTTAGGTTTTGCTTTTGAAGGGAGTTACTATGTAGATCGAGCACTGCCGATGGGGTGTTCAGTTTCCTGCGCCGCTTTTGAGCATTTTAGCACATTTTTGGAATGGGTATTACGAGCTCGGATGGGGATGCGGGACACGGCGCATTATCTGGATGATTTTCTCTTTGTGGACCCTGCGGGCTCTGGGCAGTGCCTTTTCTTGTTGATGGCTTTCGAGGGGTTAGCCAAGGAGCTAGGGGTACCGCTGGCTCGTGAAAAAACGGAGGGCTTAACTACGGTTTTGACCTTTCTAGGTATCAAGCTTGACACTGTGCACCAGTTTTCCAGGTTACCTGAGGATAAGCGGGAGAGCCTTTTGGCTCAAGTTAAGTCAGTGCGGAGTAAGCGCAAAGTCACCCACCTTGAGTTGCAGCAGTTGGTGGGTCATCTGAACTTTGCATGCAAAGTGGTGGCCACCGGAAGGGCTTATTTAAGATAATTTTGTGACGGAATGGTCGCCCTGTGTTTACCGCATCATTTCACCCGGGTTACCAGGGAGATGCGCAGCGACCTTGGTGTTTGGGAGTCATTTTTGATGGATTTTAATGGCATTTCCTCTTGGCGAGGGGATGTGCTGCTGGAAGCTGAGCTCCAGATTGTCTCGGACGCTGCTGTTACCACTGGTTTTGGGGTTTATTTCAGGGGGCTTTGGTGTTCCGAGCAATGGCCACAGGAGTGGTTGGGTTCCGAGTTATGTCAAATCTAACTTTTTTTGGAATTTTTTCCTATCTTGGTGGCTATCTACCTTTAGGATGATGCTCTTGCTAATCACACGGTGCACTTCTGGTGTGACAACATGGCAGTGGTGCATGTTGTCAACAACTTGACATCTAAGTCTCCCCCAGTGATGAGGCTGGTTAGGGCATTCACTTTGCGCTTTCTGAAGTTAAATATCTTATTTTTGGCAAAACACATTCCTGGTATTTGTAATGGTGTGGCAGATGCTCTGTCTCGCCAACAGATGGTGTGCTTTTGTCAGATAGCTCCGGAGGCTGACCTGTTTCCCGTTCGCATCCCAGAAGAATTGTGGCGAATTGGAGGGATGAAGTTAGCCGGGCAATCCACCTCGCCATAGCGCCCAGCACTAAAAGGTTGTATGACCGGGCGGCTAGCCAGTTTGTAGCCTTCAGGGAGGGGGCTGGGTTACCGGAAGTATGGCCGGTTCCTGTCAACCAGCTATTGCAATTCTGTGTTTGGCAAAGGGAGCAGGGCCTTGCAGTAAAATCCATCAGGAGACAGATGGCAGTGTTGTCTTTTTTGAGTAAGGCGCGCGGGCATCTGGATGTGACTTAGGATTTTCGCATCCTAAAAATGTTAGAGGGTTGGTCCCAAGAGCCAGGCCAACAGGTCGATGACAGACAGCCTATTTCGCCATCAATCCTCTTGGGGCTTCATGCCACTTGGGCGCTTGTTTGTGGCTCTGCTTACGAGGAGGCACTGTTCCATGCAGCAGCATTGACGGCTTTTTTCAGGGCTTTTAGAGTATCCGAGTTGGTCGCGCTCTCCCGTAATGATGCTTCTGCAAGGGCCCTGCAGTTTGGGGACATAATGTTATCTAGTGATCAGGCGGCTTCACACATCCGCCGGTCAAAGACTGACCAGAAGCAGCATGGCTGCACGGTCAATCTTGGGCCTTGCTCGGAGAAGGAGTTATGCCCAGTTGCTGCGCTGAGACACTACATGGAATTGCGAGGTGGGTCAGATGGTCCTCTTTTTTGCTATGTAGACATGTCACCTTTAACTAGCTATCAATTTTGGACCATCACTAGCCGAGCCTTGGTGCAGCTAGGGCTTGGGGTGTAAAATTCAGCACCCATTCTTTTAGGATTGGAGCTACCTCCACGGCCGCAGCGCTGGGTTACGGGGGTGAGGACATTCGTCGTGTGGGACATTGGAGGTCTGGGGCCTATAGATCTTATATTCGGCCGTTACAGCCTTGAAGCCTCTTCGCGTTGGCGGTTCCCCCCCCCTTCTTTCTGCTCAGCTGCTGGGTTAATGTTCAGTTTTGTTATTCAATAGTTTTAATGGCTTTTTTCTTCTAGGTGCTGTGGCTGGCGTTGAAGGGAAAAGGATCCTTATATGTGGCCACAGTATTGTTTTTTGGGCGGCACATCAGGCTTGATGGATGCCGGTTGGTTCGCAGCTGGGCCTGAGTGACAAAGCTGTCATTGAGTGGCAGGGCCGCTGGGGCATGAGGTGATCGGAGATCCTGCCACTGCTGTTTCAGGGCGTGAAGGGCCCTCCTCCACAGATTTTGGTGATACATCTGGGAGAGAATGACTTGGGCTTGGTGAAGGGGAAGGCCCTTTTGATTCAGGCCCAGGCTGATATTGCCTTGATTGGTAGGAGGTGGCCAGGCATCCTTATCCTGTGGTTGGCCATGTTGCCGTGCTGGGTTTGGTGAGCAGCTTGGGACCCAGCAGGTTTGGAGCGTGCTCGTATAAAGGCCAATAGGGCCTTGTGAAAAGCCCTAGGTAGGGGACTTGGAGTTTATGTGCCTCATCCTTCCATTCAGGCTAGTCTTTTGGACTTGTATAGGGAGGACGGAGTTCATCTTTCAGTAAAGGGCAATGAGGCCTTTTTGGCTGACTTGCTGCAAGGGCTGATGCAGGTCTTGGGGGTTGGTTTGGGTACAGTGGCGTAAGCAGAGGCTTCGCACTGTCAGTGGCTGTTTATTGTTGGGAATATGTTTTGGGGATTGGTGAGCTCCCGTAGCACCGCACCATTTTTGGTGAATGGCCTCCCTGGGGGACCATTAAGCTGTACGGCCCAAGGTAGGCTCCAGGGAGCCTAGGGATCCTGTCACATGGTGAGTGTCCACATTCCAGGCTGTATGGCTTTGGGGATGGTGGAGCCTTGGTGAGCGGTGATCATTTTGCTGGGCCGGCCGGGTCTGAGCCGTTGGTTTGGCTCATACCTGGGGCTTTGGGGGCTCACCCATTTTCAGGTCAAGGAGGTGGTCTGGCTTGACCCCTGGCTTGATCTGTCCCCAAGTTTTTGCCCTTGCCGTTAAGTTAATAAAGTGGCCCTTTAATCCACCTTTGTGTCTGTCTCATTATTCCAACTGGGGTGGCAATGATCACACATATGGCAATTTGTCTGGAGTTTTGGAGCAGTCCCTGAAAAGATGCTGTAGTATGACTGCAAAAGTTTAAGCTGCAACAGAAGTAAACTGTGGGTGGAGAGAGAAATCTGTCTCATAATGGAAAGCACAATACTTGTAAAGAGCAGCAGCAGTATGTCACAGCTCAGAAAAGTGCTACTGCAGCCTTATTCAGATACAATTATGAAAAACGATTGAAGCAGGCCGGGGGTGGGGGGTGCTTAACCACATTTGAAGTGTTAAATTCACTGATGATCACACTATGAAAGGCTTTGAAAAAAGCAACCTAAACTCAGGGTAAGATGCCATTAGGAAAGCATATGGCAAATGAAATATGCAAGAGCCATACAGACTACAAAATACAATCCACTGAATGCTGAAAAAATGTTATGAGGATTGAGGAAGATGAATTAACTTGAGCGGAAAATCATTCAGACATAATCCAGCCTGAATAGAACTGGAGAGGGAAAGAAATATTTGATTCCAAAGTGATTGCCCACTCATTCCCTTGATGTCTTCTTTTGTGATGAATTGAAATTTAGATTCCAAGACCCAGATGCATGCTCACTTCTCAGATTTTGCTAAAACACCTTATCTGTTCTTTCAGTGTTCTGGTGAAGAGTGATGAACGTTACACATATACGAAGGGAATCCATTTTTTAAAATTTATTTAGTATGGATATTTATTTTATTTACTTTATTTATGCCCCACCTTTCTCCCCAGTAGGTACCCATGGTATTGGGGTACTGAGGATCTAAATTTTGTAGGTTACAGCTCCACACTTCTCCTATATCCAAATTCAGCATTGAGAGGGGAATTATAAGATGCTGAGATCCCATTTTTAGTTGCATGGAGACATGTTCCCAGTGATGAGGTCCACTGAAGTCTGGGTCAAATTGCACTGCCACTTCCATGCAGTTATTGCCCAGCCGGCAAGAATGAGGAAGACTAAATGGGGAGTCAGATGTGATTGCTTCCATAAATGTGGTTTCTGCTCCATCTGCAAGCTTGTGAAATGTTGCTATGAAGGAGTTACTCATATGATTGACATGAATGGGGATATCCTGAATACCTGGAGCAGTAGGTATTTAACCATCCTTCCAGACTGATCGTCTGATCCTTGGATCACAGTTCATAAGCCATCACATTTAAAAATTGTAAGTGCAGCCATGATTTCCAGTAATATTGTCTGGGTAAAATAGGTGATTTAGCAATGCAACTTTTAGTTGATAAATTGATCAAAAACCTTTTAGCTTAAAACCAAGCAGAATTTTCATTCAGTGTATTTATATGCAAATTTATATGGATTTGATTAATCAATTAAAACTCCTATGAGTAACATCTTTCTCAAACTGGGTAATCCTAAATTTTTCTCATTTCATGTCTCTTATTCTGTGAGCACAGCTACTACTCTGTGATCCACTTGAGAAGTGAATTCCACTGACAGACTCTTGATTTTGCATAATACTGAATATATCATGCATAACATTGGCAGTTAAAGGGATCAAGAAGATGAAGTGCAAATGTGTCAGAGTAGGTGTTCTGCAGCAATACCTTCCTGTCATTTCAAGATAAACTGTGCTAATTTCTTACTGGCTTCACCAGCCATCTGCTGTTAGGTGATCTGCTGCTCTTGTGGCAGATGTGTGTGTGGGAGGGGGGAGGGGGAAGAACTCAAGCTCCTGGAAGTGCCTTTGGCTTCTATGCACAAAGAACTGAAGAGATATATTCTGACTCTAGTGTCACGTGGACATTATGCTAGGTTCGTTTCTTTCATTATTCTCTGTGCTCTTTCCTGTGTGGCATCAGGTAATCCTTTGCTGTGCTCGAACAAAGGAGAGGGAAAGGGTACCAGACCTGTGCTCACTCAGCTGTCCTAGGATCCTGTTTTAAATACTATACATAAATGAAAGGGAACCAAATAAGAAATTAGTAGGCAGTTATGGTGCTTTTATCTGACAGGGGGAGCTTTGACTTTTGAAAGTTTATACCCTCAAAAAATCTTGTCGGTTTCTAAGGTGCTATTCAATTTGAATCTAGCTCTAGTGCTATTTTTGGGGAGGGCAGAATAGAAAACTGATAGATAAATAAATTATATACACAATATTTTTGATGGCCGCACTGGCAGTGTGGCAGTACCTATTTTACACCACCATGCCTATGCCCCATGTTATTCCATCTTGCAGCAGCAGGGGAGTGGAAGACTGACTCCAGAGGTCTTCTGCAGCAGCCCCTGAGCTGGTGGTCCTTCCCGGCAGCTGGTGGTCTGCGGGTGGAGGGCTCCCCTCTGGGTGTCTGCTTGGGACAGGAGAAGCCAGATCCTTTATCCTCTGCTGCAGATCTGTGGGGCTGGGTCTCCAGGCTGATAGTTCACCTTTCTGTGGGTCTCTATTTGAGGTGAGAGAAGGAGACATGGATATACCTGCCATCTGTGGGCTGAATCTTGTATGCCCTTCTCTGTGCTGACTTCCTAAGGAAGAGGGTGACCTGTTATACAGACAACTTCTGCAGTGTCATTTGTGATACTTAATGCTTGGGGTTCCCCCCCCTTTTTTTAAAAAAAAAATCTGCTCAGATTAATTTACAACATATTTAAAATCAAAACATAAAATAACTCAAAATAAACACTGAACAACTAGAAAAAAATATGGCTTTCAAGTAGATGTAAACTTGTTTACTATGCTCACTTAACTGAAAGTAAGTATTGTTGGACTCCATGAATTTCTTTTGGTTTCCTCTATCCTTTCCATGAAAGAAATCCTGACTAGGAAGGCACTCCAAGCTTCACTCTGTCTTTTTCTTTTTTTTTTGGCAAAGGAAGGAAGTGTTGCAGTTGGATACTTGGAGAAGCAGTTCACATAAGCATACGTCACATAATAGAGTGATCCTCAGAGACTTGTCCAGTTGCTTTAGATTTAGACATTTAAAAGGCTGTTGGTTTATGTTTATCAAGAGCCCCATGGCGCAGAATGGTAAAGCTGGAGTACTGCAGTTCTATGCTCTGCTCACGACCTGAGTTCGATCCCAGCGGAAGCTGGGTTCAAGTAGCCGGCTCATGGTTGACTCAGCCTTCCATTCTTCCGAGGTCGGTAAAATGAGTACCCAGCTTGCTGGGGAAGGCAATGGCAAACCACCTCGTAAAAAAGTCTGCCATGAAAATGTCATGATGTGACGTCACCCCAGAGTCAAAAATGATTGGTGCTTGCACAGGGGACTACCTTTACCTTTTTAAAAAAATTAAGTTTAAATCCTGCTAAACTGATTGGTAATTCAAAATGCTGGTTTTTGCCTTTAGGGCCCTAAACGAAATGGGGATGGGGTACTTAAATTATTATCCTGCTCACCTGTTAAGACCCCCTCCTGAAGCCCTGCTCCCTGCTTCTCCCAGAGGTTTTCATGCAGTCACAAGGTAGTTTGCAACCCAAGACAACTGTTTTTTCTCCAGTGGTGTCTTTCCCCTTAAGGCCCAGCTAGAGCCTACTTTATAGTCCTTTAGATGCTAAGCCAAAACATTTCACATGTCCCAGGCAATTAACTGAATAATTCCACCTATTTAAAATATTCTTATAGTTGCTAGTAATCCAAGGGCCATTTTATTGATTTTGTCTTGGTGCTTGGGGAACAATGGTGGGAGTGCTTCTGGAGTTCTGGTGCCGCTGGTGAACCACCTGATGGCACCTGGGTTTTGACCACTGAGTTACACAGAGTGTTGGGGTGATCTAACATGGCTTCTCTTATTGTATTGTTTTTATTGCTTGTTTTACTATCCCATTTTAGCTTTACCCTTCTAAATCCTTTGAGTTCAGTGGGCTTAAAAGGATGTAACTGGTTAGGCTTACATAATTGGTATTGATCAGGGGTAGAATTCTAGCAGAAACTCCTTTGCATATTAGGCCACACACCCCTGATGTAGCCAATCCTCCAAGAGCTTACAAGGCACTTTTTTGTAAACTCTTGGAAGATTGGCTACATCAGGGGTGTGTACGGCCTAATATGCAAAGGAGCTCCTGCTAGAATTCCACTCCTGGTATTGATTATTTTGCATATATGATTGTATTGTGGGGATATTAGGTCTCCCACTATAATGGGAGACCTCCCACCTTCCACCTGATTCACCTGTCACCCGTCATTGGGACAGTGGGGAGGAAATGGGAACAAAAACAGCCGCCCTGAGACACTTCGGTGCGAAGGGCGGGGTATAAATCCCAATATAAATAAATAAATAAATAAACATCAATTCTGGCAAATAACTGGAAATGATATTACTGCATCAACATGGCTTTCTAGAACCCAATTCTATGGTTTCCCCCCGTCTCCACCCCTCTCCCCATCTAACTGGTTGACAGCCATTTTATTGCATTTTTGAACCTTTTTGAACCTGGCCTGAGCAGATCTCAAGTGATGTAGTCTTGACATTCTCCAGATAAATAATTTCTTAGCAAGAATACAACAAGTAGCTCTTCGTTTCAGAAGTGCTTATTTATGAGGCATTTATGATTCATGGTGGATACTGTAATATCAGGGGTCTTGCTGTCCATCCTCAAGCAACTCATGGCAACCCTGTAGGCAGGGCTGGACCTGGACTGTTTGGCACCCTAGGCAAGGCTAACTACTCATGCCCCCCCCCACACACACTGATAACCAATTCTATCCTATGGGCCATAGGATAGAATGGAGAGATTGGGCTGCTGTTGCGGCACAACCCCAGAGAAGGGTTTTAAAGTTTAAGACAATACATTAAAGTTGTGAGATGGGCTAAGATTGGCGCATGAGAGAGCCTAGGTGCTAAGGCTCTGAAAAGAACTGTAATTCACACAGTTATCTCTCACCTACCAAGCTCCGAAAGTAGAGGAGGAATGTCGCTGAATGTCGGGGTAGTGTGCTGTGGTGATTGAGGGGGACTCTTGAGGGGAACTTTCAGGGGATGACAATGAGGGCCTCTGGAGCAAAGTATCTGGTGTGGTGTTGGCTGACCTCGCAGAGAAGAGGCAGCTGCCGCTGCTGTGCGGTATGAACCGGCCAGCAGTAGCAGTGAGCTGGCAGTGTGAGGCGGTGCATGACAGCGGGAGTGGAAGGAAGCAAGCAGCGAGGGAGGCAAGTAGTGAACAGCAATTGCTGGATGGATGCCTCTGCTCCTGGTGCGGGGGCAATTTGAGAAGTGACCCGGTCGCAGCAGCTTGAGAGCCAGCCCCAGTTGGGAGGGCTGTTCCAGTGAGGATTGCCTGCAAGGTGGCTGTTCCTTGTCCGTTGCTGGGCTGGGACAGAGCGTGTTGGCAGCCTGCGAGTCTTGGGTGGGTCTCAACTTGCCTTGGCTCGCGGTGGCAGCGCCTACAGAACTGTGCGATGGGGCACTAGCCAAGGACCGTATTGTCTAGAACAACTAGCAATTGGAGGCTTAGAACTGCCTGAAACTGCTGTTTGCACTTTAAGACACTTACACTTTCATTGCACTAGCACTTTAAAACATCCTGGACCATATCAAAAACACTACTGGATGCTCTGGCACTTTATCACTCCTTGCACTACAGTTTTGCAGTCTGGCTGCTGAAATAACTGTCTTAGCACTAGCATTTTAAGAACTACCTCAACCAGTAAATTCATCTGCTACTTAAATATTAATTTAATGAGAGCCAGTTTGGTGTAGTGGTTAAGTGCGTGGACTCTTATCTGGGAGAACCGGGTTTGAATCCCCACTCCTCCACTTGCACCTGCTGGAATGGCCTTGGGTTAGCCATAGCTCTGGCAGAGGTTGTCCTTGAAAGGGCAGCTGCTGTGAGAGCCCTCTCAGCCCCACCTACCTCACAGGGTGTCTGTTGTGGGGGGAGAAGACATAGGAGATTGTAAGCCACTCTGAGTCTCTGATTCAGAGAGAAGGGCAGTGTATAAATCTGCAATTCTTCATCTTCTTCTTAATTTCGTTGCTTAACTTGTTTAATCCTAATGCTACTATATTTTAATAATTTTTCCTTCTCTAAATTGGACATGAATTAGAACTTTAGATCTAATTGAGGAAACTGTTATCTGCCGAACTAGATATTGATTAAATTGCTAATTGATTGGGCAGATAAGGGAGGGGTGGGGATTAAATTGATTATATTAATTAGTAAAAAACCAGAGGTATTAAAATGTTATTAATTTTACTAATTGATTAAGTGCTGCGGGGGGGGGGGGAGAGTTAAATTAGAACAATTAATTTATTGGCAACTTGGAAAGTTAGCAGTAGGATATTGTATACTAGAGTCAAGGTGATATAGAGCGCTGGATTGAGTAGGAGGGTGGGAAGGATAACTTATATTCATAGACACTGTGCTCTGTAATAGCGCTAAGAAATTGTAAACTACATAGTGGTGGGCACAGGCTAGGTGGACCATTCTTGGCCCAATAGCATTGTGGGAGGGAGGCCATGATTGGGTCAGGGATTCCGCTCATTTGGGGACAGGAGAGGTATGGTGGTGGGACTAGGTTCCAGAGATCAGGAAGAGGTCAGAGATATGGGAAGGCTCGGACCTCTTCCCTCCTGCGTCCCATCCCAAAGTATATCAGTAGTGGTGCTAGGATAATGGACCCAGCTCCGACATTGGTGTTGATTAATGCCAGGTCGATCAATAATAAGACCTATATGCTCCGAGACTACTTCATGGAACAACAGATAGACCTGGCATGTGGGATTGAGACTTGGGTCTGGGAGGGCAAGTCTGTCACCCTGAACCAACTTACCCCACCCGGGTTCTCAGTCCTTCACCAATCACAGACCAAGGGGTGGTGGTTGCAGTGCTCATTCATGAGTCCTTTTCTTTCAAAGCACTCCCTGCTCCAAACATCGTGGGCATTGAATGTGCTGGTCTTGTATGGGAAGCCAAGGAGAGTTTGGCCATCTGGGTGGTGTACTGGACACCTACCGCACCCCCAGAGAGCTTGCCTGCCCTGCTGGATGCTGTATTGACCTGGGCACTGGACTTCCCCAGGCTCTTAATCCTGGGGATTTCAATGTCCATGTTGATGACACAGCATCTCTGCAGGTTCAGGACCTGGTGTCATCCATGGAGGCACTAGGACTCAACCAGGTTGTTTCGGCTCCCACTCACCGGGCTGGCCATATGCTCAATTTGGTCTTTGGGGCTGGGATAACACCAGATCTGATAGCTTTTGATACAGTTCCATGGTCAGATCATTATGCCCTGAAAGTCCGACTGGACCTGCAGCCTCTTCCTGCGTAGGCGGTGAGCAGATTTCTGCTCGCCCACGGAGCCAACTGGACCCAGAGTGGCTTCAGGAGGCTCTGCGAGATCTGATGCCCCCTGGCAGATCGCTGGATTAGTGGAGGATTGGTATTCCTGACTCTCTGCAACCATCGACGATATCACACCCTGGCGCCCTCTTCACTGCCACACCAAAGCAGCTTCATGGTATACCTTGGAGCTGCAGAGGATGAAGCAGCAGCTTAGACAGCTGGAGCGAGTGTGGTGGAGATCTTATGACGAGGAGTCTAGAACTTCTTATAGAATGTTTATGAGGGTCTATGAGAAGGCGGTGAAGTCCACTAAGAGAGAGTTCTATGCAGCCTCCATTGCATCTGCAAAATCATGCCCAGCTCAATTGTTTAGGACAATTTGATCATTGACTATGGTGCCAATAGGCAACCAAAAGGTAAGGGAATTGGACATTGGCTGTGAGGCTTTTGCAACTTACTTTGCAGATAAAATCTCGACTCTCCGCCATAATCTCCCAGTCACGATTGATACAGTGAAGGAACTGGAAGCCTGTTATCCTTCTTTAGGTCCCATGTTGGACCTCTTCAGTTGTCTCTCCCAGGAGGATGTGGACAGGATCTTGGCTGCAGTGAAGCCTACCACTTGACCTCTGGACCCATGTCCATCTTGGCTTGTTAAAGCAGGTGGAGATGACATTCAGGGTCCCCTGGCTGAGATTTTCAAGTTATCCCTGTCATCAGGGGTATTCCCAGCCAAGCTTAAGGAGGCAGTGGTTCGGCTGCTTTTAAAGAAGCCATCTTTGGACCCTTTGGTTCTGGGCCATTATCAACCAGTTTTGAACTTACCATTTCTGGGCAAGATAATTGAGAAAGTGGTGGCAGAGCGGTTCCAAGCTTTCCTGGAAGATACATCCGTCCTTGACCCCTTCCAGTCCAGCTTCCATCCTGGTCATGGGGCAGAGACTGCTCTGGTCGCCCTCACAGATGACCTTAGAAGGCATCTGGAACAAGGCGGGTCAGCGCTTTTATTCCTTCTATATCTTTCAGCAGTGTTTGACACTGTCGATTACAATCTAATGACCCACCGCCTTGCTGACATTGGAGTTCAGAGGTCAGCCTTACAGTGGTTTTCCTCCTTCCTCCATGGTCAGGGACATGGGTGGCAATTGGTGAGCAGACCTCCCTGCGTTATCCACTAGAATGTGGTGTACCACAGGGAGCTAGTCTCTCACCAATGATGTTTAACATCTACATGCGCCCCATTGCCCAGATTGCCAGAGGTTTTGGGCTGGGTTGTCACCAGTATGCAGATGACACCCAACTCTATCTGATGATGGACAGCCGGTCAGACTTTGCCCCAGACCATCTGACCAGGGCGTTGGAAGCAATGGCTGGTTGGCTACAACTGAGCCAACGGAAGCTTAGTCTGTTTCTGGTGTCAGATTTGATATAATTCATAGCTGAAAACAGCTGCTCACAAGCATAAGATGATCCAAACAAAGTTAGGAAAGCAATCCCAAGTGCTTTCATTGACTTAAAATTATTTGGCAGAGAATTCCACACTTTAAGAATTTCATTTTCAGAACTAACTGTGCTGTCCTTTGTCATTCCTTCTATCTTCTCAAGTGTTTCACACAGGTCATAGAATCTATTTTTCAAGATAGAGCTTTCCTGAAATTCCAATAGCTCCATTTCCAGATTTCCTAAGTCTAACCAGTGTAAGCAGGAAAGATCAAGTTCTTCAAATTTGGCTTTTTTTGAAGAAGTAAGAAAACACAGGGTTGTCTCCATCTTACAGAACAGTAAAAAAGGATTGTCTGCAAATGTTGTAGAATTTTCTAAATGCATTTTTAGATTTGGAAAATATTTCAGCTGCCCACTTTTTGGTGGCTATCTGCTGGTGTTCTTTTGCTTCTTTTCTTTTGTTCTTTTTTGAAGTAGTAATAACTGTAATCTATTCTTTTATTTTCTGTACCCTATCCCTGATCCTTCCCTAATTTTCCCTGTAAAACTTAAAAAAAACTTGTTAAAGGAAATATAATTCTATGCCTATGCAGATCCAGGATGAAGAATACTGAATATCTGAATCAATATCAGCCACCTTCTTGGCCCTTGTAAGAGCAGAAAGGAAGGATACAAATTTTGCAATTAGCAATAAATACATCTAATACTCAACAAAACCAAATCTGTGGATATGTAAATCTGGAGATATAAGCCATGAACACACGAGATAGAAAATTGTAAAATTCCCCAGGTTTGCAGAAAAATCTGAAATCTAAGGGGAAAAAACACATTGAAATGGCACCTGTAGCTTTACCAAATGAATGCCCTCAGCAGCTGTTGGTAGGCAGTCATGCCAGACTTCAAGCCTTGATATCTGTCAATAAAAGGCAGGGTAAGAGGCATATCCCTTTCCAAGACTGTTCTTGCCTTTGAGGGAGGACTCTTTGGGGCCAGGCCCATCAGTAACCACCAGATGACTTGTTACCACGTGACTTGCGTGACTCAATCAGGTCTAGCTGTTCAACAGCAGCCACTTCACAAAAGCCCATGTAGTGGATAGAATTTCAGACCAGGGTCTGGGAGACCAGCTTCAAATCTCACCTCTGCCATGCAATCTCAGTGGGTGACCTTGGGCATATATTCTCACAAGATAGAATCAAGGGGAATGATGGAAGCTTTGTGTCCCCACTAGGGAGAAAAGTGAGGTATAAGTGAAATTGACAGTTCCCAGCGTCAGGGAAGTTTACAATTCCCAGTGTCAGGGAATTTGACAGTTCCCAACATCAGGGAAGTTAAGCTCCAGTCAACTAGAGCCAGGGCCTTTTCCATTGCTGCCCCTAGCTGGTGGAATGAGTTTGTTGTAGATCCCTCACGTGAGAATCCCTGTCAAGATTGGAGCAAATGCAGCTGTAGTGTAGAGCCTGGCTGTATACAATGGATCGTTTGGGATGGTAGCTGAAGGCTAAATAAATAATAATAGCTAAAGATAGAGGGGGGGGGGAATAAAAGTGAGGACACTTAAAAGGAAGGTTGGTGAATGGAGGCACAGAAGCAGGGAAAGGTAAGAGAAGCCATTTTGGATCAGGTCAATGGCCCATCCAGTCTAACATTCTGTGTCACATAGTGTCCAAAACCCAGGTGCCATCAGGGCATCCACCAGGGGCTAGAACTCCAGAGTCCTCCCACTGTTGTCCCCAAGCACTAAGAGGGCTGCCAGGATGGGAGAATAGTTTTGGGAGAGGAATAGAAAGGAAAGTGAGGTACTGTCACGGCTGGGGCCGGGTCAGGCAAAGTCCAGAGGCAGTCCGAGGTCTGTAGCCAGTAAGCAGGAGGGTCCGAGGCGCCAAATCCGAATCACTGTAGAAGTATCGCAGGTCTGAGGTCCAGAAGCCGAGGTCAGGGAGTCCAGAAGTCCAAAGCCAAAGTCAGGGAGTCAGGAACCAAAGTCAAGCCGGAGTGGATGCTAGAATGTCAGGGAGATGACTAGTTGCTTCCACAAAGCTTCCTCCCAAAGCCCACAGCTATATAGCCCTCTGCTGGCTGTTGCTGGCTCAGGGAGGCAGCCAGGATCCTGTTACCACTCAAGCATCCTTGCTCTTAGAAGGGCCAGAATCCTCTCAGAACTCAGGGCTCAGGGAGCGTCTTGCTTGTGAGCGTGCCGCCCTCCTCCGATCCCTGAGGTCCTGCCGGAGGCGGTCACGCACACGAGCCACCCGAGAGGGCGAGGCAGGGGGGCTGGGATCTTCTCCAGCAGGAGGCAGGGGCACTGGTGCAGGTGGCAGGGGCACAGTTTCCTCATCAGACTCAACTTCCTCTGAAGGGTCCCCAGCACCCATGACACTATCCCCCCCCAGGGCCCCCCTCCGTCGAGGGACCTGGAAGGTCGGGGTGGTCGTTGTGGAACTGGTGCACCAAGTCCGGGGCATGAAGATTGTCCTCGGGCTCCCAAGACCGGTCTTCTGGGCCGTATCCCTCCCAGTCCACCAGGTACTGGAGGCCTCCACGATGGTACCGGGAGTCCAGGATCTGGCGCACCTCATATTCTTCCTCGTCATCCACCAACACTGGTGGTGGCGGCGGTGGGGAAGGAGTCCGAGCTGGGTCAGGGGGTGCAGCCGGAACAAGGAGGGAGCGATGAAACACGGGGTGAATGCGGAGGTGGGGTGGCAACTGGAGCCTGAAGGCGACGGGGTTTATTTGTTCAACGACGGGGTAGGGTCCAATGAACCGTGCATCCAGCTTGTGAGACCGACCAGGCCGGCGCAGGTAGCGAGTTGAGAGCCACACCTGATCCCCCGGCTGCACTGGAGGGCCTTCTTGCCTCTTTCGGTCCGCAGCCCGTTTATATGCCTCCTTGGCTTGCTGTAGCTGCTCTCGGAGCAAGTCTTGGCTGGCACGGAGTTCTTGCAGGTAGGCATCGACGGCGGGGACATTCGTGGGTGGTAGGATCGCTGGGAAGAACCGAGGGTGGTACCCGTAGGTTGCAGCAAACGGGGTCATTTGGGTGGATGAATGGACCGCGTTGTTGTATGCAAACTCCGCTAGGGGCAATAGAGTGGTCCAGTCATCCTGCTGGTAACAGGTGTAACAGCGGAGATATTGCTCTAGCGTGGCATTGGTGCGCTCTGTCTGGCCATCTGTCTGTGGGTGGTAGGCCGAGGACAGGTGCACTCGAGTACCCAGGCTGGAATGGAGGGCTTTCCAGAACCGAGAGGAGAACTGAGGGCCCCGATCGGAGATCAGATGGGCTGGGAGTCCATGCAGACGAAAGATGTGTTGCAGGTAAAGCTGGGCCGTCTCCTGAGCTGTGGGGAGTTTCGGGCACGGAACAAAGTGGGCCATCTTGGTAAATAGGTCGACGACCACCCAGATACAAGTCTGACCCTTGGAGCGTGGAAGTTCCGTGATGAAGTCCATCGAGATGGTATCCCAGGGTCCTGAAGATGTGGGCAAGGGCTGCAGCAACCCTGAGGGTTTGGCTGGGATGTCTTTGGCCCGTCGGCAGACGTCACAGGAGCTGACATAGCGGGCAACATCAGCGCGAACTCGTGGCCACCAGAATTCCCTTGTCAGCAAGTGGGTGGTCTTATGCTGTCCAAAGTGCCCGGCGGGTAACGAGTCGTGGGTCAGGCGTAGCACTTCTGCCCGCAAGGGCCCGGGCGGCACATAGAGGCGTTCGCGGTGTAGCAAGAGGCCGCCTCGAGTCGTGAACTCCCCTGTTGGGTCATCTTGGAGAGCCTGGAGGTGTTGCTGGACCCAGGGATCATTGGCCTGGCTAGCCCGAATGTCCTCCACGAGTGCTGGTGAAGTGGAGGTGGCTGCAAATACTGAGGGCGGCAGGATTGGAGCAGCGGGCGCGGTCTCAGTTGAGGCAGGGGCGTATTCCGGTTTCCGGGAGAGCGCGTCTGCTTTCCGGTTCTGGGTATGGGGGATGTAGGAGATCCGGAAGTCGAAGCGAGAGAAGAATAGGGACCACCGGATCTGGCGCTGGTTGAGACGGCGGGTGGTCTGGAGGTGTTCCAAGTTCCGGTGATCGGTGAGCACTTGAACAGGGTGGTGAGCCTTTTCGAGGTAATGTCGCCAAACCTCAAACGCCGCCTTGATCGCGAGCAACTCCCTCTCCCAGATGGTATAGTTCCTCTCTGCAGCAGTGAGCTGCCGCGAGTAATAGGCGCAGGGCTGTAGTGGCTGGGACGGCTCCTCGCGCTGGGACAGCACTGCTCCCAGGGCCACGTTGGAGGCATCAGCTTCCACCGTAAAGGGAAGCTGGGGGTCGGGGTATCTCAGGAGTGGCCCAGTGGCAAAGCGAGTCTTCAGGGTGGAGAAGGCGTTATCGGCCTCTGGGGACCAGTGGAAGGGTTCTTTGGGGCGGAGTAGTTGAGTCAGGGGTGTGGTCAGGGATGCGTAGGCCGGGATGAATTGCCGATAGTAGTTGGCAAAACCGAGGAACCGCTGCAGGTCTTTGCGATTCTGAGGAGCCTGCCAGGTCAGGACCGCTTCTACTTTTTTCGGGTCCATGAGGATCCCCTGCGGTGACACGATGTGCCCAAGGAACTCGACGGAGCGCAGGTCGAAGTCGCACTTCTCCAGCTTGGCGTAGAGACCATGGGCTCGTAGGCGCTGCAGGACCTGGCGGACGTGCTCGGCGTGCTGGGCAGGATTGCGGGAGTAAATTAGGATGTCATCCAGGTATATGATCGCGAAGCGGTCGAGCAGGTCCCGGAATATGTCATTCATGAACCTCTGGAAGACAGCGGGGGCATTGGTCAGTCCGAAGGGCATTACCAGGTGCTCGTACTGCCCGTATCGGGTCCCAAACGCGGTCTTCCATTCGTCTCCGGGCCGTATGCGCACCAAATTGTACGCTCCACGGAGGTCCAGCTTGGTGTAGATTTGGGCCCCCTTTAGGCGATCCAAGAGTTCAGGGATCAGTGGTAGAGGGTACCGGTCGCGGATGGTGATCTTGTTCAGGGCCCAGTAGTCATTGCACAGCCGGAGCTCCCCACTTTTCTTCTTCACGAAGAGCACTGGAGCAGATAGGGGAGAGGTTGAGGGTCGGATGAATCCGCGTTTCAGGTTCTTGTCCAGGAAGTCTCGCAGAGCTGCCAACTCCGGCTCCGACATTGGGTACAGACGCCCCACCGGGAGTGGTGCCCCAGGTACCAAATCAATGGCACAGTCGTAGGGCCGGTGAGGGGGAAGCTGATCAGCTCCTGTCTCTTCGAAGACATCAGCAAAGTCCACATACTTCTGAGGGAGCTGAGGACCACCACTCGGGATGCCAGCTGCTAGAGTGGTGGGAGGAGTCAGATGGGGGCATGGGTCTCGGAAGCGTAGTTCCTGCTGGGCCCAGTCCACGATGGGGTTGTGCAGCTTCAGCCAGGAAAGGCCTAGAATCAGCGGGAAGCGAGGCATGCGGGCGACATCAAACCGCAGCTGTTCTTGGTGCTGCTGGACGTGGAAGGTGATGGGACAGGTCTCCTGGGTGACGGGGCCAGAACGGAGGAGGCGCCCGTCAATAGCCTCCACCAGCGACGGAATCCCTTTTGTCTGCACAGGGATCTGGTGCTGCTTCACAAAGGCGGCATCTATAAAACAGTGGGCCGCTCCCGAGTCCAGCATGGCATACACGAACAGCCAGCGTTCGTCAGGCAGACGGAGTTTGACTGGTAGCAGGAATGGCCCTGGGGTATCAGCCCGCTGTTCGGAGGACCCAGCTAGTCGCCCCAGGCTGGGGGGTCCACTTACGCCTGGGGCTGCCCTTTTGGCGGCGGTGGCAGCGAAGGTCCAGGTATCCGATGCTTAGCAGGGCAGCCAGAGGCATAGTGGCCTGCCGTGCCGCAGTAGAGGCACAGATTCTGCGTGCGGCGTCTGGTCTTTTCCTCTGGGGTCAGGCGGGGTCGAGCAGCTCCAAGCTGCATAGGCTCATCCTTGGTGCTGGTACTAGCTGGGGATGGGCGAGGAGCCAGGTAGCACGGCGCAGGGAGCTGGCGCCCTCTGGTCTTGGCTTGGCGGCGACGTTCCAGGCGGCCATCGATGCGGAGGCAGAGGGTGATAAGTTCTTGGAGCGTGGGTGGCTGCTCCACCCTGGCCAGTTCATCCAGGACCTCCTCTGCCAACCCCTCAGTAAACTGGTCCATCTGGGCAGCCTCATTCCACGCCAAGTCCTGGGTCAGGAGCTTGAATTCAGTGGCATATTGAGCCACCGAGGAGTTGCCTTGTTTCAGTGCCCTGATCTTCCGGTTGGCTGTGGCTGCTTGGACTGGGTTTGAGAAAGCAGCAGACAGGTGGGCCTCAAACCCCTGGTAATCAGTCAGTAGGGGAGAGGACGCGACCAGTAAGGGTGTGGCCCATTTGGCCGCCTGCCCCTTTAACAGACTGATGACGAAACACACCTTGGTTTTGTCATTGAGGAAGTCCCGTGCTCTCAGTTCAAAGTACAGCTGACACTGTGCTAAGAAGGCAGGAAATTCTTCCACGGCACCCCCAAATCTGTCAGGTGGGGGAACTGGGCACTTGGCTGGAGCACTGGCCGCAGGTTGTTGCTGCAAGTGCACTACTGCCTGTGTTAGCTGCTGTACCTGGGCTTGGAGCGCAGCCAGTAGTTCTGTGGTTTCACTTGCTTCAGCATCCATCCTGTGGAGTGGGTGTTTGTCGGTGGAAGCAATCTGTCACGGCTGGGGCCGGGTCAGGCAAAGTCCAGAGGCAGTCCGAGGTCTGTAGCCAGTAAGCAGGAGGGTCCGAGGCGCCAAATCCGAATCACTGTAGAAGTATCGCAGGTCTGAGGTCCAGAAGCCGAGGTCAGGGAGTCCAGAAGTCCAAAGCCAAAGTCAGGGAGTCAGGAACCAAAGTCAAGCCGGAGTGGATGCTAGAATGTCAGGGAGATGACTAGTTGCTTCCACAAAGCTTCCTCCCAAAGCCCACAGCTATATAGCCCTCTGCTGGCTGTTGCCCGTTTGGGCTAATTGCTGGCTCAGGGAGGCAGCCAGGATCCTGTTACCACTCAAGCATCCTTGCTCTTAGAAGGGCCAGAACCCTTCAGAACTCAGGGCTCAGGGAGCGTCTTGCTTGTGAGCGTGCCGCCCTCCTCCGATCCCTGAGGTCCTGCCGGAGGCGGTCACGCACACGAGCCACCCGAGAGGGCGAGGCAGGGGGGCTGGGATCTTCTCCAGCAGGAGGCAGGGGCACTGGTGCAGGTGGCAGGGGCACAGTTACCTCATCAGACTCAACTTCCTCTGAAGGGTCCCCAGCACCCATGACAGGTACACCCTGTTAGTCCTTATGGGGTTTGACTTGGAATCTAGCACCACACAGCTGGGTCAAGCCTGGTGGCCAGCATCATGCAACTGGGCCATAGTTTTCCTGGATAAAGGCTGCCAGGATGAGCGAAGGAGGGCAAGCTGAAGAAATTCGGCTCCTAAGACTGTGCCACCGCCTTAGTGGCCTAGGGCGCGACCGCGTTTGCCTCCCCAGAAGGAGGGGAGGCTAACAAGCCTGCCTACCCATCCGGGGAACTGGGAGGGGTGGAGCGCTGGGGCTAATTAGCCCCAGCCCCACCCCAGACAATGCAGCTCCATTTAGTTCTCGACCTGGGAGGACACACATTGCGTTCCTTCCATTCCAGGCCAGGAACAGTGGTTCAGGTGGTTTGAGGTGGAGGCAGCTTACAGCAGCAGCTGGAGGTGGCAGTGGTTGGCGGTGGCCTGGAAGGACAGCAGTAGTCAGCAGTGGAGTCGGGCAATGGCTCGAGGCAATGGCGGTTTTGGCGATTGCCCGAGTTGGCAGCAGGTGGCTGCGGAGGTGCAGCTTTTGGTGCTGATAAGCGGCATTGCACCTCTGGGGGCAAGGTTTGCAGGGGCGGTCTGCTGAACTGCCATTTTGGAGGGGGCATTTTTGCGGCCGCCATTTTGGGGAGGCTTTATTTTGCCCCCCCCTCCATCCTTCTTCCAACCCCACCCAGTTCGAGGCCAGTCTTTTTCTCCTTGCAGGCTTAGTTGGTGCAAAGGGGGGGGGGGGTGAGGAACTGTTCTGCCTGGGAGGGATTGGAGTCTCCAATGTAGGATCCTGGTTAGTGGGCACCATGGGACCCAAAGAAGGTCAGGGCACGCCGAAAGGGAAGCAGCCCCTTAGGAGAGCAGACAAGAGGCGGTCTGCTACCCCGGCCCTGGGAGAAGAGGAGGAGTTGCTCACTAGGCAAGCAATCATGGAGCAGCTTGGGGCCCTAGAAAGACAAATGGGCCTTGGCCCAGGGCCTTCACGGCAGGGACGGGGCAGGAATGCAGCCAGGATGTCCACTAGGGCCTTTGAAAAGGAAATACTTGCACGGCTCTCTGCTTTGCAGGTAGGAGTGGACCAACAAGTGCCGGCTGAAGAAGAGGACCTGGCTTCGGAAGGAGAGGACAGCACTCAAGGAGCAGGGACTAGCACGGAGAGGCCAATGGTTCCGACCCCGGTTGCAGTCGCTGTGGCCCCAGCAGAGCCTGAAGGTAAGTCCCACTCACAGCAGCCTAGCAGCGGGTGGCCATGGGGTTCTTGGGAGCAACCAGTGGTGCTAATTCTGCCGGGCCCATGGCTATGTTGACTCATGGCTCAGTCAGAAACACACCCAGTCAGCCCTGCAACTTGCAGTTGGCTACCGCTGTGGTGCAGGACCAATACTTTCCATGGGGTCCTATGCAAATCCCCCAATAGGGGGCAGTGCAAACATTGTCGCTGGCTGCCCAGTCATGGCAGATGCCGGTGGGATCATTGCCATGGGGACAACGCCCCTATGGGCAATGGCCACCCGGCTGGCCCTCCCATCAGTGGGGGGTGTGGAGTTTTGCTCCAACCCCTTACGGGGTGGTGCCATTCCCATGTTGCCCATTTGGGGATACGGCTATGCCCTTGGGGGACCACTTGACGGTTGCAACAAGGGAGAAAATACTGAGGGGCGAATATGTCGATGTCTTCAGTCTTCTCTACACGGAGATGGAGAAGAAAGAGAAGAATGAGCTGGACGACAAAGACAAGGAGAAACTTAAGCACAGGAAGGTGGATAGGACCTGGGCCAACTGGCTGCCAGGTTTTTTGATATATGCAGGGGTTATAGTGCGTGCACAGCCTTTATGGGGGGCACCGTTGTTCCAATACTGTGATATCATTTATAAAGCCTATATGGACTTTTTGGGTGCTGTGTGGCTGCAGTACAACGAGGAGTTCCGTACGTGGGCAGCCCTTAATCCTGCCGTTCCCTGGGATCAGATCAACCAACAGCTGTGGCTGCAGTTGATGTCCCCCACAAAGTCCAATAGTGGGGACCGGTCCGACAGCAGCCATTTGGTGGCCAAGCAAGCTAGTGCTTCTGGTTCCCACATGGTAGCAGGACAGTCGGTTCAGCCCTGGCTGCTGTGTTTGGAATTTACTTCCCAAGGGGTTTGCAACAGGAAGCATAAATATGAGTGCCCACTGTGAGGAGGGGCCCATGCCTTCACTGCTTGTACCAAATCCAAGCCTAAAGCAGGTATTAAGCGATCTGGGATCGGGGGGCCCTCCCAGATGCCTGGTAAAGGGTCCCAGTCTCATCAAGCTGACAGTACTTAGGGACCTTTTGTCTGGACATTCCAATTCAGCAGATAGGGTGTACTTATTTGTGGGCTTTAAGCATGGATTTTGTATTCCTTTTCAGGGCCCTAGGGGCCCTGTGATGGCTAGTAACTTGCGATCGATTCACGGGATAGAGCATGTCGTAAGGGAAAAGATTGCCAAGGAGTGTGCCAAAGGCAGAGTTCTTGGCCCCTTTGCTGTTCACCTGTTCCGAATTTACGCATCTCTCCTTTGGGAGTAGTGCCCAAAAAGGCCGCAGGTGAATTTCCTTTGATTCACCATCTTTCATATTCCAAGGGTGGGTCAGTGAACGATGCCATTCCTGACCACCTGTGTTCTGTTCGATACACCTAATTTGACCAGGCAGTCAAGGTGGTACATCAGTGCGGGGTGGGAGTGGAAATGGTGAAATGTGACATTAAGTCTGCCTTTCGCCTTCTCCCAGTTCACCCAAAAGACTTTGAGCTTTTGGGATTTGCGTTTGAGGGCAAATTTTATATGGATAGAGCCTTACCCACGGGGTGCTCCATATCTTGTTCTGCCTTTGAATGATTCAGCACATTTTTAGAGTGGGCTCTCCAGTGCAGGGTAGGCTCGGTTAACACTGTTCATTACTTTAATGATTTCTTGGTGGTGGCCCTGTGGGGATGGGCCAGTGTGCTCATCTGCTGGAGCTTTCATTGGGCTTGCAGGGGACTTGGGGGTCCCACTGGCCCAGGAGAAGATTGAAGGCCCATCTTCTGTGCTGACTTTCCTGGGTATTGAACTCAATACCATGCAGCAAGCTTCACAGTTGCTTGCAGAGAAGGTTCAAGGCTTGAGGACAAAACTGGGGGCTCTGAAAGGGAAGCGGAAGGTTTGCTGGAACTGCAGCAAATTGTGGGTCACCTTAACTTTTCATGCAAGGTGGTGGCCCTGGGGAGAGTCTTCCTGCAGCAGTTATGTGATGCTATGGGGGCTCTGCTCCTTCCTCACCATAGGGGTAGGCTGAATAGGGGCATGCATAGTGACCTGGAGGTGTGGGAACTTTTCCTGGAATCCTTCAATGGCATCTCTTCTTGGAGGGATGATATGAGGATCAAAGTGGACCTACAGGTCACTTCTGATGCTGCTGGTTCAGTAAGCTTTGGGATATACTTCCGCAGGCATTGGTCTGCGGAAGAATGGCCTCAGGAGTGACTCGACAGTGACCTATGTCGAAATTTGACTTTTTTGGAATTTTTTCCAATAGTCATGACTGTTTGGCTGTGGGGTGCTGAACTGGCCAATCACATCATCCATTTTTTGTGCAACAACCAGGCGGTGTTTCACGTAATTAATAACCTGTCCTCGAAGTCTGAGCCAGTAACGAACCTAGTTAGAGCATTCACGCTGAGTTGTCTGTGCTTAAACATATTGTTCCTCGCTAAGCATATGCCAGGAGTTAGTAACGAGGTGGCGGACACTCTGTCTCACCAACAGATGGAGTGGTTTCGTCAACTTGCACTGGAAGCCGATCTTCAGCCAGTGCGGATGCTCCTAGGCATGTGGCAGCTTGGTGGGCTGAGGCTCTCAGGGCAATGCAGCTAGCTCTGGCCCCCAGTACTAGGAGGGCATATGACCGCATGGTTCGTCAGTTTCATTCCTTTAGTTAACAGGTGGGACTGCGCGACCTGTGGTCTATTCCAGTCAGATACCTTTATGCAGTTTTGTGTTCAAACAACTCTGTATGGTATTATCCTTTCTAGGAGTGCGGTCAGATGTACCACTTAAAGCGAGACAGAAAAGTCTTTTTCTTTACCGGAGCAGAAAAATCCAACGTGGCAACGTTCACATGAACAATTGCTTAAAGGGCTGGTCCCGCTAGTGAAAAGCAGTTGATCGATCACACTAAAAGCTTTGCCGCGCATCAATGCCATAGGGGTTGCACAAGCACACCATTGGATTAGACTGCATCTCGACAGTGTCCCGATTTTCAGCGATCACATGTCGAATCGTGTCGGGTTTTCCTTCCAAGTATGTGCATGAATCAACTCCCAGGAGTAACGTCGCGAATGAACCGCTCACTAAGATGAGCGCTGATCTCACTCAAAATGCCTTTTGCAGATGGCAATTCAACTTCGTGCTGTGCCCTTCCGCCTCATGCAGAGATCTGATTGGTTGAATGGGCCAATTTTCCCTGCTCCAAGTTTGAATGTGGAGATGGCTGTGCACTTTGAATGTTTGCGGCGGTTATCGGTCTTGTGTTAGATGCCGCTGCACTACTGTCAACTAGTTTGGTGGTCTTTTCTCTACATCGGCAGGAGGATGTTGGGAGAAGGAGAAGGAAGAGTGTGATAAACAATAGCTATATGTCTCATGGGCGCTGGCGCCTGAGACAGCATGCTCTTATCTCCCAAGCTGCAGATTTCTGCCCCCACTTCTCCCTATGGGCACGCATGTGTTGTCTATGGGCAGGCGCTGTACTTAGTCAGAACTCGATATCCTTTTATTCCAATGGTCAAATGTGGTCCCCATTTCCCCATAAGGGCATGTTCATATTTCTCTAGAGCCAGGCATTTATAGTCTATGGGCAGGCGCTTATTCGAGTTCTCGAATGTCCCTTCGAGGATGGACTGGATAGTTTTCCACCCCACCCACAAGTCCCAAGCCCCAGACTGAGGTTGTCCTAATTGGTCCACATTCCCCAACTCTGATGGCATGATGGTTTTAGTGATCGTCATGAAGTCTCTCATGCATGCGCATAACTAATTGACCGAAGCATGATGAGGAAGAAATGACGACCAAAAAAGGGGGTTTTATTGGCAGGAGTGGGAAGTATGGAGGATGCTGCGAGCCCTTTACAGGCTCAATGCTGGGAAGGAAGTGATGCCCTCCACCCATCTGGAGTCACTTTCAGTGTTCCAAAAGGTGGCAGACCCCTTGCATGAGAAGGGACACAGGAGGACAGTTGACCAAGTGAGGGCTAAATTTAAAAGACTGAAGGCCTCATTTTATGATGTACTGGAGGACTGGGGATGCATCCCTCTAATGGAGGGAAGGCCATCATTCTTCAATCTCCTGCACAAACTGTGGGAGCAGGGTGGAAAGCCGGGCTGGCGTGAGTGATTTCCACCAAATGAATAGGCCCCCGAGGTAATGGTTTTCTGTGTAATCCTTCCAAAGTAGGCTCAAACGTCCATCCCATGGGCAAGCGACAGTAATTCCTGCCCTCCTTTATTCAACCCCCCTCCAAAGCACCTTACGCTGATTTTTCAAGTTCCCTGATGTCTGCACACTTCCTTTATGAGAGCCACATTGATGCAGTGGTTAAGCATGTGACCTCCTATTAGGGAGACTCAGGTTTGAGTACCAAATCCCACACTCTCACCTTCTGGAAAGGCCCACGGCAAGCCATAGCCTGGCAGGGGTTGTCCTCCAAATTGCTGCTGCTGTGAGAACCCTCTCAGTTCCCTAAGGCTTGCATGCTTGGTGGTTGGGGTTACACACTAACACAACGTGGGGTGGCTAGCACTCCATGACAACTGCCATCTCTCACCACCTCTCTCTATATTTTCCCAAAGATTCAATAGAGTGAAGAAATGCTCCACCATCTGGAAGAACAGGCATCGCATGAGGAGGGGTCAAGCAGTCATGGTGAGGAGGCTTCAGGTGAGGACCCCTTCACAGTAAACATTAGCACTGCTCAGCCCTAGTACTGTGGATAATAGTGGACATGCACCACTTTTTCTTCTTAGCTTAACGCCTCCCAAGAGGGCATTAATATTGCCCGGTGCACCATGAAGATTAGGGCTGGCTTCCACCACAAGGTGGTGGTACCACTGTAGACATCATTCCTAAAAAAAAGAGGGCAACTTTGCCTTGATTAAAAGTCAATGTGCAATATGGCTATAGACAGCATGCCTCTTTTTAGGAGCATGGCTGCATTATGAGATATGGTGGGCATTACTCATGATGGTCCCTTGTGGTTGCTGGCTTGTGAGTCCACCTTCAGGCATGATGGGGGCGCATAGCAGAGAGGGGGGTTGTGATCTGGGATGTCTCAGAGCTGTTGAGAGGCAAAAATGGGTCTCAGAAAAAAAATTGTTTTTCTAGCTTTGAAAAGACCATTGGGTGACCCAGTCCAATTGAGAGTTATTTCTTCTGTCTACTCGCAGGCGTTGTTGTGGTGAGCAGCTCTGAGTTGACGCTGGGGAGTGACCAGCTGGAAGAGATACACATGAGAGATGTGGAGAGCAGATGTAAGTCCCTGGCAGACTCTAGCTATTGGCCATGCCATGGCATGGAGTGTGCAAAACTAGAAGCTAGGCTACACTTCGTGGCTGGTTGATGGTTGAGCTGAACTCATGATTGTAAGATAAGCTGACTTCCTCCTCCATCCACTGTTCCATTTCCGGAAACTAGCTGTCATGCTACTTGTCTGTCAGCGTTGCTCAACACCCCCCTATCTGTTTATCTTACAGCGAGACGCCATGAGTACAGGCTGAATTTCATGCAGTGTGGGATGCAACGTCTGCACCAAAGAGATCTGAGGAGGCAAATGGATGTGTCTCTGCGTCAGCAGCATCTGGAGTTCGGGGCAAAGTTGGAAAAGCGTGGCGGAGTTGTGAAGACGCGAGCAGAGGGGGATGTGAGGGGAGAGGAGGAGGAAGATTGGGTGGAGGAGGGGGATGAGGAGAAGGGAGAGGAGGTGTTGGAGGATGAAGAAAGAAGGAGGAGGCTTTGGATGCTGGCAAAGTGCACTGTGCACCATTGGAGGGTGGGGAAAAAGGCAAGGTGGTCACCAGACATGGAGACAGTTCAGAGGAAGCCCAAACCACCCACTAGGAACCTGGACCCTCCCACATGTTAAATTGTAGACCCCAAGCATTGAGTTAAAGGCTTGACTGCCAACTTTTATTTTTTTTTTGTCTGCACTATGTAAAAAAGGCGTGTATGCGCCAATGCCTATCCCAGCACTGTTGATTTGTATTTTCAATAAATAGTTCCTTAAGTTTGAATGTGTCAAAGCTGTTTATTCTTAATATTCATGGTACAATTGTGCAGCATTTCGAAATATAGAACCTTTTTCTGTGCCCTATAACTCATGGGAAAACATTTTCAAGCACACTTTTGTTATGGTCATGAACCTCGTGCTGTTTTAACGAACTTGCACATCCACTCTGGCCAAGAAGAATGGGGGTCAGGGGACATGAATCATGATGAGACACCCTTCATACAAAAAGTAAATCCAAGAGGCTGCACTCGAGGGGCCAATAAGGCACATTCTTCTTGGGGGCACGCTTTCAATGTTGGTAGACCTTCCCTCCGCCTTTTGAAATCTTTGAGGGCCTATCCATATCATTGGATGGAATGTCACCCGCATCAACTACATCTGCAGTTGGGGCTTGTCCCTGGCTGCTCACAGAGGAAAATGGGTGTCTAGCTGTGATGACCTGCACTGCAGGGACCAGGGACCTTGAGATGTCTCCCAGGATTCTCACGGCAGCCTACATGAAACCATGCATTGACTCCTTTAAGGTCCAGTCCCCCAACCTGCCACCCCCAAGCTCCTCCATGAACTCTGAATTATAAGCATTTAAGTTCAAATGATTTTTTAAAAAAAATTCTTAAAGGATATGATAACTTTATGTGCACGAGACATGTTGAGGCCTACATGGAAGGAAGATGTGTGCAAAATTGCGGAGATCAACTCATGTCCCGCAAGCTCAGATGTTTGGATGTCAGGGCAAGATACTTGAGATACTTATCCATCATTTCCAATCACAACGTGTGTGGGGGCCCCCCCCCAAAAAAAGCATTGAAGAAGGCCACATTAACTTAAATGGTTTAAGATGGCAGGAATACGAATTCACACCTCGAGGAAACCAGAAACCCGATGCTTCAATCCCAAATAGGTTTAGTGAGGTAGATGTTGCCATTATGGGAGGACCCACACTCAATAACAGGCAATGGCAAAACACCTCTGAATGCATCAGGTGTGGATAGCGTTTTAATAACTGTTAGTAGGGGGGTGGGAGCCACGTGCTGCCGTGCATGTGGGATGCATTGGTCGTAGATGTCAGGCTGACCCACCTTGTAAGTGATATGTGCCAAAGGAAGGGAATGTCTGATCGAGAACTCAAACCAGCACTTACCCATGGACTATAAACGCCTGCCTATGTAGGAAGCATACATGCCCATAGGGAGTAATGGAGACTACATTTTGCCAAAGGGAAATGTGGAAATTATTCTTCACTTAAGGATATCTCCTGCCCATAGACTGTACACTCCTGCCCATAGGGAAAGTGCACCTGCCCATAGGGAATAATGGGGACTACATTTCATCATAGGGGAAAAAAGAGATCAAGCCTCACCATTATTCCCTATGGCCAGGCTTGTATAGTCTACGGACAGGTGCTGTGCCTAGGCGAGGCTTAATTTCTTTTTTTCAATAAGGTAAGATATGGTCCCCATTGTTCCCTATGGGCAGGTGTGCTTTCTCTGTGGGCAGGCGTGTATAGTCTATTGGTAGGCGCTATGCTTAGGGGAAGCTTGATTTCCATTTTCCCTACGGTGAAATGAAGTCCCCATTGTTCCCCATGGGCAGGTGGGCTTTCTCTATGGGCAGGCGTGTTCAGTCTATGGGCAGTCATTGTTCTGAATTTTAATTCGTCCCCTGATTATCACACTTCTGACTAATTAGAATGCACCCAGAGCGTGGAAAATGTCGACTAGCCTAACATTGGCAATGCAATGTGGCGGCAGCCCCACAACCAATAGTTCGAATGACGTGCCCCACCTTCCCCAAATTTTCACACCTCCATGGGTCTTCCCTGGACAATGCTTGCAAGCAATCATTCATGATGGCACTTGCTCAGGTGATCGCACAGCAGCGGGATACTGATCAGTATCTCGGCACTGTGCGATCAGACAAGTAACGAAAGTGTGTTTGGCTAAAAAGATAGGATGTGAGAACCTAGGAATTTTGGTGGGAAGTGATAGCAACGCTAACCGTGGCAGAAGACGTCTGGTCACAACACAGTTGAGTCATCTACTTGATTGGTCAGTCTTCCAACTCTATAGATCACTCCGCTGGTTCATGTTTTCTCCCTCATGCTCCACATAGCTGTCAAGGCTACCCACCTCAATTTGAAAGATGGAGTTGGAAATCTTGGCCACCGTGCTCGGTCTGTTGGCTGAGACATTGTCTGTGATATTCACTCTACTGCTGGCTCTATGCAATGGTCTGGATGAGCCAGCGAGTGCCAGGAGAGGGAGGTTATCGACTGCCTATGGCTGCCTACGAAGGCGGCAAAGATGGCTTAGGCGGCTTGCCCAATGTTGTAGCGCCAACATTATAAATGTTTGTCACTGAAGATGGTGGTCCTACCCACGGTCCACGGAGTGGTAGTGTGTCTTTGCCACACATGTGTGGGAGGATGAACAGTGGATACTCAACTTTAGGATGTCCAGGTAAATGTGCGTGCTCACAGTTGACCACTCGAGATTGACACGCGCCGCTATCAGCACCCTTTCCTTGGATCCCCACAGTTATGATTCCATCTCCAATGCCTCGGAGTATCATGATGCTGCATGCATTAAAGGATTACTCCACTACCCCAGGGTTGGTCTCTCCTCCCAATGTCCCACCCCATCCCGGTGGAATCAGTACTCGCGCTCAGCTGCGCACTGATGTCCAATGAAACTGATATGTCTCCGCAGTGCTGCACAGCTGCAGAGAAACCAGGGAGTACACAACACGCCGATTCACGCTGGGGTGCACCAAAGCATTTAATATAGTTTGTGGAAGGGTGGGCTATGGAGGAGCCACTATGACCCACGGATGTCATGGGATATAGGTCTACCCTTACAGTAGCCTGTGCTACCTGGAAAGTTCTTGAAGCTAAAGGTGAGATGCTAGGAAAGGAGCATGGGTGCTGGTCAATGCAGATATGAATGAGCTTCCATGGGACCTATGGCCATCATATTTTAAGGCACCGCACTCCTTTTTTAAGCCTTCCCTCTAGTTGTGAAAATGATGGATGGGGTTTCTTTCCTTTGTGGAACCTACAGGTTTACTCCAGAAGCCAATGTTCTTTAAGCTTTGTGAATGGTCTTAGAGGAGTCAATTCCTGCCATGCTAAAGATCGGCTGCCCCCAGTTCATGTCTCCCCCGCACAGGTTCCCAAGGATGATTTATCCAGTGTAAACCCTAGGAGTCTTTCTTCATGGCGAATGATGTGCTGGCTATCATACATTCCCTCCACCAGCTCTCTAAAGGGTGGGGTCTCACACGTTAGGTATTCCCTGCCCTGACCTCGGGGTTGACAGCGCTAATTGGGAGGCAACATATGATGGTGCAGTTTTGTAAAAGAACTGCACATGCATGGAGGAAGGTGGCTCACCACCCCGTGTTTAATGACTAGGGTGAGGGGAGCGGCGAGATGCCATCATGAGGGATCATGTTTAACAATGCTTGAATGGGCCAGAGATCCATTCGAACATGCTCACTGATGAACCTGCAGAAACTAAATGCCATGTGTTGTTTGCAGGGGAACATTTGCATGGCTGGTCTGCTGCCTGAGACCAAGATTGGAGCGACAGACAACGTGCATGCGGCAGCCAGTCCCTGTTGAAAAAAGGGTCGTGATTGCTATCTGGTGGCTGGCCAACACCACGAACTACAGACTGGTGGGAAACCAATTTGGCCTGGCTCGCTCGATGATGGCGGGCATAGTGCTGGAGGTCACACAAGCTATGGAGGAGGATCTGCTTGACCGTGTAGTCTACCTTGGTTCTCACAATAGGGTGCGCTGTGGGTCGTGTTGTTTGGGAGATGTTGGGAAGGATGATTAGGGAGATGGTGCAACATGCAGCACACAGAGTATCATAATGAGGTTTGGCCGAAACGCTAAAACAATGACAGGACAAGTTTCGCAGCCCTCATGGTTTTGATGGAGTGATGCTGAGTGCAGGTCTGTTTCTTGTAAAAATTAGTCCACGGCTGTCTCCCTTGTGTCGGCCACCTATCACAGTGATCTTCCAGAAACACATGCTCAAGCACTCTCATCATGATGGCCATGTGCAATTTGTGGCATTGTCAAACCTCACATTTACACTGAGCTTGTAGGAGAGTTGTTTCCTCCTGATCAATGAGAAAAGGATCTCTTTTTGAGGACGGGGAAGGTTTTGGGTGTTAGGTAGCCTCCGGTAGCTCACTATTTCTTTTTCCACAGATTATGCAAGCTTTCGCGAGAATGGGTTTCCCAAATTGTGTGGGAGCCGTGGATGGGTGTCATATACCAATCCGTGCCCCGCCTGGACTGGCAGACAACTACATCAATAGGAAGCGTTTCTACTCCATTCTTCTTCAGGGCACAGTGGACCACACCAGTCACTTCACGGATGTGGTAATAGGTTACAGTGGCAAGTGCCATGATGCCTATATTCTATGCTGCTCCAACCTGATAGACCTGATGGATTCCGTGGATTGGGTTCCTGGAAATCCCACGGTGACAATCCAGAATGTGCAGGTTCCTCCTCTGATCCTGGCTGACACAGCCTACCCTCTGAGAGGTTGGCTAATGACGCCTTACACTGGGCACCTGGCACCAGAGCAGGCTAGGTACAACACGGCATGTAACAAGTGCAGAAATGTTGTGGAAAGTGCCTTCGGAAGGCTGAAGGCATGATGCTGTTGCCTGAACTCAGAAATCCCTGCGGACATTAGCAATGTCAATGCTATAGTGGCCTCCTGCGTCATCTTACACAACCTCTGTGACGCAAGAGGCCATGAGGCCGTGAAGTTCCCAGAAGACACCCCTCCAGTGGTAGTTCAGGATGATGAAGAAGGCGTGGATGACCATGTGGATGAGCGGCAGCTGGAGATGGGTTGTGTCATCCGCGCAGCACAAACCACACACTTTCAGTGTGTGCATAGGCGTGCAACTTGTGGCTTCATGAAGTTGACACTGAACCCCTACAGATGTGCCATGCCACCCTGTGTCCCAACGTCATTGCAACCTATGAGCTATGAGCACATGAGGCACGCCTGTCACCAGTATTGGTTTTTAGTTTTTCTTTGGTTTTGTGGTCCTTCCCCAATGCTTACTTGTCTCAATCCCCAGGTGTTACAAGTGTTTATGAAAATAAATTAATATTTTGACCCAGCTTGCTGTCAGTCTCACTTTCCACATTTCAATGTGTCCTTGGAGGTTTTAAATTTCCTTTATTGCCAATGTATCGTGTCCCAGAGTCCACAAACCTCCCTTTTCCTCCTGTCAATGTGGACCCTTAAGCTGTCTACTCCCTCTTTGCAAGCCAATCTAATCCTAGGAGCTCTCAATCCACGGTTTGCACCGTCATCCTGACCATGGTGGTTGTTGATTTCCCATTTCCCAATGAAAATGCATTCCTTGAGTCTGTCAATGTTCCCTTTGGCTCAGCTTTCTACTCACAGGCACTGCTGCACATGGTCTTTCCCTAGCTTTCCTGTCCCAGATGGCAGTCACCCACTCAGCAATGGGGTAAAGCAGTCCCCGTGTCTGCCTCTCCACCCTACCCACTCGCATTGCACTACCAGATTGCAGCAAGCCGACCTCTGCCCCCCAATTGCAGCACAAGGTGCTTGAAGCGTCATTTACATTTTTTCTGTAGTGATGCTTTTTTCCACAACGCAGCTTAGAGAGCTCACGAGAGATGACATTGTGAATAAAGCAGGTTGGTCTAGAAGGTGCTGGGCATGTTTAGCCTGGAGAGGAGGTGGCTGAGAGGTGATGTAATCACCAAGTACTTGAAGGGCTGTCATATAGAGGAGTGTGTGGAGCTGTGTTCTGCGGCCCCAAGAGGTTGTGCTAGAGATTAAAGCAAAAGAGATTAAGCAAAAGAGTTCCCAGCTGAACATTTGGATGATCTTCATGACCGCTTGAGGGACTCCTCAGTGGAACAGGCTTCCTCAAGAGGTGGTTTGGCTCTACTGCCTTGAAGATTCACCAGCAGAGGCTAAGTGGCCATCTGACAGCAATGAAGGTCCTGTGAATTTTGCGGGCTGGTATTTCTTAATGTCCCACAATGTGCAGGGGGTTGGACCAGGTGACCCTGGAGGTCCCTCCACCTCTATGATGCCATGATTCTATTATTCTATGTCCACAGGTGTGCATGTATGGGCATCATCATGATCGGGTCATCTTCTTCCAGCCCCCAGTCCCGGCCATGGTTAACTCTTTATGACTCTGACTCCAGTGTGCCTCAGCCTTCCCTCATTTCTAGTTTGGATAAAATGAGTTCCCACCTTGCAAAGGATGGTGTGTGAATTACCTGAAAAGGCCATGTCAAGCCACTCCACAAACAGTCTCCCTTGAAAAGGTTCTGAAAGGCATGTCAACAAAAGGCCGGAAAGGATGGGGAAACTGCAGGGAACAACCAAAGGAAACCACGGAAGTGAGGAGATTGAGAAGGGGTCACAGGAGCAGGGGGAAGAGGAGAAGAAGGAGGAGGAAAAATCTTCACAGGTCAGCCCAAAGGGACTCCCACCCATGGTTAAAATGTTGGATTTGCGGTGTCTGGAAAGTTCGATATCTGGTTGAGTTGTCCTTAGTCTATGAGGAGTGCATAGGCAGATGGTGGTGGCCTTCACAGCACTCCTTGACTTTGATTTATAGTTCTCTGACCGGTTTTTGTCACGCATTAGCTCGACATGCATTACCACCCCACCCCCCTTTTCATGGAGGGTGGAGTTTGCAATCTCTGTGACTTAGTGAGGGGCCGTGCCATGCCAACTCACAACCACAACCTTTAATGTAGATGCTTAAATAAAAACCTACTATGAAATGGCAGATTCAGGAACCTTTATTTTCAGAAACCCACTACAATTGTGGATTTCACTTCAGGCCAAACCCTGCATGAACTGTGGGGAAACGACACCAACTCGTTAACATTGCTATGGCATGACATTGGAGGAATCTTAAGATTGTTTTGCCAATAACTGAGTCGTGATTGCTCTATAGCCGATGGACTTTTGATAGCCAACCTCCGCTGTGCCATCATCATGACATTTCAGTTTGGCAGCATGTAGGGGGTTTTCCTTTTAGGGGCACGCCTGGAGTGTTGACTCTTGCTGTTAGTGCTTGAGTCTTTAGGGGACCCCGGCTCTCGGGCAGCATCACCTACAGAGACACCTCTCAAACCGCCATCACCCACTCTGTTTAAGGTGGCATCATTTTCATTGAAGTCCAACTGACGTGCTGTTATCAACTGGACAAGGGAAGCAAGGTTTTCGAGATGTCCCCCATGGTGGTGACTGCGGCCTGCATAAAGCCTTCCATGGTTTCCCTAGAGGCTCCCTGCTCCTGCCGAGAGGCCCTCATTTCCTCTAGAACCTCCAGGTGCTCCTGTTGTGAGGAAGCAATCATGAACGTTGTCACAAGTGGCCTGCTGCGTGAGGTGCTGTCCCACCTTGTGAAGTGCCAAAATCTTCTTCCTCATAGTCTTCAAAACTGCCTCGTGTGACCTAGGGGTCAGCTCAGACATTAGTGTTCCTGGTGGAATCTCTGAAATTGAATAAAATGATACAGTTACCTGTTAAACCTGTCGGGAAAACATAGAACTCCACATAGCAGGTTCTGACATTGCCCTGAGAAATAGTGAGAACTACTAAAGCTTGTGCTTGAGAGATGGTGGGACTGGGTTCACAGGCTGGGTCTTGATGTCATCCTGTGCTTCTGTAGGGCGTGTCCAGGGTAATGTGGCTGAGGCTGGGCACTGGGTGAAGAGAAAGTTATTGGGGAAAGACATAAATAAAGGTTGATGGAATGATGGTGCACCATGAGTAACAGGCTGAAATCACAACGAGGATTGGACTTCTCATTGGTTAGCCCATGGTCACCTTTTGGGCAACAAAAATCCTCCAAAACTCCCTCCATTCCAAACCCAATAGCCAGCTATGGAGGTGTTCGAGGGAAGAAAGAACTGGAGCATGGTTGTTGAAGGTTGAGTGTGAGAGAGTCTAAAACATGGACAGGGGTGAAGGAAGCTTTTTAGGCAAGTCTTTAAAAAGTGTGCCAGCAAGGGCCAGGATTGTCCCATCAGAGATACCCGGGATCAAGGCATGTCCACCATTCCTGACCATGTGAGACCATGTCAGGGAAGGAACCCACACCTGGGACAGAGTGGAAAGAGAGGAAAAATGAGACTTTGTATTCTGGAAACTTGCTTCTACTACTGCTAGTCTGTGACATCAAGCCCGTCATCACTCAGACATGTAATTAAAAGCAGCATATCAATCAAGATTAGCCATTTTAATTGAGGGTCAGGTCACCTACTCCACTTGCAAACTTACTGTCAGGGTCCCTCTCACTCACAGAGGATTTCTCTTTCATGGGCGTAGTTGGTGGTGGGGTGGAAACAGCAGTAGCTAGGGGAAGGACAAGGGAACAAGGGTGAAATGTCTGGCCCAGGGAAGCGTGCAATTGAGACATCAGCTACAAATGCTGCAGCAGAGTTCTGAGGAGTGCCTTGGGAAATGAACGCCCTTCGCAACATCAGACAGTTGGTGTGGTGTTGCAGTCAGCAATCCTTTGCTGCCCTAATTCAAGATGTGAGTTCTGAGCCAAATCATCACCTCTCAAAGGGCATGGTTAAAGAATGCAATGATTCCATGTTTCACAGTGCTCCCACCCAACCTCCCCCAGCCTGAGGGCCCCAGGGGAAGAGACCAATCTAAATTCTGTAAACATTTAACCAAGTTTTTAGCAAAGGCGACCCTTGCTAACTCACCTTCAACAAGCCCCTCACCCATGCCAACACTCCCATTCACCTCCATCTGAACCAGGTCCAAGTCTTGGAGGAGTGATGTGAAACAATTATTACTTAGAGTTAATCATGTACCATGCATGTTGGATGAGGAGCATGGAAAGCTGAATCCAAATTGTCAACCACTGTTCAAAACATACATTATAGCACAGTGCGTGACGTAGCTCAACAGCTAGGACACCTAGAAATTGAGTGGCTGAAAAGTAATCATACCAAGTTAAACTCACCTGAACTCTCCAGGAGGTCCACTATCCAGGATCTCTGCCTCCACAGCTTCCATTGCTGGTGAACTGCAGGAACCTGAAGAAAAATCATGTGATCATGGGGTCAGGGGGGCAGTAGGCCTAGAGGGAAGGAGAGAGGGGGAAAGGAAGGGAGACAGGAAGAGAGGAGAGAGGGTGGGAAACACGAAGGGGGGATTGAGGTGGGAGGGAGAGGAAAAAAGGGAAGGAAGGAACAAGGGAAGGATGGGAGGAACTATGGGAGGAAGCAAGTAAGGAAAATAGGTGGAAGAGGCAGTGTCTGGTTAAGCAAGATGAAATGTGAGCAGGAAAAGCCAAAGAAATTCCTGATAGTCAAGTAACCGAACCATTGCATCTCTCAAAGAGTAAGAGATGGCGAGACATGCGTGCCAACCAGCGCCAAAGCTCTTGTCTTAGAACTTTGAGCGTTCAGAGAAAGGGGGGGGGCGGTAAGCGTTCCCACCAAAAGCGGTCTACTGCAGACCCTGTGGGACATGGCAGCAATGCGGTCACAGGAAGTCGCTCAGTTTCACTACCAGAGTTGTCATGCTGCTGAATGGGAACCCCCCTCCCCCCCAAGAAATGTGAAGTCCATTCCCCATATCCCACAGCACCCAAGCCTTGGGAAAATAAGGCTTTCCATCCCAATCTCACCGCCACCAACCCTGTTTTGACAACCCCCCTCCAAACAACCTGGGGATGCTTACAGGTAGATGGGACAGTCACGATTGTTACCTGACATGATGGCTTCTCTTGCAGCCTCGCCCTGTGTCTCTCCGGTAGTGCTTTCCTCCTGGGAAAACAGAAGAATGGCATCTGGAGGCTCACCTCCCTGCCCCCCCCTCCAACCCAGAGCAAGAGCTTTGGCGTCTAGTGCACTGCATCACACAGTTCGGACGAATGTCTGCCTCTCCATGTAGAATGGCGTCAAGTTCCTCAAAGTACAGGCAGCTTTTCTTGTTGGATCCCGATTTCGCATTAGCTGCAATGACTTTTTGGTACTCAGAACAAAGCACATTGGCCGTGGTGCAGCATTCTAATGTCGTCCTCTTGTGGCCCCTTGCCGCCATCCCCTTTGCAACCTCCTCGTAAATATCTATATTTCTGTGAGATTGCTTGAGCACGCTCTGCACCCTGCTTTCCCCCCAGAGTGCAAGCAAGTCCAAAACCTCCTTTCTCCTCCATGATAACCTGCGAACATAAGAACATAAGAGAAGCCATGTTAGATCAGGCCAATGGCCCATCCAGTCCAACATTCTGTGTCACACAGCGGCCAATATATATATATATATATATATATATATATATATATATATATATATATATATATATATATATATATATACACACACACACACACACACTGTGGCTAATAGCCACTGATGGACCTCTGCTCCATATTTTTATCTAACCCCTTCTTGAAGGTGGCTATGCTTGTGGACGCCACCACCTCCTGTGGCAGTGAATTCCACATGTTAATCACCCTTTGGGTGAAGAAGTACTTCCTTTTATCCGTTTTAACCTGTCTGCTCAGCAATTTCATCGTATGCCCACGAGTTCTTGTATTGTGAGAAAGGGAGAAAAGTAGAAACTCCAGTCATGTTGTGCAGCGTGTTCTAAACATTCTCTGCAAGGCGGACAAAAGTGTTTTGAGCGGTAGGCAGGAAAACAAGTAGTTCCGTCAACCAGCCAGTGGATTTCAAATCGAATTTCAGCGGGGGACTACTTCGTTGTGCAGTCCATTTTTTTAAAAAAGATAAATGCGTTTCTTATATTCTTTACATCTGGGAAAAGGTTACATTTCCTCCCTTTTAATGCCTTGGCATTTAATTTTCTATTAATTTGAGGGATATGTCTTTTGGTTCGGTGAGTGGAAGAATACACAAATTACGACCATGAGCACTGGGGCAAGGGTGGTGTTTTGCCGTGCCTGTATCCCGCGCCGAACATCCACACTGTGAAAACCCGACCTTGTCACGGGTCTTCTGAAAAGGACCAAACTTTGTCCGCTGTCAAATTATCCCGATATAAATGCGGCACAAGCCAGGATGATGATGCCTCCACATTGCGTGATAGATGTGGATGTCTGGACGTCCCGTTTAACTCTGCATTGGGGGCGTGGATGAATCACGGTTAATGTTCCGTCTGACTGCACCCTAGTTTATGCTGTCAGAACTCTCCAGACTGATACATTGCCCTGTAATTAGTCTCATTATATTGTGTGATACTAGTTGTAAGTAGCAAAGTTGAATAATTGCTAATTACTCTGTGACTATTCTGAAGTAACAGCCCCATTTTTTTGTAATAGAACACCTTGAATTTGAAAAATAGGGGTCTGTCACTGCACAAATTATTTGTTTTCAGCTTCTTTAATAAAAGCAAAGACTTTTATCTTTTGCCCCCCCCCCAGTCGGAATGAAGAGACAGACACAAAGTGTTGGGTATAAAAACCGGGCCGCTTTATTAAATAATTAATCAACCTATAACTGGCAGGGATGGGACCTGAATGGGACAAGCCCTGGGGTCACCTCCTGACCCCGCCTTGTCCAAAGGGTGAGCCACCCTGCCCCCAGCACAAGCCCGCCGTATTTGGGTTGTAGCTGAGCGGCCAGGCCCCAGCCATTCTCCACCTGGGCTAGCATCAATCCCCCATGGAAAGATCCGCCAAGGTGAGGCTCTCCATGATCTGCATTCCCCGCACTGAGCCGTGTAGCCCATCTGCGGTTCATACAGACCACCCGCACCACTGGTGCTAGGCCATAGGTGCTCCCCTGAAAACACTGTGGCCAAAACATCCTCCAGCCACCGCCACCGCCAATGCCAAGCCTCTGCTTAGACATTAGTGCCCCAACGGACAGCCCCGAGCCGACCTCAAACCCTGCCGTATCTCTTCTAAAAAAGGCTCAGTTGCCCAACTCTGAAAGATGAACCCCATCCAGCCTATACAGGTCGGCATCCTCAACCCGTATGGCTGGATGAGGGAGAAAAAATCCCCAAGCCATTCTCCATGGCTTTCTGCAGGGCCCTATTAGCCTTGCGCCTAGCGTGCTCTATCCCACCAGGTGAAAGGGCACACCTCCAACTCCTGCGTGGCGATATAGCTGACCATACCAGGACCAGCCAAGAAGGACAAGCCCTGGGGTCACCCCTTGACCCCGCCTTATCCGGGAGGGTGAGCCACCCTGCCCCCCAGCACAAGCCCGCCAGATTCGGGTTGTTGCTGAGCAGCCAGGCCCCAAGCCATTCACCACCTGGGCTAGTATCAATCCCCCATGGAAAGATCCACTCAGGTGAGGCTGTCCCATGATCTGCAGTCCCCGCATTGAGCTGTGTAGCCCATCTGCGGTTCATGCAGACCACCTGCACACTTGGTGCTAGGCCATAGGTGCTCCCCTGAAACCGCCCAGGTGAATGACCAAGATGTGCGGAGGAGGTGCCCTCCTCTCCCTGTACTACAATGGCCTAGTCCCTGGCCAACACAGGCCCTGACGAACCAGCCATTCCCCAACTGCCCCGTCGCTGAGCCCAGCTGGGTGCCCGTTGGAGACCACCTGGCTTGATGGGCCGCCCGGAACACCCTGCTGTGCGTGCAGATGAGAATATGATGCCTCTCAATACGAGCCACAGCACCTGAAAAACAGAAAATTATCAGAACAGATAATGACCCACAGGTGATAAAACCATCGCCCTCCAAAACTACCCCCTAGGTGACCAACGGGAGCACCTGGTTTAAAAAGCTGCCGACCTCCACAGGCCAACCACAGGGCCTGTAAGACAGTCCTCTTCCGGCTGGCCTACAACAACTAACTGACACTGAGAATTTCTGGATGGAGCTAAAATGCATTTGACAGACCGCTGGTTTTTATGTTCTATGTTTTATTAATTTATTGTTCTAACTGTTGCTATGAAATTGTTTTTAAGCTAAACTTTTAACTGTTACTACGAAATTGTTTTTAAGCTAAATTTATGTAAGTTTACATGTTGTGAGCTGCCCTGAGCCACTTCGGTGGGAATGGCGGGATATAAGTCGAAATATAAATAAATAAATAAATAAACAAACCAATTTTTGACGTCCCTGGACTGGGGCGCCCGCCCCGCAGGGTCAGTCCTAGACTGCACAACCAACTCGCTAATACATAGCGCCGAAAAAGGCCATCAACAAGACCGCATGAAGCAGAGCGGCCCCGAAAGGGGAACTGCATAACCTGTGCCACGGAACCGGCCAACTATCATGCAGTCGCGCGGTGCTCCCAAATGCCTGGAATTGGGAAGCCGCTCTGTCGTATGCCCCTCTGTTAGTAGGTATTCTCAGCGAACCCATGGGCTTTACTAATAAAGGCCACCGCCGCCAGTTGGCCCCTAATACTCCTCAACCCCAGACCTCTCTCTTTCTGAAACACGCAGAATTGCATAATATGAGCCGTTGGGATCGGCCAGCAATCCTGCAGCGCAGCGGCTCTACCCAACTCCCGGAATTGGGAAGCTGCTCTATCATAAGCCCTTCTGGTACTAGGTGATAAAGCCAGTTGAATGGCCCTACCGGCTTCAGCTTCCCAAGTTACCAGAGGTCCAGGGGCATTTGTGCCGGCCGTGGGTCCGCTTCCGGAGCGAGCTGCCAAAAACGCTCCATCTATTGGTGAGATAGAGCGTCCGCCACCCCATTGCAGACTCCGGGTACGTGCCTTGCCAGGGACAAAATATTCAACCGGAGGCAATGAAGTGTGAACAACCTAACCAGGTCCATCACTAACACTGACTTAGAGGTCAAGGAGTTGATAACATGTACTACTGCCATGTTATCACACCAGAAAAGCACAGAATGGTTGGCGAGTTGCTAACCCCAACGCCCTAGGCCCCTGATAAGGGATCCAGAACCCCAAAGAAAACCCGTCCCACAAATACAGGCCGTCCGCTTTACATAGGTACTTCCTCAACAATCTATTGAGTACCCTCAGCCGGATGGGGCTGGGCCCCTTTTCCAGGGGGCTGCTGACCGCCGCCGCTGCCCCCAGGGTGACTACCCCCAGCTCTATTCTTTGACCTGCTGCAGGCGAAGAGGGCGTGAGCCCCACTGCAAAGTGGACACTCGTGCTTGAACTTGCAGGGTTTTCTGGGGCACACTCCCTTAGATGCGAACTCCCAGCATAACAGCTGGGATGGAACCAGCTGGCCCGCCATGAGGCGGGGCCCTGCAGAAAGCTGTTGTTGCTGCTTCTGAACCAAGTTCCGCTATCGGACCTATCCCACAAGTTTGGCTTTGCCGGGGACATCAACTGCAGCCACAGCTGCTGGTTGACCTGGCCCCATGGCAACCCCGGGTTAACGGCGGCCCTCATGCGGAAGGCCTCGTCATATTGCAGCCAAGTTGCACCGACAAAATCCGTATACCCCTGGTAAACAATATCCATGTACTGAAACAGTGTGGCCGCTCGGGCCGGCTGTGCCCTAGCAATGACGCCCGCATAAATCAGAAAGCCGGGCAGCCAGTTTGCCCACGTCCTATCCACCCTTCTATGTTTTAATTTTTCTTTTTCCTTCTGGTCGAGCAAGTCCTTGCTCTTTTTCTCGAGCTCTCTACGTATTCTCCATGTAGAATTTTTTCCCATGTAACAGCCGTTAAATGATCTCCTAGAGGCAACGAGGTATCGCCATACGGGAGCATGTGGAACGGGATACTGGCATAAGGGTTTGGTGGGTAAAACCACCCCCTTCCTTGAACACTCGGCCACGCCCCCTGCATATGTGCATACTGCTGCCCGCCCCAAGGCAAAACGCCAGGGGGGGGAGGTGGCACTGTGGGGACTGTGGTTGTCACCACCGGGACCGCCTGCTGACCAAAGGCCTGTAAGCCTGAACTACCAAAGACGGACCCTTGGGGGGCTGTACTCTGCGAGCCCCAAGCCCAAGGCAGCCCGGCACCCCACTGCACGGCGGGTGTTCCGGACTGCCCAGTGCCCCAAGCCCTGCCCCCCGTCGCTGGGGGGAAGGGAGACATTTGACTAGGGCCCCAGGGCCACCCAGGTGTCTGCTGAAATGGGAGCGTACCACCATTGCCCAAGGACATTCCAGCCCCGCCCGGTGCCTACTGCACACCGCCTCCATACACGCCGTCGATCGCTTGTTCCCCTGACGGACCCTCCTCCAGGTCATCATCCTGGTCCGGTTCCGGCTGTTGGTCGGGCCCAGGTGCGCCGCCCTGTAAAGCAGACAAGTGAGCCAGTATCTCTGTCTCAAAGGTCAGATGTGCTGACCGCCCAGTCGCCCGGCGACGTCCTTCCCATATGGGAGCCCCCATGGCAACCCTTTGCTGCTCCATAGCCTCCAATTGGCTCATGATGGCCAACCGGACCCGCTCCCCTTGGCCTGGTTCTTCAGCAGGACATGGTTGCTGGCCACGCCCTCGGGACGGGCAGGCTGCTTGCCCTTAGATCGGCCCTGTCCCTTCTTAGGCACCATACTAATGTCTGTGGTCTCAGCTGAACACACTACAGTGACCTTAATAAGCTTTTCAGCAACCTTGAACTGCCCTCACAACTATACCCCCATCAATAATAATACTAAAAGTTGGGGGGGGCGCCCAATATGTTACTATGAGCCGTGCCTCCCGTCAAACCAGAAGGAGGGGTGGGGGGGAAGTCAAGGCCAGGCCTTAAACAGCCACCTGTATGCCTACAAGCACAAGAAATTGATGAGAGGGGTAGTGAGCACAGGGAATGGGCATCCGTCTGAAAACCCGATCCCAACACCACACTCTCCCCACCCAAGTGGTATGTAAAAACTCTGACTGCCAGGCCACCCTCAAGTCCCCTATATGCCTGCACTTTTTCCTCCCTTTAAATTTCTTTTACTGTCCCTTTTGCCGCCCTTGGACTGTGGAAGCAGTCTAAAATGGCCGCCACGTGCGCCGTGGGCCGTGCTCCAGGGCCACTAAACACGCCTTTTGCCTCTCTTATGCTGCAAAGTGGCCGCCGCACGCACCCCGCACACGTCCTGTCTCCCTTTGCCGCCTTAAAAAGTCGACCCACAAAATGGCTGCCGTGCGCGCCACGGGCCATGCCCAGCAGCCGCTGCGCACCTCCCGCCTCCCTTTGCTTCCTTACAAAACAGCCAGGCACCCAAAATGGTTGCCGCACGCGCCACCGGCCACTCTCAGGCCCCCGCACACTTCACCAGCCTGCAGGACAAAGTGAAGGCTAAACAGACGCTCGCGCTTGCCACTGCCGCCTGCGTTGCAACCGCCGTCAGCGCCGCTCCACTAGCGCTCGCGCCTAAACAAAGCCGACCGGCAATGTCCCTCGCTGCTCCGAGGCCCAGCTGACCCAGCCTTAGCGCTCTTACATGTGGCTCTCTCTCAGAGAGCTCAAAAGGAACTGAGGAGCTCTGGGCAGGGCCGGGGCTTATATAGCCCTGACGCCACGCCCAGAAACAAACCCAGATGTACCGGGCCAAGCATTCTGTGCTCCCTCCTTCCGAAGGGGCAAAGACGGCCCCCAGCCTGAACGCCGGCGATGCCGGCTTGGCTGGGAAGGGCCGGGCCTTGTGTGTCCTTTTTTGCCTATGCAATTTGGTCATCTAACCTGCATGACTAAATTTGAATAATGATGCTACTCAAGAGGACATGTGGCTTGGAATAAGCTTTACAGATCACAGCTTTACAGATCATTATATTTCTAGCAGACCAGCCAGCCTTATTGGTTTATAGACCATGTCAGAACAAACTGCCAGTTCCTGCGCTTTGGGTCGAAGAAATTTTAAATCTCTTGCTCAGGATATTTTTTTTTTAGAAAAAGCCCAGAGGAATTCATTTGCATATTAGGCCACACACCCTGATGCCACCATTGTTTCACACAGGACTTTTTTGAAGAAAAAGCCTAGCAGGAACTCATGCATATTAGGCCACACCCCCTGACACCAAGCCAACTGAAACTGCATTCCTGTGTGTTCCTGCTCAAAAAAATCCCTGTCTTCTGCTTGTGCCAGTTCTTTCTCTTACCATCTGGCCCTGTCCCCTGCCACCAATTATCTGGCCAGTAGATGGACTTACTAGCAGCATGGAGATGTTTAGGTGGTGCAGCAACATCACTTTCAGCATGTACTGGAAGTAGCATCCTCATGTTGCTTGTGATGTGGGACACTTTGGAATCTGAGCAAAAATTCTATGGAAAAATGGCTTATACCAAATAGCTTTTGCTGACATACCAGAATGCCCCATGGCAGCAATGTGCTGATGTCACTTCTGTTGCACGATGGAAGTGATGTCACTGTTTTGCAAGCATCACTGGACTAGGCCTGTCCTTATTGCCAGTAAGTCCCCTCACTTCCCCCTGATTGTCAGGGGGATATCTGGCAACCCTACTAAAAGGTGCTGTTAACAGTTAAAGTAAATGGTCAGGTGCTGAGCTTGGCTTTCTTCACTCCACTATCAAATCCGAATGTTTTGCAGCTCATTTGTGTGCTGATTGAAGCTCAAGAGAAGAAGAGATATTGTAAGACCTGTGATGGGATCTTCTCAAAGTTTTTTTTTTCTTAATTATATCTAAAATGGACTCTAATTTGGATTGGGCCTAATATTTGGCCTGGTACTCATATATACTACAACTGACAAGGGCCTTCCTTATGATGACATGGATCAGGGTCAAGCTCAAATGTTCAAATTGTGGATTTGTTTGGGATGTTTGGGAGACGGGTTGAAATGTGATACTTGAAAATCATTGATGTATTCCTATGGCTGTTTGAATAGCTGTTGCACAGAAATAGCTTCTATAGTAAATCCTTTGTATAAAGTTGTTGTTCACATAGCTCTGGCAATAATTGTGAAAACACAGAAAAAGGAGCTAGCTTCGCTGATGTGATTAGTAGTACTAGCATTGTATGGGAACCAGGTCATACAATGTATGCCATCCGGACCCGGTGAATTAAAAACTAATAAGTCACCGGGTCCGGATGGCATACATCCGAGAGTTCTGAAAGAACTCAAAGTTGAACTTGTGGATCTTCTAACAAAAATCTGTAATCTTTCATTGAAATCTGCCTCCGTTCCTGAGGACTGGAAGGTAGCAAATGTCACCCCCATCTTTAAAAAGGGTTCCAGAGGAGATCCGGGAAATTACAGGCCAATCAGTCTGACTTCAATACCGGGAAAGTTGGTAGAAACCATTATCAAGGACATAATGAGTAGGCACATTGATGAACACGGGTTATTGAGGAAGACTCAGCATGGGTTCTGCAAGGGAAGATCTTGCCTCACTAACCTGTTACGTTTCTTTGAGGGGGTGAACAAACATGTGGACAAAGGAGACCCGATAGATGTTGTTTACCTTGACTTCCAGAAAGCTTTTGATAAAGTTCCTCATCAAAGGCTCCTTAGAAAGCTTGAGAGTCATGGAGTAAAAGGACAGGTCCTCTTGTGGATCAAAAACTGGCTGAGTAATAGGAAGCAGAGAGTGAGTATAAATGGGCAGTCTTCGCAGTGGAGGACGGTAAGCAGTGGGGTGCCGCAGGGCTCGGTACTGGGTCCCATCCTCTTTAACTTGTTCATAAATGATTTAGAGTTGGGAGTGAGCAGTGAAGTGGCCAAATTTGCGGATGACACTAAATTGTTCAGGGTGGTGAGAACCAGAGAGGATTGTGAGGAACTCCAAAGGGATCTGTTGAGGCTGGGTGAGTGGGCGTCAACGTGGCAGATGCGGTTCAATGTGGCCAAGTGCAAAGTAATGCACATTGGGGCCAAGAATCCCAGCTACAAATACAAGTTGATGGGGTGTGAACTGGCAGAGACAGACCAAGAGAGAGATCTTGGGGTCATGGTAGATAATTCACTGAAAATGTCAAGACAGTGTGCGTTTGCAATAAAAAAGGCCAACGCCATGCTGGGAATTATTAGGAAGGGAATTGAAAACAATTCAGCCAGTATCATAATGCCTCTGTATAAATCGATGGTGCGGTCTCATTTGGAGTACTGTGTGCAGTTCTGGTCGCCGCACCTCAAAAAGGATATTATAGCATTGGAGAAAGTTCAGAAAAGGGCAACTAAAATGATTAAAGGGCTGGAACACCTTCCCTATGAAGAAAGGTTGAAACGCTTAGGGCTCTTTAGCTTGGAGAAACGTCGACTGAGGGGTGACATGATAGAAGTTTACAAGATAATGCATGGGATGGAGAAAGTAGAGAAAGAAGTACTTTTCTCCCTTTCTCACAATACAAGAACTCGTGGGCATTCGATGAAATTGCTGAGCAGACAGGTTAAAACGGATAAAAGGAAGTACTTTTTCACCCAAAGGGTGATTAACATGTGGAATTCACTGCCACAGGAGGTGGTGGCGTCCACAAGCATAGCCACCTTCAAGAAGGGGTTAGATAAAAATATGGAGCAGAGGTCCATCAGTGGCTATTAGCCACAGTGTGTGTGTGTGTGTGTGTATATATATATATATATATATATTTGGCCGCTGTGTGACACAGAATGTTGGACTGGATGGGCCATTGGCCTGATCTAACATGGCTTCTCTTATGTTCTTATGTTCTTATGTTCATACAAATAGCTTATCAGGAAGAACTGCTATTATATGTTTACATATCAAGCAACAATCCACTTTGCCGTTTGCATGTATGAATCAAGTGTTCATATCGTAACTTGAAATAGCATAATGTATAGCTTACGTATATCTCAGAACCAAATTACTATTGTTCATTTTGCCAACAGGAACAGAAAAGTCCTCAGTATTTCTCATAAATATCAAATGAATGGCTTGAATTTAAGAACTGATTATGAAACTCTAAAAGTTGTTAGTAACTGACAGCGCTAAAAGGAAAGGGAAATTTAGACAGTCCATATTTGCAGGATTCAAGAAAAGTAAGATAGTCATGCTGTCGTTTCCTAGGTGATAAGCTAGTAATACTTTCTTAAAATTACATACATATGCTAGATGCCTTAGAATGGAATACTAGCACAAATCAGTGCCTCACCAGAAAACACACACATATGGCAAAGTCACACTGTACAACATAATAAAAAGAATATTATCAAATCTCTAAGTCTGGAAAGAATTTAATAAAGATTGGGATGATTACCCACAGTTAAAGGAATCTGCATTTCCTGAATAGTGCAACAGTGTCCATAGTTTTTGTCAATGCTGTATATATTATTTTCTTCTCAGTGGGCTTAATAATAATATAGGTTCTCAATGGCTTAAGAATATAGGGTTGTATCTGTAATTGTACATACATAACCACAGAGATTCTGAATAACACTCTTTGTGCCCCCCCCCCCCTTTTCAGGGTGGAGAAGCAAATTGATGCTATTCAGAATCTTTAACATGGGCGATTATGCATGCAGCCATGGCTGGTGGATTGTTCTGGGAATTACATATGCAGTAGCTGCAGCAAACATATTTCCCCATCCAATTACAGACAGCTGCTGTTTTGTACATATAGGTCCTGCCAGGATTGTTATGATGGGGATATTTGGATTTACAGAAGAAACCCAGTTAAGCAAAATGTGTGCTACATATGACACACAATACAAATTCAATAGAAAAAAAGGGGGATCCCTGAGTTTAAGCAAAACTATAATAGAAGAAACATCAGGGTGAAACTACTATCAAAACATTTATATGTATTAGGAAAAAACCTTTTGGCTTCTACTTCTGAGTACGCTCTACTTCTAAATAATCTAAGATGAACAATATAAATGCGCACAAAGGCACTTTAATATTCCAAAGCTTTTACCTTTAAACAGACTGCAATATGAAACACAAGAGTGCACGCGGGCACTCTTGAATTAAGTGGACTCATTTTCTTCCACACAATATACTTTTCTAGAAACTGGTGTATATGTTTTTGATATAATGATATTCAATGAAATTAGTTGTTATTACATTTGATATTTGGTATAGTGTATTACATTACATAGAGTTGCATTTTGTGTAATGTTGCATAGGATTGAGAGACGGCTGCTCTGTGGAGTCCTGGGACTAGTAGCAGAGCCTGAGAACCATGCTAGGTCATTGCGACACTATACAGGGTCTTCAGTGTCTTTCAGCCTTGACTTAATGGTGATGCCAGTGTGGCTTGCTGGGTACTATTTGTGCTGAAGCCTAAGATCAACACTGAACTCAATCGAATGATCATGCAAGGGGTTTTGGAACTGGTGTCCCATGCTCAGTGGGAAACCCCAATTATCACTCCAATCAAGCCGAATGAGGCCATCTGCATCTGCACAGATTATAAATGCCTATCACATGCCAACAACATGCCTATCCTGTTCTGGTAGTGAGCCATCTACTCGTGTCCTTGGCTGGAGGAAAGATCTTCATCAAGATAGACCTGGCACAAACATGCTAACAGCTGCCCATAGATGAAGCTACTGCTGAGGCCCAGACCATTGTCACCCATCATGACATCTTCAAGGTAAAGCATCTACAGTTTAGGGTGAGCATGGCTCCAGGCATCTTTCAAGGACTAATGGAAGGACTATTGAAGGGACTTCCAGGTGTCATTCGTTACTTTGATGATGTTCTACTCTCAGGAGGCTCTACAACTGAACAGACAAAATGCCTCCAAGAGGTCCTTTGGAGACTACAAACAGCTGGCCTGAAAGTCCAGTGGGAAAAGTGCCATTTTGGGGGGCTGCAGTTTGGGTTCCTTGGGTTCCTGATTGACACTGATGACATTTACCCAACCACCACTAAGGTGAAGGCCATCTAAAGTGCACCTTCTCTGACATCAAAAAAGGAGCTCCAGTCCCTCCTTGGTCTCCTGAACCATTCATTCTTGCCACACAAGACATCCTTGACTGAGCTTCTACCCAGACTCTTGGAGGTCAAGAGACCATGGTTTGGGATCCAAAGGAACAGAAGGCATTATCTGCCATCAAGGAGCTGCTATCCTCAAACAGTGTTCTCATCCATTTAGATGAGCAGAAACTGCTTGTGCTTGTGTAACAATGCATCACCATATGGCATAGGCGCTGTTCTCAGTCACCAGTTGCTGGATGGGTGGGAGGCCCCCATCGTGTATTACTCCAGAACCTTATCTTCGGCAGAACATAATTACGTACAGATCAATGAAGAGGCACTGGCTATTGTGGCAGGAATTAAAAATTTCCACAATTATGTTTATGGCCATCACTTCACCATAGTCACCAACCACAAGTCATTGTTGGGTCTGTTCACATTGGACTGCCAAATGCCTCAGATTCTATCTCTGTGTATGATGCGTTGATTGGTCTTTCTTTCTGCCTACAAGTATACTCTGCAACATTGACCTGGCAAAGCTTTGAGACATGCTGATGCCCTCAGCCACCTGCTACTTCCTGTGCCATCCAGTGAGCAGTCTCCAGTGAGCATTATGCTCCTCGAGGACCTGCCAAAGCCTCCACTCCATGCTTCCGATGTGGCTGCCCATTTGGCCAAGCACCACACTCTCCCTTGTGTTCTGAAGTGAGTTTGGAGAGGATGGCCAGCAGGCCACATCAATGTAGACTTCCAGCCATTCCGTGTACAAAGGGTGTCTTCTCTGGGGAAACCATGTAGTAATTCCATCCTCGTCACCAATGTAATGAAGTGAGTTCAGCCAGCTCTGAATCAACCAAGAATACTTTATTGCAAGAAGAAACAGTCACAGAGGAACACAGGCAAAACTACAACTATATACACTCTGGCCATAGTTAACCATGCCCCCCCCCCCGCAGCAGGCAACAGTTACTCCTATTGGCTTACTTCAGAATTTTTCATTTGCACCTTTTTGTTACAAGTTGTTATAGGTCTAGCATCCTGATTGGTCAGTGCTTCCAGGCTCCCAGGCTTCGGGATCCTGGTTTGCAAGGAGTGCCTGTCTCAAGCTCAGGCAACAAGAACCCAGTGAGATGCAATACATAACAGCACAAGCAGCAAACCAAGTGATTAAGAACAAAGCATTCTTAGGGTGATATATAGGAATAGACAGTCCCATAGGTTCCCATGGCTTTATATTTGCTGTTATTATTCAGTTTCAGGAGAAAAGCAATTGCTTTATTTAGAGTGGGACAGTAGAGGTGCCTGGTCTGATTTGAAGGATGTAAATGCGTCAACATGGAGGCATCAAGTGCTGGGAGATATAGGACAGCAACCAGACAGTTATGAAGTTCATTCCACTAACAGAACTTGGCTGATTCCATAAGCACTGATGTAGGTCATAATAACTTCTCTAAACGCATCTGCACCTTATAATTAGAAAAAAGTTTGTCTTGAAGCTTTGTACTCAAAACTTGCTGGATGATTTCTTGCATCCTCTGCTGCCTCAGGTGGAAACTTACTGGGGAGTGTGGAAGTATATGTGATGCTTGGAGTGGAATCCTTGCTTGTGTTGTCAGTGTTCTAGGAATAAAGTGACAGGTAGTCTTCTTTGTGCACTCTCCTTCTTCCCTAAATATAAGACAATCTTTCTGATATAGAGCTCTCCATAGCATCTGAGTCACTTTTCAAAAGAAGGATGAAGAGAGAGCAATGTGTACATGTTCTGGAGGCACTGTCTTCTTAATTATGACTTCACATGGGATAGGGCTATGTCTGTTATCGAAAAGAAGATGGGTGATAAAGCTACAGCTCAAATTGGCATGTGGCAAGACTTGCAATATTTATTTAAAACATTTCTATGTCACCTTTTCCCCAAGCTCAGGGTCCCCAAGGTGAAGAACATGGTAGTATTTCAGAGATTAAAAAGCATTATCTATCTATATCTGTCTCTATAAAACAATTAAATAAAACATAATAGAAACACAAACACATAAAACACACAGAGTGGAAGGCTAATAAAAGTTAGTTATTTCAGTTTTCACCTTACCTTTATCCAACACAAAGCTAGGGGCAAAATAGGGTGCTCCTTATATAATGGTGCCGACTGAGATAATTAACTGGGATTTATTATAATCTTTTTAAAAGGTTAAGATGCTTTTCATACAGCATGAGATTTAATGCCTATAGTAGCAAACTTGCATTTACAAGAGGCCAAGTATTAGATGTCTCATCAATACAATATTATTTGTTTTAAAAACCTGATTGCTTGAATAGTGTTTAAAATGCAATTTATTCATTTCTACTTATTGAGAGTTGCTTTAACTACTAATCTTAGACTTCTTATATGTGCAGCCCTGTAGGCTTGGCCCTCTATTGGAGTGTGGAGGGAAAGGGTATTTTGTCCCTTTGGGGGAACCCTAGGAGAGGGCTGGGGAGGGGGAGGACAGTCCTGAGAGGGAAAGGGGTTCTGAGGAGGAAAAAGAGATTTCTGAGAGGGGGGGAAAGGAAGACACAAGCCATCTGGGTCCGAGGTCAGAGAGGACCTCAAGAGAACTTCAGAATTCGGGGATCTGCAGCAGCACAATAGCATGAAGAAGAGCAGCACCACCACTACAGTCAGCCAAGGTGCTGCAGGCAGACTGTGAGAGACTTTGGGCGTTTTCGCACTGACCTTAATCAGAAGCGACGCCCCTCTTCACCGCGCAGGATCGGCGCGGATTTCGCACTAATTGCTGCGGAGCACCCGGAAGAGCCGGAAAGTCCCACGGCTTTTGCGGCGCAAACGGAAACCGCCAAAAACCAGTTTCCATTTGCGCCGCAAAAGCCGCGGGACTTTCCAGCTCTTCCGGGTGCTCCGTGGCAATTAGTGCGAAATCCGCGCCGATCCTGCGCGGTGAAGAGGGGCGTTGCTGCTGATTAAGGTCAGTACAAAAACACCCTTTGAGAAGGTCCCAGAGAGAGAAAACATAGAGGACTCTAATCAGTTTTTAAGTTCCAACTCTCTGTTGTGTTGTTTAAGTTTGAGTTTGTTTATGGATGTCCTGTTTTCATTTCCCATCCCTCTTTGTTGTATTAAACCCTAATTCTGTTTTAAGGTCTACTTCTGTTTGGTTATAGGTGATTGGAGGGTCTGGGAGTTGTGTTTGATTTTTTTTCTTTGCCTACTGACTGTCTCTCCTATTTGGAAGTGGAGGTCAGTGGACTGGAGGCACAGCTACTTTCTTTTTTCTTTTTTCATGTCACCCCTTCCATTAACAAACTCCATTAACAAAATCTGATAATTTCTTCCCTTTGAGGGGGTGGGTGGAAGAAACAGGGGTGACATACACTTTAACTAAGGCTAAAACAAGATCTATTAAAATAGAGTTGCGAAGTCCAATTCAAGAAATATCTGGGGACTTTGGGGGTGGAGCCAGGAGACATTGGGGGTGGAGCCAAGATCAAGGCTGTGACAAGCATAATTGAACTCCAGGGGAGTTCTGGCCATCACATTTAAAGGGACAGCACACCTTTTAAAATGCCTTCCTTCCATAGGAAATAATGAAGGATAGGGGCACCTTCTTTTGGGGCTTATAGAATTGGACCCCCTAGTCAAATCTTTTCAAAATTTGGAGGGTATTTTGGGGAGAGGTGCTGGATGCTATACTAAAAATTTGGTGCCTTTACATCAAAACACAGCCCCCCCAGAGCCCCAGATACCTGCAGATCAATTCTCCATTATTTCCTATGGGAATAATACTCCATACGGAATAATAGAGTTCCCAACAGACATTTTCCTCCCCTCCCCCCCTCTTTCTGATGACCCTGAAGGGGGAGAGGGCCTCCAAACCGGAGGATCCCCTGCCCCCACCTGAGGATTGGCAGCCCTAGCTACGCTGCTCTCTCTCTCTCTCTCTCTCTCTCTCTCACACACACACACACACAAACTCATACCCACCATTTACTTGCTCTAAAACAAAAACAAAACAAATGGAGGGGCTGTGCTTTGAAGAGCTTCTGCTATTGACCCTTCCCCATGAAGTACTTCCTGCTACCTGCTCACTTTTAAAGGTACACACACACACAAAGAGGCATTTTGAAAGGGGACCTGTTTGCAGGTTTTTAAACCTGCCGGAGATCTGGAGGTAAGTGGTGGCTGTGGTGGTGGGGTTTCCCCCCGCTGGTCAGCTAGCTGGGGGTGGGGGGGAAACCTGCAAAACCGGGGGATCCCCTGCTGGGACCTGGGGATTGGGAAGCCTAATTTTAAAAAAATATATAGTCACATACTTAAGCTACAGTATTATTATGTTGTTTAATCCAGACAGGCTTTCACTTTTCCACATTTATAACCACTAGATTAGTACTGATCACCATGTAAAGGGTGGAAGGAGGGAAAAACCACCCTTTTATTGCTTTGATAGATCATTAGGAAATATTAACTTGACTATTCATAATATTCTGTTTAAAATAATTTATTATAATGTAATATATTTTATTTTCATGTAGTCATTGGTTATTAAAGATTAATACACATACATTACATTTACCCCACCCCTCCCCCCTTTTGTGACCCACCGCAGTGCAAAATTTTACCCCCTTTACAAACCGTTCCCTATTGCTATTTTATTTAATTTGTTAGAAGGTAATAAACTCTATTAAAGAATCTTTCTTTATAAATAAAAAAAAACATTTTAAAAACCATATTTGTAATCCATCTTGATAGTAGTCCTTCACAAAGAAACGTAAAAGATTTAATCCAATAATCTCATTTTTTTCTACTGTAATCCTTATAAAGTTTTTTTTAGAGATTAACCATTGTCAAAAATCGCCAAATGTCCTTTAACGTTCCATTGTTTTTTAATGTACTTTCAAAATTTTCTCCACACATTTTTAAATTTCTCTAGATCTTGTTCTTTTAAGATTCTTGCAAGCTTGTCCATTTCACTCCAGTTCAAAACTTTCAAAGTCCACTCCCACCTTCTGGTAGTTTATCTTGCTTTCACATTTGCGCATATAATGTCCATGCAGCTGAAAGCATGTACCAAATTAACAAGTTCTATCTTGTTTTTAAAATGTTTCCATTTGTAATCCCAACAAAAAAATGTCTGGCGCCTTCTTAATATTGTATCCCAAAATTTTCGAAATCTCTTGCTGAATCATTTGCCCAAATTATTTCACCTTTTCACAGGTCCACTACATATGGTAGAAAGATCCTTCTTGTTTTTTACATTTCCAACATCTATCCAACACCTGATTGTTCATTTTTGCCAGTTTCTTAGATGTCATGTACCACCTATATAATATTTTAAAGCAATTTTCCTTAATTTATTTATTTATTTATTTATTTATTACTTTATATTTATATCCCGCCCTCTCCGCAAGCGGACTCAGGGCGGCTTACAATATCATAAAAACAATCAATTTCATAAAACATATAAAACCATAATACATTTATCAAGTTAAAAACTATTACGATATCTCAGTCTAGTCTGGCGGTATTAGGTTCTGACTATGACCACCAGCTTCTGTAGGATGTCCGGTGGCAGCCCATTTTCAGTCAACCAGAAAAGCCTGCCTGAACAGTTCGGTCTTACAGGCCCTGCGGAACGCCGACAAATCCCGCAGGGCCCTTATAGCTTCTGGGAGGGTGTTCCAGAGTTCTGGTGCTGCCACCGAGAAGGCCCTAGATCTTGTTGCGGATAACCTGGCTTCTTTTGGGCCAGGGGCGGACAGCAGATTTTTTGTCCCTGATCGCAGTGCTCTCTGGGGAATATATGGGGAAAGGCGGTCCCGTAGATAGGCAGGTCCCTGACCATAAAGGGCTTTAAAGGTTAATACCAACACCTTGAAGCGAACTCGGAACACAACAGGCAACCAGTGCAGCTCTCTCAGCACTGGCCGAATGTGCTCCCGTCGTGGTAGCCCCATTAACAGCCGTGCCGCAGCGTTCTGCACTAGTTGTAGTCTCCGGGTTAGCGTCAGGGGTAGCCCCATGTAGAGAGCATTACAGTGATCTATTCTTGAGGTGACCGTAGCATGGATTACCGTCGCTAGGTCGCTGCGGTCCAGGTAAGGGGCCAGCTGCCGTGCTTGCCGAAGATGGAAAAAGGCAGATCTAACAGTGGCTGCCACCTGAGCCTCCATTGTAAGGGAGGACTCAAGGAGCGCGCCTAAGCTCTTGACCTTGGGGACCGGTATTAGTGGCACCCCGTCAAGGGCCGGCAGCTGGATCTCTCTCCCCGGACCGCCCCGACCCAGGTAGAGAACCTCCGTCTTCGTCGGATTCAATTTCAGCCGACTCAGTTTGAGCCAGAAGGCCACGGCTTGTAGTGCCAGGTCTAGATTTTCCGGGGTACAGTCAGACTGGCCACCCATCATTAGGTAGAGCTGGGTGTCATCCGCATATTGATGGCAACCCAGTCCATACCTCCTGACTATCTGGGCAAGGGGGCGCATATAGATATTAAATAACATCGGGGATAGGACCGCTCCCTGCGGCACCCCGCAACTAAGGGGGTGCCTCTGGGATGCTTCCTCCCCTATCACCACCCTTTGTCCCCGATCTTGGAGAAAGGAAGTCAGCCACTGCAAGGCAGATCCCTGTATCCCCACATCGGTAAGGCGGTCAGTCAGTAGCTGATGGTCAACCGTGTCAAAAGCGGCTGACAGATCTAGTAACAACAGCACTGCAGAACCGCCCTGATCCAGATGTCGCATAAGATCATCCATGAGGGCGACCAGAACTGTCTCCGTCCCGTGGCCTGGCCGAAAGCCGGACTGGAATGGATCCAGTGCGGAAGTGTCCTCCAGGAATCCCTGCAGCTGAGTCGCCACCGCCCGCTCTATGACCTTACCCAGGAAGGGAAGGTTTGACACCGGCCGATAGTTCGCCAATGTGGCCGGGTCTGCTGATGGTTTTTTTAAGAGGGGACGGACCACTGCCTCTTTAAGAGGTGTGGGAAAGATCCCTTCAATCAGGGACCTATTGATGATATCCTGTAGTGGTTCACGTAGCCACGTTTGGCTGGCCTTTATAAGCCAAGACGGGCATGGATCTAACCTACAGGTCGTAGGGCGTACAGCTGCAAGGGTCCTGTCGACTTCCTCCAGACTGAGTGGACTGAAAGAATCCAGAATTGAACCAGAAGACGTGCTCGGTGCCCCAAGTTCATCTACTGTATTAATTATGGCGGGTAGGTCGTGTCGGAGTGACGAGACCTTATCTGCGAAATAGCTCGCAAAAGCCTCACAGCCTATTTCCAATTCTCTACTATTTTGTTTGCCCTGCGGCAGTTCTGTTAATGACCGAATTATACTAAACAATTGTGCTGGGCGCGAGGTCGCAGATGCGATTCTGGATGCAAAGTATTCCTTCTTTGCAGTCCGAATAGCCATCTCATAGGCCCTCATAAATGACCTATATGATGTTCTCGTAGCTTCGTCACGAGCGCGACGCCATTGTCTCTCTAGTCGTCTTAATCGTCGTTTCATCGATCGCATCTCCGGGGTATACCACGGGGCGGATCGTGATCGAGGATGAAGAGGACGTCTGGGAGCGATTTCGTCGATGGCCTCGGAGAACCGGTTGTTCCAGGTCTCCACCAGCCCATCCAACGAGTCGCCGGTAGGCCAAGGGTCCCGCATAGCCATCTGAAGCCGCAATGGGTCCATCTGACCACGCGGGCGAGCCCAAATCTGCTCACCGCCTAAACGGGACAGAGGTGGTATGTCCACACGGGCCTTCAGGACCTGGTGGTCAGACCATGGCACTGCCTCAGCAGATATCTGACCCATTGTTACTCCCGCCGCGAAGATCAGGTCTAGTGTGTGCCCAGCCTGGTGTGTGGGCGCTGTTACATATTGGGAAAGTCCCAGTGCTGCCATGGAAAGCACTAGGTCCGTCGCACGAGTGGAAGCTGCGTCCTCGGCATGGACATTGAAGTCACCCAGGGCTATAAGTCAGGGATGCTCCAATGCCCAGCCTGTTACAGCCTCCATCAAGGACGGCAGGGCACTGGCTGGTGCGTTAGGCGGACGGTACACCAGCCAGATTGCCAAACTCTCCCCAACGTCCCACTCCAGGCCCACACACTCCACGCCCTTGATCTCTGGCGGCGGAAGCGTCCTGAAGGAGCAATCCTCCCGCATGAAAAAGGCCACCCCTCCCCCCCGCCCGCTAGTCCGGGCCTGGTGAAGGACGGAGAACCCAGGCGGGGCTACTTGGGAGAGAGCTATAACATGTATACATTTTCAAAGAGTCCTTCCATAAGCGTTCCCATGACTCCATCTGTATCGCTTTATTTATATTTATTGACCATTTTATCATTTGTGATTTAACTACTTCGTCTTCCGTAGACCATTTCAATAATAGCTTATATGTCTTTGATATCAGCTTTTCATTTTCCTCAAACAGCATTCTCTCCAGTTCTGTTTGGTCTTGTCTTATTCCATAAGTCTTAACATCCTGTTCCACCAAACTCTTTATTTGTTGCTATTGAAACCAATTATATTTATATTGTATTTCTTCTGCCGATTTTAGTTCCACCTTGAATTTTTAGTTCCACCTTGAATTTTTAGAAGTTGTTTATATGAAAGCCACTTCTCTTCCTTGATATCTGAATACAATTTTATTACTTCTGTTGGAACAATCCAAAGCGGTTTCCTCTCATCGCCATATCTTTTATATTTCAGCCAAGTATTTAACAGATTACTTCTGATATAGTGATGTGAAAAGAAGCCATCCATCTTATTTTTCCCATAATACATATAGGCATGCCATCCAAAAACATTTCCATGACCTTCTAATGCTAGTAGCATTCTGTTTTGTAATGTCATCCATTTCTTAATGCACACCAGGTATACTGCATCATGATACAGTTTTAATTAGGTAATTGAAATCCGCCCCTTTCTTTCGCATCTGTCAAAATTTCATTTTAATTCTTGGTTTTTTCCTGGCCCATACAAATTCTGAAAGTTTCCTTTGCCATTTATTAAATTGTTGTCTTTCACTATTGGAATTGTTTGAAACAGGAACACAATTCTCGGTAAGACATTCATCTTAATTGCCGAAATTCTTTCCAACATAGACAGATTCAGTTTATTCCATTTTATCATATCTCCCTTGATCTTACGCCAAAGTGTCTCATAATTATTTTTATACAGATCAATATTCTTCATTGTTATTTCCACCCCTAAGTATTTTACTTTAGAGGTAACTTCACACTCTGTTAACCTCTGCAGATCTTCCTGTTTATCAAAGATTTCAGGTTTTCACGGCTGGTAACATCATTAGGGTTTGTAGAATCTTTTGGGATCAAGTGCCGTGTTCTACTGGAGAAAGTTTTCCTTCCAGACATTTCGTTCTCAGCTGCGGAGAACATCCTCAGTGGCATTGCAGCCGGAGCAGGTGCTCAGACCTTCTTGGCTGCTGTGCATTGACTGGGGCCAGGGCTGCTGGAGAGCTGCTATTTCTAGGCTGGAGGGGGTGTGATGAAAGGGCAATTGGTTTGTGGATGAGCCCATTGTTTGGTGGGGCTTCCTGGAAGGGTAGTGATAAGGAAACTGGCTGTTGAATGTGACCATTGTTCCGTGTTAATTGCTGGGAGGGTTGGAAGGGGTTTGAAGATAAGGAAGATGGTTGTTGACTGTGCTGATTGTTCTCTGGAATTTGCTGGTTGTTCTGAGACTTTCTGCAATTTATAGTCTGTAGGGTGTTTTGCAGAGCTGGGTACCAAGATTGGTGGATGAAAATGCCTTCTTCCTTTCTGTTAAAATTGTGCTGGTGTTTGTAAATCTCAATAGCTTCTCTGTTCAGGCGGGTATGATAATGAGGCGGGTATGAGCTTTTCCCGCTACAGTATCTCTATTTTTTTCGTTAATAGTCCAAGATCTTTTGTAGTCCATATCATGTCAATTCTAGAGAAAGAATTATGCCTTGCTGAAAAAATAAGTATATAGTCACATTCTTTGGGGTTTAACTACCTCCAAATATCTTCTAAACTCTCTTGTTTCATCAATTCAAAGAATGACTTTGGTCATTTTCCTTCATTATTTTTTTTTCCGGATCTGTCCAAAATATTTTTTACTGTTCCATTAAATTCTCCCATTATCATAATTTGCTCATGCACCACTTGGTCTAGTTGTTGCAAGATATCTTTAAAAAAAAGTCTTTTGCTCCATTTGGGGCATATATTCCCAACAACAAAGTTCTCTTGTAGTTCAATGTCACTTCCACTGCAATATATCTACCATTATTTATTAATTCATTTATTTATTTACATTACACTTTTATCCCGCCCTCTCTGCAAGTGGACTCAGGGCGGCTTACAACAGTCGTTTACACAATTTAAAACAATAAGTCAATAAAATCTATAAAACATTAATACAATTAACATTTAAAAACTATTCCACGATGCTGTACCATTACTATGTTGGCGGTTCTGCTTTTCAGACGGTTGGTCACCGGGAACTCTAGCTGATGTCAGGTGGCAGCTCTCTCTCAGTTTAAGCATCGAAGGTCTGTCAAAACAATTCGGTCTTACAGGCCCTGTGAAATGTAGGAAAGTCCCTCAGGGCCCTTATGGCCTCTGGGAGAGCATTCCATAACTCTGGTGCTGCCACCAAGAAGGCCCTGGCTCATGTCAAACGCAACCTGGCCTCCTTTGGACAGCAGATTTTTTGTCCCTGAACGCAGTTATCACACCCTTTGCTATGGCGACGCCAGCCTATCGCCTCCTGCCTCAGCGAGGGCAGCTAAATATACGTTAGTCTCTTCGGGGGTCTGATACGGTAGATGAGCAGGGGACCACTGCAGATTTGAAGTCTTTCCCAATCACACAGGCACCAGAGAACGTAACAGCAAACTATAGTTCTTTAATCAAAGATTTCAGGTTTTCACGGCTGGTAGCATCATTAGGGTTTGTAGAATCTTTTGGGCTCAAGTGCCATGTTCTACTGGAGAAAGTTTTCCTTCCAGAAAACTGGAAGGAAAACTTTCTCCAGTAGAACACGGCACTTGAGCCCGAAAGATTCTACAAACCCTAATATAGTTCTTTATTTACAAAACAGGCTTTAACTGGGGGATGGGATGTATATGCAGAGACTAGTTTGTATCATGCTATACAGTATGTTGGCTAGACCCTCCAGCAATGCTCCTAAACTTTAATCAGGCTGGCCTCTTAGGCTTTGAGTGCCTGGTCCCTCATCTGGTTTGACAAGCCCCAGCTCTCCTGACTCCCTCAGACCCACGGCTCTCCCTCAGCCACCTGATAAACTCCTAGGAGCAGTGTATCATATGTCTGTGACCACTAAGGTCTTCCACTTAGACACTCTCTGTCACCTTCCTCTTCCTCTTCCTTAGAGGGCACTCATGACCTAGAGATATGCCTCACGCTCAGCCACCTGGCTGATTTCACAGAGTGTATATAGAGCTTCACTTCACACCAAGCCTCTCTCACACACTCTGTGAGTCCAACTCCCCTTTCTGACCGTTTTTTTCTGACAACCTCTAAGCTGTTAGCTGTCACTCAGGACTTGAGAGTTCTGAGCACCCCTGGCCCCCACCTTTGGGTCACATGACTCAGGGCTCTCTGAGTCCTCAGCTTCTCCATTAACCCTTTGATTCCATCACAGCAGTGCTCTTTGGGGTATATATGGGGAAAGGCGGTCCCGCAGATAAACTGGTCCCTGACCATAAAGGGCTTTAAAGGTCAATACCAACACCTTGAAACGGATTCGGAACACAATAGGTAGCCAGTGCAGCTCTTTCAGCACTGGCTGAATGTGCTCCCATCGAGGGAGCCTCATTAACAGCCATGCTGCAGCGTTCTGTACTAACTGTAGTTTCTGAGTCAGCATCAAGGGTAGCCCCATGTAGTGAGCATTACAGTGATCTATTCTTGAGGTGACCATAGCATGGATCACCATTGCTAAGCCATTGTGCTCCAGAAAAGGAGCCAGCTGCCGCACCTGCCAAAGATGAAAAAAGGTGGATCTAATAGTGGCTGCTACCTGGGCCTCCATCGTAAGGGAGGACTCAAGGAACACGCCCAAGCTCTTGACCTTAGGGGCCAGTATCAATGGCACCCTGTCTACAGCTGGCAGCTTGTCCCCTCCCCTTAGACCACCCCGGATTAGATAGAGAACCTCCGTCTTCGTCGGATTCAATTTCAGCCAATTCAGCTTGAGCCAGGATGCTACAGCTTGAAGAGCCAGGTCCAGATTTTCTGGGGTACAGTCGGACTGGCCACCCATCAATAGATAGAGCTGGGTGTCATCTGCGTATTGGTAACAACCCAGTCCATACCTCCTGACAATCTGGGCACGGGGGCGCATATAGATGTTAAATAACATCGGGGACAGAACCGCACCCTGAGGCACACCACATGTGAGTGAGTGCCTCTGGGATGACTCCTCCCCTATCACCACCCTTTGTCCCCAATCTTGGAGAAAGGAGGTCAACCACTGTAAGGCAGATCCCTGAATCCCCACGTCGGCAAGGTGGCCAGTCAGTAGCTGATGATCAACCCTATCAAAAGCGGCTGACAGGTCCAATAATAGCAGCACTGCTGAGCCGCCCTGATCCAGATGTCGCAGGAGGTCATCCATGAGAGTGACCAGAACCGTCTCCGTCCCGTGACCTGGTCGAAAGCTGGACTGGAATGGATCCAGTGTCCTGCAGGAATCCCTGAAGTGGAAGTGTCCTGCAGGAATCCCTGTAGCTGAATTGCCACCGCCCACTCTATAACCTACCCAAAAAAGGGAAGGTTTGATACCGGCCGATAGTTCACCAATACGGCCGGGTCTGCAGATGGTTTTTTCAAGAGGGGACGGACCACGGCCTCTTTAAGGGGCATGGGAAAGATCCCTTCTATCAAGGATCTATTGATGATACCTTGCAGTGGTTCACGTAGCATCGCCTGGCTAGCTTTTATAAGCCAGGACGGGCACGGATCCAACCTACAAGTCATAGAGCGTACAGCTAAAGGATCCTGTCGACTTCCTCCAGGCTGAGTGGACTAAAGGAATCCAAAACTGGACCAGAAGACGTGCTTGGTGCCCCAAGTTCTTTCACTGTATCAAGTATGGTGGGAAGGTTGTGTCGGAGCGACGAGACTTTATCTGCGAAAAAGCTGGCAAAAGCCTCACAGCTTATTTCCAATTCTCTAATATTTTATTTACCATGTGGTAAAATTGTTAGTGACCAAATTATACTAAACAATTGTGCTGGGCGTGAGGTCGCAGATGCAATCCGGGATGCAAAGTATTTCTTCTTTGTGGCCTGGACTGCCATCTCATAGGTCCGCATAAATGACCTATAGGATGTTCTCATAGCTTCGTCGTGAGTATGTTGCCATTGTCTCTCTATACCATGGAGCGGATCGTGAACGACGATGAAGAGGATGTCAGGGAGCGATCTCGTCGATGGCCATGGAGAGCTGGCTATTCCAGTTCTTCACCAGTTCATCCAACGAGTCGCCAGAGGGCCAGGGATCCCGCATAGCTGTTTGAAGCTGCAAAGGGTCCATCTGGCTATGTGGGTGAGCTAAAACTTGCTCACCGCCTAGACAGGGTAGAGGTGGCGTATTCACACGAGCCCTCAGGGCATAGTGGTCAGACCATGGCACTGCCTCAGCAGAAATCTGATCCACTCCAACTCCCGCCGCAAAGATCAGGTCTAATGTATGCCCAGCCTGGTGTGTGGGCGCTGTTACATATTGGGAGAGTCCCAGTGCTGCCATGGAAAGCACTAGGTCCATCACCCAAGTGGAAGCTGCGTCCTTGGCATGGACATTGAAGTCACCCAAGACTATAAGCTGAGGGTGCTCCAATGCCCAGCCTGCTACAGCCTCCATCAGGGATGGTAGGGCACTGGCTGGTGTGCTAGGTGGATGATACACCAGCCAGATTGCTAAACTCTCCCCTACATCCCACACCAGGCCAGCACATTCTATGCCTATGATCTTTGGCGGAGGGAGCGCCCTGAAGGAGCAATCCTCCTGTATGAAAATAGCTACCCTTCCCTCCCGCCCGCTAGTCTGAACTTGAAGAAGAACCAAAAATCCAGGAGGGGCTACTTGGAAGAGAGCCACTGTCTCCCCATCCCGCACCCAGGTCTCCATCACGCAAGCCAGGTCCATGTCCTGTCTGATAAAAAAATCCTGCAGGACTGAGGTTTTATATTTATGGACCTGGCATTGCACAATATCAGGGACGGAGGCGAGTGTTTCCACTTGGCTCTTCTACCTGCTATCTTTGGGATGGGACACAGGCTGGAAGGGGAACGAGCCCTCTTGTGTCTCAATCTCCTTCTGTTCCAATTTTGCCTGCTCCCACCTGCCTGCTCATCTTTAAAAATTAATTTTGGATCTAATTCTTGTTTGATGTAAAAAACTACACCTCTTTTTTTCTCCTTGGCCAATGAGCAAAATTCCATGCCAAGTTTTTTGTTCCATAAAAATTTATAATCCGTTTGTTTGATATGTACTTCTTGCAGGCAAATTATGTTACATTTTTGTTTCCCAATCCAGTGAAAGGTTGCCCTTCTTTTTTGTGGTGAATGAAGTCCATTTACACTCCAAGATATTAATTTGTAATCCATAATGGTTTTTATTCTTGATCTGTTCCTTCAAAGTCCTTATGCTCCTCCCAAAACTTTGTCATTTCCTGAGTGTTTGTGATGGTAAATCTGTCCTTTAAATTCAAAACTTAAGCCCTCTGGGAGTTCCCATCCGTATCTCATTTCTTTTTCTCTCAACTTTTCTGTCAACTTTTTATAACGCCTCCTATCATTGATGACTTTCTTTGGCAATTCTTTCATGATTCTTAATCTGCTGCCATCCACCTCCAATGTGCTCTCAAATTGTTTACTCAGAATCTTTCCCACCATATCTCTTGTCACAAATCTCACCACCACATCTCTTGGTAGCTAGTTTCTTTTGACGTATTGCGAATTTACCCTGTAAATGTAGTCATAGAAATGGTTAGTTTCATCTGGGTGGTCTTCTAGAAATTCAGCAATAATTTTTATTATATATGTCCTTAAGTCAGTCTCGGTAGATTCAGGCACCCCTCTTAACTGTATCTGATTTTCCATTAATTTACAGTCTAGTAGTAATGCTTTCTCCTGCATTTTTTGAATAGTGGAATCCACTGTGTCCATTCTTATATCTTGGTCTTTCACCTTTTCTTCCACCTCTTGAACTTCCTTTAACACTGCTTGAGAATCTTTTCTGAGATCTTCAATGTCTTTTTTAATTTCTTTTTTTAACTTCTTCTGCACTTGACTCAATGTCTTTTTTTAGTTCTTTCTTTATTTCTGTTTTGATTCCTTTATTATTTTTGCCAATCTTGCTTCCATAGCATCCATTGCATCTTGCCATTTGGCCATTTTTTCTTCTTCAAGTGACCCATCCCTTGTTTAGATCTGCTTTGTTACTGATTTTTGCACAGACATCACTGGACTATTCATAATATTAACAGAGGTTTTCTTTTTCTACTATTGAAGAAGAAGAGCCAGGGTAAGGATTAGGAGAAATGGAAGCAAAACCTGAAAATAAGAGGGTGTGTGTGTCAATGTTCCCTCTAAGCTGTGGAGTCTTGTGAATAAAAATTCTACTTTGTGAGCTACTAGCATTAAAGTTGTGAGCAACTGCATAAATTAGTTTGCTCTGGGGCCATTTTTCCTGAGCTAAAACAAAAATGTATGAGCCACAGGATAAAAAACTGTGAGCTAGCTCACACTAACTCAGTTTAGAGGGAACACTGGTGTATGTGTGTTCCCTTGCTCCAATGCTGACTTGCTTGGTGGACTTAGCAGTATCTCAGGATAGGCAATTATTCTCAGGTGCCATGAAATGGGAAGCACCAACTAATAGCTTTCATTCCTGCTCCTGGTGAGCCAGCGCAGACTATACCTTTCCCTGTTCTCTCTGGAAAAGACAGAGAATACCTTTTGGCCACTGAGGCCCTATGAGAGCCACACACAGTTTGCCCCTACAAGAGCCACAGGAGCAGCCTCAAGCATGCCAGACTCAGCAGATCTGGGTTGGCAAATTCAAGGAGATGTGCCAGCACAAGATTCCCACTCCAAAATACTACAGGGTCACTTAAATGGCAGACCTTTTCCCTCTTGCTTTTCAATTGTTTGAGGGGTTGGAGTTTGGGGCTGGAGTGAGAAATTGACTATTATCAGTGGACAAATGGCAACCCTAGCATAGACCTACATTATTTTTTTTTAAAGGAAAGCTGGAAAATCAAGACAACTTGATACATATGAGCCCCTGGAATTTTGTCCCCCTGTTCTCTCCTCTTAGCAACTCTGCTTGAAAACACTTGATTGATTCCATTTGTAAACCAACCTTCCAATTTATAAACAACAACAAGGCTCAGGGCAGTGTACAACATATAACAATATATCAATGAACAAGATAGTGTAAACAAATTCAATAAAACAAAACAATACAGTACAGTACAACAAAATGTTCATATGGCAGCATCTGATATTGGTTTGCACCCTCCCCAGGGGAAAGGACAAAAGATGGAGGCCAGGCTTGATGGTGAACTGTTGCTTTCCTCAACCATATGCAGCTACTTTTAGCTTTACATATTTAAAAAAAATCTAATTGAGCACCTAACACTAAATTCGTGTTACCAGAACCCCTCACAGGTCAGGTGGGTGGAACTGAGGGGCATTCTAGGGATGGGTGGGGACATTGCATGGGGGACGCTCTGGTTTTTGGGCAAACCCTATGGTTAAATAGAGTTTGCTCAAAACCAGAGCATCCCTTACATGACATCCCTGATACAATGACAACTGGATGTTTATGGAAGGGGTTTCATCCACTGGCCAGCTGATCTCCTGTGAGGAGTAGCCCCCTGAGACTGGGGATCCCCTGCTGTGACCTGGGGGCTGGCAACTGTACACTAAATTGTGATATGTGTTTTTGCAAATAGATGTAACATAAGCAGGACAATAATAGGAAGCTGCAACTGGCTACAGTCTCCTATTGCCTGTACACTGGTGATATGCCAGGTTTACCTCTAGGCAATGTGTGAAGTGACCCTTTGGCTCCTCTCTTAAATTCATCTCTTTCTGCACTGATTGAAGCCTGCACATCAATGTGTGTTTGAAGTTCAGGGAGCATAATCCCAAGTGAGTGCAGTTGTAGTGAAATAAAGTTACCTGAACCAGGAAATAATCATATTTACTCACTTGTTACACTCTGAGTCATCTTTTAGACTCATTTTGGTTTACTAAACAAGATCAAAGTTTACACTGTTCTATTCTGCATTCCTTTGAAAAACTAATCTGAATCATTATGTGTCAGACGGCTTTCTCCTGGAAGGCTTTTCTTTAATGAACCATTATTTTACATAGTTAAAGATCTTTTCAGCTAAAATCAAATGTTTTGTGAGTTTACAGCTGGTCTAATTAAAGAGACATTGTCAGGTCAATCAAGGACCACAGTGTAGGTTTGAGAAAGAAAACACTTCCTTGTAAATATTTCTGAACAGGCTGTCCAGAGAGGGGCGTGCTTCAGGAGACAACTTTCATATTCTCACAGTTTATATTCACCTAATCTTTTCCAGCATTCACTCCATCTTTCTTCAAGGCCATCATAAATGATTTTAATTGGGGACTGGAAGTCAAAGTTTTGGCTGTGAAATGCACCCACTCACCTCTATGGAGAATCTTCTGTGCATATATATTATCTTCTTTCTTTTTTTTGAGCTGCACAATTTTAGTTCCCATCTTCACATTTCCTCCACTTTTCCTCCCTTCCCACACAATGCATTTTTACTTGACTGTTCAGCACTTCTTTGCCTAAGGTTATCACAAGCGCATCATCTCAGTACAGCTAAGGGGATCCATGCATGTAAACTGATGCATTACTTGCTGGATTGGGAACTCCCAGTCTAAATCAGCACATTCATCAAGGTAAGCATCTATGTGCAGATCTCTCCACTATATTACATTGCAAAGGTAATATATCTTGATGTGCCCATTTGAAGACACATCTTCATCCGTGTTCTCACTCAATCTGTTGTATGGTAATTTCATCTTTGGTGGGACTAAGGCAAAAAGAATTAGTTCCTATGATCATTCACAACCAAAAAATTACTCTTGCATATGCCACACACACTTTTCACACACACACACTCTTTCCACTCAAACCCACTGGAACCTACAACTTACTTCTTTGGTAGCAATCGTTTGACCATGCTTAGTCAAACTTTACCTATCGTACTATTGGTGTGAAGATAGAGAAAGCTCCTGTTTGTTCTAAAGTACTTTGATATTTTTAATCTAGTATATGTTGATTTGGGTGTTGTTTACAATAGGTAGAGAAAGAGTCACTAAATAAATAAGCCAACTGTTGTGGTACCATCCCAGTTCTACTGTTCAGTGTTCAAAAAAAGAAATATATTTCAGATTTTCAGTCTTTTGAAAAGCAGGATCACATGGGGATGTGGAATCTTTTATAATCTGCACAGGCTCATTTGATAAAAGATGATCAAGAAAGAAAAGGGTATGCTGTTATCATTTTTGTTTCCATTGTTCCTTTTAGAAAAAGGTGCTCTGAAAGGCATTTAGCTAATGACACTCATATTGCCAGAGTTAATGGGACATCTGTCTAATGTGTACTGTCTTACCATTAGAAACACAAAACCCTTGTATCACAAAACTGATGTTTCTTTTTTTCTTTATTTCATTGCAGTAGATGACATGGCATGCATATTAACAGGTCTAAAGGTATAAATGGTGACTGAAATATTTTCTTCACAAGTTGGTCTTAAGCGGTTTTAAATTATAATGTTCATATAGAATTTTGTGTTCCTGTGCATGGTTTGACATTTGATGTGATACCACTATTGTATTCTCTTCTACTGCATGAAGTGAAACATACTAATAATGGCCACAGAACCTTTTCGTGGTTTTTTATTTTTCCCTGTTAACAATTTTGCTCACCTTTAAAGTATCATAATGACATTTTTTCATTTAGTTAATAAGCATGTAGAAACTAGTGGAAATGGCAATGAGAAACACATTTCTGCCTTTAATCTGCTCCCTACTGATTAGATTCCCTGAGGTTGTTTCTATAACATTTCAAGTAGATTGAAGAAAGCATCCCGGTTTTTGAGGCAATGAAAGTCACAACATATTTCAAGTTCTAATCTTTGAACCTGCCTATAGAACTAGTATGAAATTCTAAGGGACTGAAGATCTCACTCAAGGGATCCTCCCCTCTAAATTGCATAGAAAGAAGATATTGAATAAAATAAGAGCAGCTAAAAATTTTAAAATACTTTAGGTAATGTTTGCAAGGTAATGTTAATTCATTAATTACTGGAACCAGACTTAGAGTTCTCATAATGTTCTGCAAGAGGTTCTTTTGTATGCTTAAAAAGCTTGTAGGTGTGATGGGTATTAACTATATTTTTGTCTGTACTTTTTAATGGAACATGGTGATGTTTTTGTCCATTCTGCTTGTATATTCCACCCTTTTAAATGTATTCTCATGTATCTTTTAATTTGTGAAATACAATAAATTTGAAAAAAGTACAACTATATGTAGATGATATCTGCATTTTTAAAAATGACCTGACCCCCACTCTTGACTCACATACCTGATACACCTACTTTGCATGCAGAAAGCCTCGGCTTCAATCCCCAGTTTCACCAGTTAAGAGGCTCAGGTATTAGGGTTGCCAGCTCCCAGGTGGGAGCAGGGAATTCCCCAATTTCATGGGCACCTGCCCACCCCCACAGCCATGTCCCAGCATTATGCCCCCAATGTGATGACATCATCATGTTAGGACATCACAGAACAACACTCTGATATTTGGGGCAAAACTCTATAGTAATCACTTCTGTGTGTTGTCATCATGTTGGGGACCTTACATATGGTGACGTCTCCCTATGCCCCCACTTCCAGAAAGCTCCCTCCTTTCCACCACCCACTGGTGAAAGCCTAGGACCTGGCAACCCTAGATGTGAAAGAACTCTAAGATCCTGGAATGTTGGTCCTATCCAGAATAGGGAATACTGACTGTAATAGACCAAGATCTGAGTTGGTCTAAGTAAGCATCATGTGTTCATATGCAAGCATGGCTTGTCAGTCAGGTTTCAGCCTTCATTCCTCTCAGTTTTTCACAGTCATCGTGGTGTAGTTGTTAAAAGTGTTGGACTAGGACTTCAGAAACCTAGGAGTCTTTACTATGCCACTAAAGATTGCTGGGGCCCCTGGACCATTTACACTCTCTCTACTTAACCTAAGACTGTTGTGAAGATAAAATAGAGAAGAAGAGGATGACATAAACTGCTTTGGTTCCTCACTGGAGAGAAAGTGGAATACAAAACCAATAAATAACATATTTCAATTCAAATATAAACTTCCTGGATATATTAATTCAAAAATTCTCATTGGTTAGCATTGCTTTAGAAGCTTATATAGTGAGCTGAATTAATTTCATCTTGTTTGGGGGGTCATTTACACTGCAGCAACTCAGTCATACAGTACTGAAATTTCCACTATTTATTAACTGACGCCAATGTCCTTTTAGTAAAAACTACAACCAAGGGTCCAGGCTGGAATATGACAGTGAAATGACATCCTTTTCCTTTGAAAATACATAGGATATGAAGTAGAAAAAGGGTTAGAAAAAATGCAGGACTTTATTTTTTTTAACTTAAGTCAGCTATGACCTCAGATATATAGAAGCCAATGGAATGTTTTTAGGGTTTTAACAAGTAGTGTACAGCACAAAAAATTACTTTGTGAAAAATTATGGGTATGCATTTTTATTAGCTGCAGCAAAATTAAACAGATTTCACTGGCACTTTGAAGGCTATCAAACTTGATTCCAGTTATGAGCTTTAATGAGCCAGAGTCCATTTCAACATATAAATATGAAGCATATATCCATAGGAGACATATTTGTATGTTGTATGAGAAAGAAGTGCCCTCTTTTTGGCCAAAGTTTATAACAATAGAGTGATTAACAGACATTCTCACATTTTGACATATTACTGTTTTATTGCTTTCTCATACTCATGCTACTCAGATCAAAGGTTTGCTCAATTTGTTAATTTTACTATTCTGTCATTGGATCTTAAATTTGTACTATTTTGAATTCTAAACCACTGCCTACCAGCTATATGTAGCTCTGCTCACTGTACCTGATTCTTCGTCTGATGAAGTGTGCTTAGAGCACACGAAAGCTTACATTCTGAATAAATTTTTGTTAATCTTAAAGGTGCAACTTGACTCCTACTATATTCGTATCTAATGTTCCAAATGGAAGCAGAGAGGTGAGAATGAGGTTACAAAGAGCTAAATATAAACAGTAACCAGTCACAAAGTCTCAAGCAAACCTTTAAGGCCCTTAATGGCTATGGACCCACGAACCTTCAGGACTGTGTCTCCTGTTATATCCCCAAATGGGCAAAGCAGCCCGGTGACCAATATCTGCTGTTGGTCCCCAGCCCAAGTGACACCCAGCTGTCCTCAATTTGGGCTAGGGCTATCTCTGCCTTGAAGGAATTACTACTGTTCCATAGGGACTGCAAGGCAGAGATGTTCCTCCAGATATTTAGTTGAGGACAGCTACAGTTTACATTTGGCACTCCCACTTCCACTTTTGCTCCCCTGTGAGATACCGGCACCACCGGGACTTGACACTATCTTGTTTTTATGGAATCTGATACGTTTTAGTGTTGTTTAAGTTGGTCTTAACTGTTTTTGAAATGCAATTTGCTGTGAACCACATGGAGGCCAGTGTTCAGGAGAGCCATTCAAAATTTTAGTTAAATAAATAAACCACCATGATTATTTTTAAGTAATAATTGATGTTTTTGTAAAAATAAATATTTTGACTCTTTCTGTTTCCTTCATTTCCTCCCTTGAAAATAACAGTATCAACTGTAAGCTTGTTTGTGTCAAAGTTGCTGCCTCCCATAAAAAAACCAGGATGAGCATTTAAGAACATAAGAGAAGCCATGTTGGATCAGGCCAATGGCCCATCCATTCCAACACTCTGTGTCACACTGTGGCCAAATACACACGCACACACACACACACACAAATACACACTGTGGCTAATAGCCACTGATGGACCTCTGCTCCATATTTTTATCCAATCCCTTCTTGAAGCTGGCTATGCTTGTAGCCGCCACCACCTCCTGTGGCAGTGAATTCCACATGTTAATCACCCTTTGGGTGAAGAAGTACTTCCTTTTATCCATTTTAACCTGACTGCTCAGCAATTTCATTGAATGCCCACGAGTTCTTGAATTGTGAGAAAGGGAGAAAAGTACTTCTTTCTCTACTTTCTCCATCCCATGCATAATTTTGTAAACCTTTATCATGTCACCCTGCAGTCGACGTTTCTCCAAGCTAAAGAGCCCCAAGCGTTTTAACCTTTCTTCATAGGGAAAGTGTTCCAAACTTTTAATCATTCTAGTTGCCCTTTTCTGGACTTTTTCCAATGCTATAATATCCTCTTTGAGGTGCGGTGACCAGAATTGTACACAGCATTTGCAACATTGGCACAGACTATTGGTACAAGAAGCCAGTTTAGTGTTGTGGTTAAGTGTGCAGACTCTAATCCTGAAGAACCAGGTTTGATTTCCCACTTCTCCACATGCACTGCTGGAGTGATCTTAGGTCAGTCATAACTCTCTGAAAGCTCTTTCCCTCAAGAGCAATTTAGGTGAGGTCTCTCAGCCCCACCTACCTCAAGGGTGTCTGTTGTGGTGAGAGGGAGGGAAAGGTGATTGTAAGCCACTCTGAGACACCAAGTGAATGGTAGAGTATAAATCCAATTTCCCCCCCCCCTCCTTGTTACCAGGAATTTTTTTTGGGGGGGGGCGGTCTCCTCTTTTTATGGAGAAAATTAGCAGAGGTTGACCTAAGTAGAGCTATTTAGGAGGGAGTTTCCACAAAGTGTTTACCAATACTAGTTCAGAGAGATATAATTGTGGAAATGACCAAACCAAATTGTAATAAAGAAAAGGAATTTATATTGAAAGGAAGAAAAATAATATTCTAACATAAACTCAAACAGAATTTAAACTAACATATGAGAACACCAGAAAATAGTAGTTAGCGGAGATGGGAGCATGGGGGGGGGCATAGCAACCTGTCCAGACATTGTCCCAGGTCCAGAAGAAAGAAGGACAAGATGGCCAGCATCTTGGGTGTGTAGTTGGATCCAGGAACATACCACACACTGAGCATGGGTATATTTGTACCCTAAGATGTATCCTGAAGGTATGGTTCTCTGTGTTAAGTGGTGGGATTCCCATTGTGTACTGAGGGTGAGCTGAATGCTTCCCAGGTATGAGACTCAAAAGTGTAATGTTCTCTTTTTGAGAATGGGGCCAGGAGATGGGTTTTGGGTGCAAGCAGGAACTATTATGTTTCTGTAGGAATGTGGCTAGGAATGTGAGAGCTTAGTGATCCACTAATGGTCCTTGATTGCTGAAGAGAAAAGGATTCCCAGTTGTGAAGATGGTTCTTGATTGCTGAAAAGGATTCCAAGTTGTGAGGATATCCCATTAATTAAGGTGACAGGATTAGGAAGTGAGAGGAGTGAAATAATGAAATGAGCTGAAACAGGAGGAACCAAATGTAATGTCTTAGTGATTGTTAAGGTGCAAGGAGCAGAACCGGGTACAAACATTTAGTAACCATAGCACAGGGGTAGTAGCCATTGTTAAAACGCAGAAACCGAAAAGAAATAACACGGCTGAACAAGCCATGGCAACAGTAAGATTAATAATAGAGATTAATCAGCAATAGAAATTAATCAGCAGCAAGTACGCAGGCGTAATCAAGTAATGAATATTAACTGACACACCCCACCTCGGGGAAAAGTAAATTTAAATGCACATGCAATGTATGTAATGGGAGGGGTACATATCAAGGAGGGGGTGAAGTAGGCGTGCCGGGTAGCCTGTACCCTCTAAGTACCTCAGCCTATGGGGAAAGGAGGAGGGACTCATCGGCCGGGAGTAAAGGATAAAATGGCATGTATGGAACTAATCAGGGAGCTCGTTGAAAAGCGACTCCCCTCTTTCTTGATATCAATAAAGTTGTATACTTCAAAGGAGACTCCCGACTGACAGCTCTTTTTCTTTGCATCTCCTGGAGGGGCCAGGGGAGGCATACAAATTGTCTCTAACAATTGGGGGCTCGTCCGGGATCACGTGACCTGTCACCAGCCCACTCAGCGAACTCCAATTGGGAAGGTGCACCTCGTGAGTATTTCACGACCCATTGGATCTCCATTGGCTGGGACTGGAGACAGCTCAAGACCCGTGACACTGTAGATCGCAGTCAGTCGGTGACGCTCCAGGCAGGAGGGGCCTGCCAGGCAGGAGGGGCCTGCCAGAAAGACGAGCTCGCACAAACTTGGAAATCGGGACGTCCCGTCTAGTTAAGGTAAGACCGCGGCAAATGGGAAATAGAAGTTCTCAGTTTAAAGAGGGTAACGGGGAGGCTTAGGGAGTCCCCCAGATACAGGCAGACAGTCATTTAGCACTGATGCTAAAGAAGCTAGAAGGATAGTCTTTGACTGTTTGAAAAAGGAGAAGATGGTGAACTTCTCTGTTTTTGTGTGGCCAAAGTATAAGTTGCGGGGACTTATCTGGCCTCCCTTTGGTAGCTTTGATGAAACAGTGAGACAGCTGTTAAACATTTATATTAATGAAAGGAGGCCTTGAAATGAGGAATCCAGTTACGTGGGGGCATGGATGCCTCAACCAGGATCACTGGTCTGCATGATGAAATTTAAAAGGGAAAAACAAAAAGAAATGGTTGCTTTTAGTGTGGCCACACCAAAGGGAACTCTCTTGGCTAAAGTCTCTTGGGGAGGGACGGTGGCTCAGTGGTAGAGCATCTGCTTGGAAGCAGAAGGTCCCAGGATCAATCCCTGGCATCTCCAAAAAGGGTCCAGGCAAATAGGTGTGAAAAGCCTCAGCTTGAGACCCTGGAGAGCCACTGCCAGTCTGAGTAGACAATACTGACTTTGATGGACCAAGGGTCTGATTCAGTATAAGGCAGCTTCATATGTTCATGTTCAAGTCTGGATACCAGTCTCCAGGTGTAGCCAGGAGACATCCTGCAATTTCTCTAGATTGCAGCTGCATTCTTAAAGTATTCCAGGAACTTCAACCTGGACATGGTTATTGGGTGATCTTTGTCAGATAATCCTCTTGTAGTAAAGAAAGTATTTATAGTAATGAGTGTTGGGAAACAGAGAGGGGAGAGAACTGGTCAAAAACCCCCCCCACTCTGTTGGAATATTTTTTTCCTTTTCCTTTCTTTTCCCTTCTTTTGTTCTTGTTAGTATTTGGTATTTGTAAAGAAGTGACATATCTTTACACTTAGTGAAAAGTGTAAGTTCTGTCTTGCATAAGTAAACTACTTTGGAAATGTTGTTGGAACATTATAAAGAAATACATTATAAAGAGAGTGCTGTCTGTATAGTCAGAGATTAAAAGTGTTTGGAAAGTAGTAAAGTGTTAAAATAAAGTTTGCTTTCATGGTTGGAGTTTAGCAGGATAACTGTGGCATAGAAGGTTAAAATAGTTGAAAGTGTTAGGAAGGATTTCTTTCTTTTAAAGTGATGATAAGAGTTAAGAGTTTACTTTGGTGTACATATTTTGAGTAACTAAAACAGATTCAGTTGCTTTCCTTGTAAATTGTTTGGCAAAACCTTTTATAGACCAAACTTTGAGCCTTTCTCCTGCCAGGAGACTGGCATCCTCCAAGTCCTAGCCCCTCCTTTTGGAATGTTAGGAAACAATACAATATGTAGCCAAGATGGAGAAAGCAGGTTCTTTCTCCAAGGATTTTTTTTTCCTTGCTGAACAGAGGTTTGCCTTAAAACAAAGCAGAGTTAAGTATTCAGAATGAATGTAAGATGAGAGGTTTTATTTTAAAGTAAAAGGACAGTTGTAGATAAATTAATTTTAAGTATTTACGGCTTTTAAACCTGGTTTTTATCAATGTTCTGTAAATAAACAAGGAAGTTGTTGAAGCACAATTAGTGGGAGAAGAAAGTGCAATGTTTATGTCATTGGTTATAAACAACATAATGCTTTAACCCTAAAAGGGTGAGGGCCAATGTTCCCTTTAAGATGAATTGGCATGGGCAGGCTCATGGATTTCTAGCCTTCAGCTCACACTTTTTGTAAAAGTAGTCCCAGAGCACAACTGCCAGTACTCGGCAGCTTAAAAGGAACATTGGTAGGGTTAAAATTATGCACTATTAAAAAATGCACTATTATATCAGAAGTTGTGGAATAAAAAGTGAGGTATTTGAATTGGACCCCCAGAGGAAATAACATTCTCTTAAGCACACTCAAAGTTTTAAGGATGTGAATTTAGAGATTTCTAATCCAAAGGTAGGCAGGGCAGATCTCTCCAGCCTTCTAGATGCAGTGGGGTGAGAATGGCAAACTTGTGTGCTGCCTAGAGAAATAACTTTTGTTGAGAAATACTTTTAATAGTAGTTTATAAGCAATAAAACAGAATAATGCTAGTTATGACAAATTCCAGATTTCTAAAATGTAAAACTAACTTTATATTTGGAATCTGGAGACTTTTAAAGAACAAGGAATGGAGAAACATGATAATGTAAAATTTACAAAACCTCCAGATCAAAAAGCTAACCAAATCTAAAAGATGTTCCTCTACTCCAGGGAAGTGCTGGTTCTTTCCAAGCAGTAGAGGAGAAAAGGTGCAACGATATAAAGGGAACAAGGGGGAACAAATGGCAGGAATAATTAATTTGGGATGGTCTGGCCAAACCTGTACTTCATGTTTTCAAATGTAAACTCTATTAAAGAGAAAGGGTAGTTTATTTAGGTTAATAAAACTCTTAAACATTTTGAAGGGAAAAAGAAAATGAAAATGCTAACCAGTAAAGGTGGGGAATTCAGATCCTGAATTTAGCAGGAGCTCACAGGAGAGCAGCTCCTGAACTTTTCTGATGGCACCATCTCTTTCTCCCCATCTAGCTACCTTGACTATAGAAAAATAGGTGCAACTGCATAACAATTCCTGGATGAAATCCACCAACTATTTTTTTTTACAATACCCCTGATAAAATTAATATCAGAAGAATTAAGGATTGGTGAAGCAAAGGGAACAGAACAGTTAATTATGTGTGTGCAGGTATCAGATATAATTTTTGGATAAGGTTATAGAGAATAAGCTAACTAATGTGGCAGTTAAAAAAAAAAAAAAGCTAAAGAAGAAACAATAACAGGGTTTTGGGAAAAGCGGCATTATAAAGTTTTGTTGAATTTAAGGTATAATTTGTGTAGGAGACTGTAAAAGGAAAAACAGTGGCTCTCCAAGCCATTAATTAAGTGTTAAAGTGGTTGTATGAAGGGAAGTATCAGGGAGTTCAAGCCAAGATGGATATAGGAAATTTGTGTGTTTAGGAAAACCTATATTGTGTGTGTGGTGTATAAAAGTGGATTGTACTGCCTTGAAGAGGAAGGCTATCAGTTACTCTACCTTGATATACCTACTTCTATCTATCAAAATGCTGCTAAAAAGTTTGCCTCAGTCAGGAATAACTGGCTGAGTTATTATGTGTTATTTGGATCAGCTACTGTCCGTGCTGTTTTCTTTCTTCAACAGAAAAGCCTTGCTGATGCGAACGCTGTCCCTACACCAACATGGACTGGGTGACTGGGTTTTAGTCAAGACTGGAAAGGAAAGGCCGTTGTCTCAGCAGTGGTTAGAACCTTGCCAGGTGACACTAACAACGTAAACAGCAGTTGGCACAGCAGAGAGTGGCTGGATGTATTACACATGGTGAAAGAGGCTCCAGCAGCAGTGAATTACATGGCTGATAAATAAAATTGTTGAATGGTAGCATAAAATCACAAACAAATAACTTTTAATTTAAGTTTTCTAAGTGTTAAATGGACTCTAAAAAGATTGTTTTATATAATTCATATCGTTTGATACATTATTAGAACTTTGGAGTAGGAGTAGGTTGCAAAAGGGAGATTGTGTAACACATATAAGGTTAAGGTTTACCAGAATGACAGGTGGCTGGACCCTATCGGCAAAAATTGTTGTTGGTGTTGGTGATCTTTGGGATCCAATGCCCTGGAACTGGAGGAAATACATGGATCCGCCACGCTCATTATATGTTCCAGCAACATGGGAAAAGCTCTAGATTAATTTATGAGCATCCCACATCAGTAGCAACGCTGAGTCTGCTACCTGGACTAATAAGTGAGCCCCCATTAGTAGTAGGGTCCTTACAAGCATTATCTCAACGATCAGAACGCGAAATATTGTTTGTCTCCCCCTCAAAAATAGGAAAAACCGGATTACACGGGGGAACAAAACTCTCCTGTGGGGCAAGACAAATTTGGGAGATATTTTTCCTGACATACCAATGTTCCAGGCTGATTATTCAGGTAAAGGTAGTATATGTTCAGGGATGAAAATAAAAGATCCCAACCTGTGGTTTTTCTTTGATAAATGGGCCACTAATTATCATCCTGGGTACAAGAGAGGGGCATGTGTTGGGATAGGATTCTTAACATTCCCAGTACAGGTGTTGCCCAAGCATTCCCGGGTAAAAAGGGAAGATCACCTCGGTCCCAGAGACGGACAGTTAGGAACAAATTGCAAAGATGAAGTAATTGTGGGCCATCAGCTCTCAGATGATGCAGGCAGCCGCATAGGGGGAGGATTAATAACAGGTCTTTTAACATTAGGAGCCTATCCAGGAATAGTGGCACAAGAAAATCGTAAAAGCATAATAGGTCTGACCTGTAGACTAGAGAAAACGGTGAATGCAACAGGGAAGGTCATCAGAGAATTGCAAACTGAGATAGAAGAATTAAGTCAAATCCAGCTACAACATCGGATGGCCCTAGACTATTTGTTAGCACAGCAAGGAGGATTCTGCAAGGTGATAGGAACACAATGTCATGTGCAGTTTCATGATTTAAACAAAAGCATAGAAATGCACTTACAAGAAATGCAAACTACTTCAAAGGAAAACTATGAAGGAATACAAAGTCCCTGGAACTGGCTTACCTCCTGGTTACCAGACTGGGGGTGGCTCAAGAGCATATTGCAGATCGGTATGATCATAGTGGTAATCAGCATCATCTGTTGTTGTTGTCTCCACTGCTTGCCGGTGTGTAGCAGTGCTTGCCAGTCAGCAATAAAGAAGCATACCAAGAAAGGGCAAGCTCAGCTGATGGTTGCAAAGTTTGAGAATGTTTCAGCTCAGGTGAAAATAAAAGAGTAGGGATTGAGAGGAGTGAAATAATGAAATGAGCTGAAACAGGAGGAACCAAATGTAATGTCTTAGTGATTGTTAAGGTGCAAGGAGCAGAACCGGGTACAAACATTTAGTAACCATAGCACAGGGGTAGTAGCCATTGTTAAAACGCAGAAACCGAAAAGAAATAACACGGCTGAACAAGCCATGGCAACAGTAAGATTAATAATAGAGATTAATCAGCAATAGAAATTAATCAGCAGCAAGTACGCAGGCGTAATCAAGTAATGAATATTAACTGACACACCCCACCTCGGGGAAAAGTAAATTTAAATGCACATGCAATGTATGTAATGGGAGGGGTACATATCAAGGAGGGGGTGAAGTAGGCGTGCCGGGTAGCCTGTACCCTCTAAGTACCTCAGCCTATGGGGAAAGGAGGAGGGACTCATCGGCCGGGAGTAAAGGATAAAATGGCATGTATGGAACTAATCAGGGAGCTCGTTGAAAAGCGACTCCCCTCTTTCTTGATATCAATAAAGTTGTATACTTCAAAGGAGACTCCCGACTGACAGCTCTTTTTCTTTGCATCTCCTGGAGGGGCCAGGGGAGGCATACAAATTGTCTCTAACAGAAGGAAGGACCCAAAGATGTTTGACTTTTGTGATAAGAAGGAATCTTATCTTTCCTGTGGGCTCCACAATAGATAGAATACCTCTTTTGTTTTAGATGGAGGGAACACCTGTAGCCTGGAGGTGTCCTATAACCACCTCCCAAAATAACAAGCAGAGGCTTGTCCTTTTGCTGCCAGAACCATTTTATTTGTTCCTACTCCATCTTAGTTTATACTGTACACTTACAGGTCTTTGACCGTAATAAATACTGACTGATTGACTGACTGACACTGTACACTTCCAGACCTCACTCTGGCCCACTCCTGAGCCAAACAAGGCTGTAACTTGTACTATGAAGGAATTGGGGGTGAAGGATTATGAGGGATGTCCTTTGCATGGTACATAGTGGGCCTTACATTTTCTTCCTCCTCCTTCTCTTCTTCTGTAGGACAGGTACCAGCAGGACAAAAATAGACATAGATACCTCTAGATAATAAATTGTTCTGGACAGTGTCAGGACTTTACACAGCTTCTTTCCTATAACTCATCACTGCTCATGTGCTTTATCACAGCATCTCCCCCCCCCCCCCGCCCACACACACACTCACATGGAATAATTTATATTACAGTCAGGGCTCATTTCCAGGGGTAACCCACAGGAACAATGTTCTGGGAGAGAAGATACAAATTATTTATTTATTTTTTTACCTTATAAGGCCACACACATGGTGAAGTTCTCTGAGTCTGTCTCTCCAGCTCTGCTGTTGCAGACTGCTGGAACTTTATAGGCTACAGTATCAGCTAGCTCATTTGAAATCTGGCCCTACCCCCTCAGCCCTAAAAGAACAAACATTGAGTCCACACTTGGAGTTTCTGCCTGCCTGGCCATGTGGCTGGACTGGCTATTGCTTGATAAGTTGTGTGTGTGTGTGTGGGGGGGTGTTTCCTGGACATCTTTGGATGGGGAAGAGGGAACTTTACCTGCATTGCAAGGCAAGGCCTGGGCTCACTTGCTCTGCTCTGCCTCGGTGCACTGGCTTTGGGAGGAGAAGGGCTCCTCCACTGAAAGAGTGGGCATTGGTAGGGGTGGTGTGGAGAAGGGGGAGAGGGTGGGTGCCTTCTGTTTACATTGCAAGACAAGCCCCAGGCTGCTTGGTCTGCTCTACCTTGGTGTACTCACCTTGAGAGGAGAAGAAGTGGGCTGCTCCATAGGAAGCAAGTGCACCAAGGCAGAGCAGAGCAAGCAGTATGGGGCTTGCCTTGCAAAGAGCAGGCATTGTCAGGGGCAGTGTGGAAGAGGGGAGGGGGGTGGGTGGCTTCTGCTGATTGCAACACAAGTCCCAGGCTTCTTGCTCTGATCTGCCTTGGTGCACTCGCCTTGGGAGGAGAAGAAGTGGGCTGCTCTATAAGAAGCAAGTGCACCAAGGCAGAGCAGAGCAAGCAGTTCGGGGCTTGTCTTGCAAAGAGCGGGCATCAGTGGGGTCAGTGTGGAGGAGGGGGAGGGGATGGTTGCAATGTTCCCTCTAAGCTGCAGAGTCTTGTGAGCAAAAATTCTACTTTGTGAGCTACTGGCATTAAATTTGTGAGCTACTGGCATTAAAGCTGTGAGCTAATGCATAAATTATTGTGCTCTGGGACCATTTCCCCTGAGCTAAGACAAAAATGTGTGAGCTGGAGGCTAAAAATCTGTGAGCTAGCTCATGCTACCTCAGCTTAGAGGGAACACTGGATGGGTGCCTTCTGCTGACATTGCAAGACAGTCCCAGGCTGCTAGGTGCACTCTCCTTCTCCTCAACCAAAGGAGAAGATGGAGGCCTTCCCCCCCTTTTTTGGAGGAAGTGGGCTGCCCTTTCTGTTCAAGAAATAGGTCTCTCTTCCTCCCTAAAGGAGACAGTCTTCTGGCCTTTCCTGGAGATTTCCCCACAAATCAGTTCAGTTCCCTAGAGGAGAAGATGGTGCCCCCCCCCCCCTTTATAAAGGAAGAGAGAATACAAAATACCCAGAGCTTACAAGACAGCTGCTGAAGCAATGTGAAATGGTAACACAGAAACAATAAAAGGACCAGGGGGTAAAAACCCTGTGGTAACCAGTAGGAGAAAAAAACAGACTAAGGAAGCCCAGTCTTAATACTGACAAAATAAAATTACAGAAACAAGAACAAAATCAATGTAAGGTCTTTAAATGGACCAATCAAATTAGTGCAAAATAAAATTAACAATGAAAGAAAATGGTGTAAGCTAGAAAGAAGAAAAAGAAGATTGTAGTTTTATACCCCACCCTTCTCTCAGAATCAGAGTATCAGAGCGGCTTACGATGTTACCCCACAACAGACACCCTGTGAGCTAGGTGGGGCTGAGAGAGCTTTTACAGCAGCTGCCCTTTCAAGGACAACTCCTACAAGAGCTATGGCTGACCCAAGGCCATTCCAGCAGTTGCAAGTGGAGCAGTGGGGAATCAAACCCGGTTCTCCCAGATAAGAGTACGCACACTTAACAACTACACCAAAGTGACAAGTGCCAATCAGAGAAACCAGCCTTGACTCTCCAGAAAAGGGTTGTTTTCAATAACTGTTGCAAACTTAACAGCCAGATAATCTCCCTGGGATGTAGGTCACAAAGGTGTGGAGTGCAGAGTGAGAAGCCTCTCTCACCCCACCTCGCCTCTCCTTCCTTTCTCTATCTCTCCCTGTCTTTTGTCTCCCATCTCCCCCCCCCCCCTCAAAAGCAACTTGACAGGCCATTCATGTCCTCTGGCTGGCATAGATCCCTTGTCTTCTCAAGGGGATTCCTCCCCCACTCCATAGGAGGCAAAGGGCCAGACAGTAGTTAACCAAGGCCAAGACCTCTCTCCCTACAAGCTGCCTCAAGTTTTTCCTTCCTTCCTCCATCTATTTTCTCTCTATCTAGTCCCATCTCTTACCCTCTTTCCTCCCATCTGTCTCTTTCCCTCCCCTCCTCTATTTGTCTCAAAATGTGGGAGCTATTGCTTGTCAAATGCATCTCTCTGTAAAGAGTTTGTAGTGGTGGCTGTTGAATGAATACAATGAGAGCCAAGCTGTTTGTGACAGGTGAGCTGCTTTTCCAGTGACTGTGCTTCTGGATCTTGTATGTCAGAATAGGATCTCAGGAACAGACACGGTTCAAAAACTTCAGGAAAGAAAGCGAAAGTTGGATTTTTGCTGTGGGATATGGTTTTGATGGAAGTATTTTCCTGCAGTTTTCTGTCTGATGCACACTGCTCTTTCATGGTGCTGAGATATTGAGGACTTTGAAGAGTGAGATGCTTTCTGTAGCTCAGGCAATTTTTCTCCAGATTGCCAGCTCTGACTTGGGAAATACCTGGAGATATTGTGGTGGAGCTTGAGCGGTGGGTGTTGCCTTCTGACACACGTCCAATGATGTCAGGGGGTGTGGCATATTCAAATAAGTTATGCAAATAAGTTATGCTAATGAGTTTCTGGAAAGCTTTTTCTATGAAATGACCCCTGATTATAGTTATTCCTCAGAAACATTCACTAACAGTGAAACCCTCAGCTGAGTTACAGTAGACTTAGAAGGGTGTAACTCTGCTAGGAATTGCACCATAAGGCACTTGTATTGCATAGTAATCAAGGGACTGCTTAAATTATGTCTCAGATCACATCAGCCACTAGAATAGGTAACAGGAAGTTTATATCCTCAGACTTCCTGACATCCAGTTTGTAAAGATAATTTTTTCCAGAACTGGAACTGAATCCATGTGGTCATGGTCTACTCATAGCTAATCATATTTGATTCCCATTGATTTCAGTGGAAGACAAGCTTAAATTTCTCGCTGAAACCAACAAGAGTTTAAAAGTGTTCAACTTCTTCTGGATCATACTCTTTATTTTTTGAGAATGACAAAGAAAGAAACATGACATCTTGTATGTAAGAGACAGAAAAGCAGCACTGTTTCTTGACAGCTGTTTTCCACAGGACTATATTTACCTAAAATATTTGTATTGTCTTGATGTTAGCTGACAGGCTAAAACAGCATTGTGCCATTTAGTTTGATAGTCAGGCAATGGTAGGCGAAAGTGTATATATATACACACACACTTCAGGATGTGTTACATCTTAAAACTGATGGAGTTTAACCATGTTGTTTCTTACTTTAGATATGGAACAGAAGTCACATCTTCATTTTAATGATACAGAAGAAGAAGAATTGCAGATTTATATCCCACCCTTCTCTCTGAATCAGAGAATCAGAGCAGCTTACAATGTCCTATATCTTCTCCTCCCGCAACAGACACCCTGTGAAGTGGGTGGGGCTGAGAGGGCTCTCACAGCAGCTGCCTTTTCAACCTCTGACAGGGCTATGGCTAACCCAAGGCCATTCCAGCAGCTGCAAGTGGAGGAGTGGGGAATCAAACCCGGTTCTCCCCAATAAGAGTCCACGCACTTATCCACTACACCAAACTGGCTCAAATTCAAATTAGATTCAAATTAATACTATTGTTTTACTATTGTTATATTATTACATAATAAAATCACACATTTATAGCTTTGTTCTGTAAACTTATATTTTGTTACACAGACAAAATAACAATTTTATTGTAAATTACCAATCAGTTGATAGTAGTGGAGTCACTGTTAAAGCATTTGTTGAATTTGTTCATAAGTACTGTACTTGAGCAGAGCAGATAACAGCAGAAATGGCTTTATGATATATCCCTTTTCCTGTATAATGTAGGGAAGTATAGCATGTGTTTAATTAAGCTGTTAAATATTTCCTTCCCTACTGCAGTGTGAAGTGAGACTTGATAACATGAATCTTTAAATTCTGCCTCCAGGTTACCTTTTACAGTAATCAAACTTACTGTTAAATTAGTGTTTTATACATAAAAATCATCCAAGAAAAGAGAATAAAAATAAGACATAATTAACATTCATTTATTCAAGATTATTATACTTTTTAGCAACCTAATCATAGTTTTATACATAAAATGAATGTAGTTAAAATGGTAAACTAATGGAATCCTACCATGTTTTTTGCATTTCTGTATGTTGATAAGATCATGGGATCTGTGAAGCCACTACTATATTGTCTATTGAATGTCTCATTCCTGTTTATTTAAATTGTCTCGTGCTGTGTAATCTGTGTAATCTGTCTCAGTGAGAAAGGCAGTCTACAAAGGATGTAAACATATACATAATGAATGTTTCCTAATCCAGCCAGAGATACAGCTATGGAAGCATACCTCCTTGTATGCAGTATACTTGATGGATGAGGTTGACAAGGTCTTTCCTGGCATCATTTCCTTTGTAACATTGGTGATATGATTTCTGGTTTCCGGCTGAAACTGTAGTGCCAGGTGAAGACTTTGATGCTCTTTTAAAATGAGTATTTAAAATAGTCTATAGATTTTTCTTGCTCCGCAATTTTCAGCTTTATTTCTGGAAGTCCTTTGAGCTTCTTTATTTCTTTTCTTTTCTTGTTTTGTGTGATTTAAGTCCTTGTGTCAAATCTACAACAAATGCTGGGAAATTATGGGGAAAATACACTGATGCAATTTGACACATTCTGCTTCTACAGCATGTCGAGGCCATATATTGTATTTTTATATGTTTTTAAAAGGTTATATGGAAAAAGCCAAGCACTGAAAATGACATTTATAGCAATCTTCCCATTTGTAGGTAGTTTACATTGACTCTTTTGAGTCATTTGTATTTCTACCACTTGTATTCAAGAAAATTGGTCTCTGGTTAAAAACCTCTGAAGAAATTGTCATACTCCCTATTGGCGTAAGGTAGCATGATAAAAATGTTGTTTTCTAAAACAGATGTTGCTTGGACCAATTGATTGGACCAATCCTACAGTAGATAAGGATGGCTATATGAACTGTAGCATTTAAGACAAACCATAATGCTGATGTTCTTTGTCTCTCGGCTTGGCTTCACGAACGAAGATTTAAGAAGGGTGCAATAGTCCACGTTTGCTGCAGGCTCGCTGGTGGCTGACAAGACCAATGTGGGACAGGCAGGTCCGGCCACAGCGGCTGCAGGGAAAAGTCTGATTTAGGGTTGGTCCTGTAGCAGTGCGATTCTTCCTCAATCTCCTTTTGTCCTCAAGACCAGCTATGCGTGCGTTCTCAAAGGAAGAGACAGCCTGGTGGATGGTGTGCCTCCATGCTTTGCGATCTGAGGCTAGGTCAGACCACTGGTGATGGTTGATGTGACAGGTGCTAAGGGATTTCTTCAAGGAGTCCTTGTACCTCTTCTTTGGTGCCCCTCTATTTCGATGGCCGGTGGAGAGTTCGCCATACAGGGCAATCTTGGGAAGGCGGTGGTTTTCCATCCTAGAAATATGCCCTGCCCAGCGCAGCTGCGTCTTCAACAGCAGTGCCTCAATGCTGGTAACCTCCGCCCGCTTGAGGACTTCAGTGTTGGTCACAAAGTCACTCCAGTGGATGTTGAGGATGGTGCGAAGGCAGCGCTGATGAAAGCGCTCAAGGAGTCGCAGGTGGTGACGGTATAAAACCCACGATTCGGAGCCGTAGATGAGGGTTGTCATCACAACCGCTTTGTAAACATTGATCTTTGTGCCTTTTTTCAGATGCTTGTTGCTCCACACTCTTTTGTGCAGTCGGCCAAATGCACGGTTTGCCTTTGCCAGCCTGTTGTCAATCTCCTTGTCGATCTTGGCATCTGAGGAGATGATGCACCCCAGGTAGCTGAACTGCTGGACTGTCTTCAGAACTGATTCACCCACACTGATGCAGGGGGGGTGATAATCTTCCTGGGGTGCAGGCTGGTGGAGAACTTCTGTCTTCTTCAGACTAACTTCTAGGCCGAATAGCTTGGCAGCCTCTGCAAAGCAGGACGTCATATGCTGCAGAGCTGATACCGAGTGGGAGACGAGTGCAGCATCATCAGCAAACAGTAGCTCTCGGATGAGTTTTTCCATTGTCTTGGAGTGTGCCTTTAGTCGCCTCAGGTTGAACAGGCTGCCATCGGTGCGATAGCGGATGTATACACCATCGTCATCATCTAGATCTACTGCGGCTCTTTGAAGCATCATGCTAAAGAAGATCGTAAAGAGAGTTGGCGCGAGAACGCAGCCTTGCTTTACACCTGTGCCTATTGGGAAGGACTCCGAGAGGTCGTTGCAGTGTCTGACTTGGCCTCGCTGGTCTTCGTGTAGCTGGATGATCATGCTGAGGAACCTTGGGGGACATCCTAAACGTTCCAAGATTTGCCACAGGCCTTTCCTGCTAACGGTATCGAAAGCTTTGGTAAGGTCGATAAAAGTCACATACAGAGCCTTGTTCTGTTCCCTGCATTTCTCTTGGAGCTGCCTGAGAACAAATACCATATCGGTGGTGCTCCTGTTAGCTCTGAAGCCGCACTGGCTCTCTGGGAGGAGTTCTTCTGCAATGGCGGGCACCAGTCTGTTCAGGAGTATTCTGGCAAGGATTTTGCCTGCGATGGAGAGCAGGGTTATCCCCCGGTAGTTGGAGCAGTCTGACTTTTCCCCTTTGTTCTTGTATAGGGTGATGATGATTGCATTGCGAAAGTCCTGTGGTAATTTGCCTTGTTCCCAGCAGGTGACAAGTACTTTGTGAAGTACTTGTGTTCTTTGTACCTTGTGGAGAAATGCCCTCCAACCTAGAGATTACATTTCAGTAATTGGGTTTAGACAGTATCCATGTTACAGGACTCCCTCTGCAAATTGACATAAAGAAAGAATATGGGAAATGATTCTTCCCTGCCCAAGGCACCAAGAACCTGACTGCTTACAGATGCAAATGGCTCTGGTCAATGGAAAGACAGAAGGTACCATCATACCTTGCCAGATTGTCGCACTGGAAACACAGACTGCAAAAGCCAAATGGCAAGATATTTTTTTCTTTCTCTTAATCAGCATGAGTGAGAATGACTTCATAGGGGATGGGGGGATTATAAATTCTCAAGACATGAACAAAAAGCTTCTTCCATCTTGCTCCTCTCATTTTATAGGAACAAAACCTTTGCCTGGGGACTTTAGCGAGGGGGAAGTCCTAACTTTAAGACAATTGGCAGAAGTCCCAATTCTGAGAAATAAGGTAATGACAGACTTTTAATGCTGCAGCTTCAAGAAATACTAGCCTATCCCATTTAAGCATAGTTTAGGATAAGTACTGTTTCTTTGTATTTATACTCAGCCTGAAGCTTGAACAGACCATGAGTATTTTTTAGTCTTGCTTATTAAATTTCCCTTTTTAAAAATACTCTAAGCCTTATCTTTGTAAACACACTATACGTGTATGCTCTTCTCTAAAGAGTGAGCAGGGGCATTTCATGAGTTTACCATCCCTTGAGTACAATAGCTCAAAATTGTGAAGGTGCAGTTAATTTATTCCTGCACTAGCTGGTAAGAGATCCAAGTGGGCAGCCATGTTGGTCTGAAGCAATAGAACACAGCTGGAGTCCAGTGGCACCTTTAAGACAAAGTTTTACTCAAAATGTAAACTTTAACTTGCATGCACACTTCATGCATGCACAAAAAAGCTTAAATTCTGAATAAAACTTTGTTGGTATTAAAGGTGCCACTGGACTCCAAGTTTGTTCTACAGTTGGAAAAAGGGAAGTGGAGACATGGTAATTAGATGAATCCTGTAAATAGCAACATAGAGAGTGCTAGAGGTGCAAATTTGTCTAGCAGGAGATGTTTTTGGATTTTCTGGGGACATCAGTTAATATCCTATTTGATTTTGTTATGCTCCAAGAGTAAGAGAAAAGGATTTCAGGTGGAGATCTGAAATAGCTGTTGCTCTTTCCAGCCTTCTAGGACACAAAGGAAAGGGGGCTTGCAAGTCTGTTATTTCATATACTGAATAATCTATTTCCATGAAGTGGCCAAAATGTCTGGAAAACTAATAATTTATTGATTGACTGAAAATTACTCAGTGGATAGAAAGTTCCATAGAGGATGCCACCATGCAGAAGGCTCTTGGTTTCATAACCATCAGCTGCACCTCAGACAATGATGCAAGAAAACTTTTCTGAACAATCTCAATGCTCAGATATAGACATAGTAAGCATTCTTTTAAACAGCCGAAACAAAGATCTTCCAGGGCTGTTCTACAATACTTGCATTCATGTCAATCAGCTGCTGTCCCTTCTGTTGCCTCTACTGCATAACCTTGGTTATCCACTTCTAAAATAGCCTACCCTGGACCCAGGAAAACTCAGTAGCTATCAGCCAATTTGGAATGTTCCATTCTTCAGCAAGCTGACTGAAAGGGTGGTGGCTGGACCATTTCTAGCTTTCCCTGACTAGGTGAATTGTGGTTTTATGACTGGTTATGGGACTGCAACAGTGTTGTTCACCATACTGGATGACCTGTGCTGGGAGGTGGACAGAGTGCAACTGTTGATTTTCCTGGACCTTCCTGTGGTTTTTGATACTATACATCATGGTATACTTCTGAACTGCCATCTAACTCTTCAGCCTTATGTCATAGGGAAGGTGCTCCAACCCCTAATCATATTGTTTTCCCCTTTCTATACTTTTTCCAGCTCTGTGACATCCTGTTTATTGATTGATTGATTGATTTAATTACTTACTTACTTATTATATTTATATCCCACTTGTTACAGGAAATGCTTGGGTCTCCTCTTTTAGATGGGGAAATTAGCAAGAGGAAGACTTAGGTAGAGCGAATTAGGAGCATGGATCTTATTCACTAATGATACAGAGGTCCAGTTTCATAAAAATACTCCAGAGTAAATAGATTTTATAATGTTTACTAGAAAAATATATAAAAGGTACAGTCACACACACAAAAACAATAAAATACACACTCAAGGGCTAGGAAAGATAGAGATGATCAATAGGATTTGTAGGGATTGTTGAAGAGGGCAATATTACCTGTTCCTGAAGTGCAGATGCCTGTGTAGCAAGGAGAAATGGAGAGGAGAACATGCACAACTAGTGTGACATGCCCAATAGACCCAATTACAGAGAGTACTCTGTATGGAGCCTTACAGAATGGACAATGTGATGTGATTAGAACCCAGTTTATACAGGGTTTTTAGGGGAGGAGACCCTCTGGTAACTGGGGAGACCTTAATGGTTATTGGTGAGCTTATCCTGAACATTTGAATGAATTCCCAGGTTGGGACAATTAATATAGCTGACTTAGTAGTGTTTGTCAGGAGAGGCTATGATGGATCAGGATGGGGGTTACTGGTTCAAGCAATTTAGTAGAGATATCCTGAGGAGAGGTAAGCACAGAAGACAAAGGATTTGCTCAGGTGGCAGACGTCACCATAGGAGTAAACAAAAGATAGGTTGAGTTGCAGTAAGGAAGCCGGGAGATGGCCACTTAATCAGTTGGCCGAGAATTACTATAGAGACAATGCTTATCTGTTGAACCCATAATAATTTCATCAGTCAGTTGAGAGGGGGAGAGTATCCAGACCAAGAGGAAGCCTTTGTTGTAATCAGAGACAGGTGCCAGCATGTTTCTCTGATATTTGTGCAGAGAGACTTGTTCTCCCTTGGCCTGTTTTCCGACAATAACCCATTTTGTTTCCAGAACTGGGAATCCCATTATTTAGGTGGGGTATCCCCTTAGAGACAGGCAGCGTCTCCTGTCCACACGCCCTTCCCTAACAGGTCCAAGGTGGCTAACAACAGTCAAAATAAAGTTAGAAGTAGAAATACAATAACATAATTACAAGTCATTTCAAACACTTACAGTTACACTTACATTTACAATTGCAATCCCTAAAATCCAAGATGGCATCAGAATTATTGATTTGTATTTAGCACTACATGCATTAGTCATGTTAAATATTATTTGGCAGTTTATATTTATACTGGGATAGGTTGAGGTATCAGTGCTTGGGGATGGTGGTGTAGTAGTGTTGACCAGAACTGCACACAATATCCAAATAAGGCTGCTCAGTAGATCTTTACAGGGGTATTATAATATTGGCTGTTCTATTTTCAGTCCCTTTCCTAATAACCCCCAACTGCATAGGTACACTGGGTTAGCACTTTGAGTTATCTACTACAACCCAAGATATCTTTCCCTGTCAGTATCAGTTAGTTCAAACTTCATATACCTGAAGTTGGGATTTTTTGTTCCAGTGTGAATCACCTTATGCTTACTAACACTTAACTTAATTTGCCACATTGGTGTCCACTCGCCCAATTTCTGGAGATCCTTTTGGAGCTCTTCACACTGAACCTTGGCTTTTACTATCTTGAATAATTTTGTGTCATCTGCATGAGTTATGAGCCAACAAAAATTGTGTGACTGAATGTAAATATCTAAAATTCTTAGAAAGTATTTCAAACTCTTACACATGCAGACATAATTGCTCAGGGAGGTGGTACTTAGGATGGCCTTCAGCTATAGCAAATGAAACAATAAATAATAGTTTTTGCAACCTTAGAAAAACTTAGGTCCAAGGTTAAAAAATAAAATAATCTATAATGGTCTTTCCCCCTATTCTTTCATTATGTCACAATCATGGTATATTCTTCACAAGTGCACTCTGATAATCTCCAGGACTTCAGGGCTTTGTGCTCTTTTCACCCTTTCATTTGACAATTTTATAAATTGGATGGAAGTAGTAGCATGTGGCTCTTTCAAATTTTGCAGTGTCAGTGTTTTTTCGTATCTCACTCTATGATGAACATATTTTTTTTCTTTTCAAAGGGGAAATGATTTTCACAAGGAGAGTCAATTTTCAAATGATCCTAACTTGGGAAATGTAGCTTCTACAAGTGGTTAATGTCTGCTGCTCTCAGCACAAATATAATTCATGTAATCGACTGTATTTTCTGGGGGATATAAAGCATGCAGCTATCAGCTATAATCCCATTCTTTTAATAAGTGCCAGCTCTGTGCATCTTGAAACAATGCTCAATCACTCTAATTTCATGAGTATACTTTTTTAGTTTAGTGCAATCATGTTAGCATAGACAGACGATGATTGATGTTGATACTTGCCTACAGTTCAAGTTAAAGAATATTATCATGTCTGTTTCATAGTATCTTGTCTGAGCCCTGAGCTGCCTCGGTGGGGAGGGTGGGATATAAATCGAATAAAATGAAATGAAATGAAATGAAATTGTTTGATTTGTGAACAGAAAAGAGAGGCAGTGGTGAAAAAAAGGAGTAATCATTATTGCTACTGAAGTTTTCGTTTAGATCAGGGGTGGCCAATGGTAGCTCTCCAGATGTTTTTTGCCTACAACTCCCAGCATGGGCAATGGCAGGGGCTGATGGGAGTTGTAGGCAAAAAAAATCTGAAGAGCTATCATTGGCCTTCCCTGATTTAGATCAAAGAACAAATTTAACAATATGCAATTTCTATCTCTTTGGCAGCTGAATAATAGGAAGAAGCTAAACAATTAATTTACCTGTTTAACCTTGCAATCCTCAGCAGAGGTGTAACTGTGTAGGATGGCACTATAAAGAGTTTTTTTTTTAAAAAAAAATGTCATGGTAGATATGAAATTTATTGGACTAAGAAAAGGAGCCTCCTGATTCTTCAGGTACAGCAGTATCAAAACAAATGTATTCATTTAGCTTTACTGCAATAACTAGAAAAGGAGAAAGTCTTTTATTTGTAACAGAAAAGATAGAACAGATGTTCCACCCAAAGCAGAAGACTTTACAATTACCTACACTTCATTCTACTCTACTGAAAAAAAAAAAATTAAGTATATGCATTGAGGTACTGTGGCACTTGGGCACCCACTGTCTCTGGCCACCTAACTTGAACTGCTATGGCTGCAACAGCCAAAATATTTAAACCAAATGGAAATGAAGTTGAAAAGTAGGAACATCTACTAGAAAAAGAAGAGATATATGGGATTGAGGAAGCAGGGGGAATGGTCAAACTTTGAAGAAGAACCCATGAAATAAGCAAGCAGGGAGTTTAAAAGATCATGACACCATGACAGTTTTTCCACATTAGAGGGCTGGAAGACAGAGGGTGAATTTAAGCCAAACTAGAAAAAGGGGGGAAGAGTGCAGAGGAAACTGAGGTTAGGAGCCTAGCAGCTAAATACTAAATTCTTCGAGATGTGATAACGGCATCTGTGTAAGGTTGTGGGGAAACAGGCTGGAAACTGTTTCATGAGACTTGTTTGAAGCTATGAAATGTTTTAAGCTGTTTCTATAGTCATGCTGGGGATTTTAATGATGGGTTTGTTTTACACACACCCATGTCAAGGAGTCCAAACCTGGATCCCATGCGATCTACCAGGGCTAACTGTACACAATAAATCAGATTTAAAAATTGAGTAAAATATATGAGGTTTGTTAAATATTTAAATAATTAATTAATTACTAGGCCACTCAAACTCTTAAAGCCATACAGCTGAAAACAAAGAAGCTAACTTTTCTATTTAATACATTGATATATGGTATTAGACAGCACAATCTTATAGTCTCAGAGTTCAAGATAGAAGCTTAAGCATTGTCTATGTAGCTGTTTGTTGCACCACAACTTAACATAGTCCAGGCTGCAGTCCATCAAAATCACAAAGTTAGCATGGCCCTATTTATTTATATATTCATTGTACTTATATCCTGTCCTATCCCATGGTGGGCTCAGGGCAGCTAACAACAAAAATAAAATATACTAAAATACAATAAATATGTAACTGAAACAGTTAAATAAAACAATATGGCAGTAAAGAAACATAGATTGCTCAGAGCAGTCCAATACGCCTCCTGTTAGACATTAGCAGGTAGTTGTATATGTAAAAGAGGTACAAAGTTGTGAGGAAATATGTGAATCCGAGCATGGAAGTTATTAGAAGAACAGACTGGCGATGTCTCTTGCTCAGTCCTACAAGACTACAAACACCATAGAGCAAGCTAGATAGCTAGGACGATATCAGTCTCTTTCCAGTCTGCTCTGTTTTCATTCACCCTCTCTAATCAGTAGAATGTAACTCAGGGAACTTCCTTTCTCCTTGTTCTCCTCCTCTTCCATCTTCTTCCCTGCACACATCAGGAGGAACATTGTGGTGTCTCTCTTGATTTGAACTAAGCAGATCACCTACTATCAATCCAAAGCCATCCACAGTTAGCTAGAATAATTACTCTTTTTCTCAATTACACCTGTACGTTACGTTTCTTTAAATAAATCCACCAGTATTGGTTTCTTAATGTTGTGTCCTAGGTTCAAATGGAGAACTGTTACTTTTGGAGGGAACTGTTACTTTTGGAGGGAAGCTGAACAAGCCAAGCTTGTACTCCACACCAGGGTTCCAGAGAAGGCCTAAGCGTGCCCAATCAGGGGAAGGATTGAAACTTAAGTAGCCAATCAACATCTAGGCTCATACTGTACCCTGATAGGCCCTTAGGCCTCTATAAATAGCCAATCCATGTACATAGTTAAGGTCCAATCAGAAGGGGGCAAGAATTGTATAAAGGAGCGGGAGGTTTGAATAGAGCTCAGTCTGTGTTGGTGTTCCTGAAGTAAAGCTTGCTGAAATCACTCTCCGACTCTGGTCTCTTACTGCGCCGACCCCAGTACTTTACACTTAACTTAAAGCAAAGACTCTCTGTGCAATTTGTGAGATAGTGTGGAAACCATTAGACACTAGACCATGCTGCGCTGAAGGTCAGAAAGAGAACTCTTCTAAGTGAAGGTAAGGATGGCTGCTTAACCAGTCCAGCCATCCTAAACCAGACCCGACAGAAGTTCAGCTGAGAGTCACTGGGTAAAAATAAAAGGAGTAAGAAACAATAGTGATATTATGATGGGGTTCTGCTATAGACCACCAGGCCAAGCAGAGGACTTGGATGAGACACTCCTAGAATAGATTACAAAGTTGTCAAAGAGATGGGACACTGGTCATGGGAGATTGCAATTCGGCCCCGCAAAGGCCGCGCCGCAAAGCGGCTGCACGCCACGGGGCCGCCTTTTGCCTCCCTGGAAGGAGGGGAGGCTGCGCTTGAGCTTCCCTCCATCCGGGAGTGGCTGTCGGGCGGAGTGTCGGGGCTGTTTGTAGCCTCGGCCCCGCCCTCACAGATCAGTTGCGTTGCCGCTCTCGGCCTGGTCGGAAGTCCCTGGTGTATGAGGCCAAGAGCGGATGAAGGCCGCATCGGGCTGGACGGCTCTGTGGAGGACCTGGACGGGGTCGGGGCCACGAGCTCCCATGGGGAGCGGATCGAGGCGTTTGGCCTGAGGGCTGAAGAGCCTTCGAGCGAGCGGGACGAAGCTGAGCGGTCGGCCGGCAGGCAGGGGGGTCTGGAAAGGTTTTTATTCGCTTTTGCCCCCCCTCCCCCGCCCGCCGCTTGCAAGTAGCGGCAGTCTCAGGCCGCGACTCATGGGGTTGGTTCCCTACCACCCTTCTTCGAAGGTGTATGTTTTAGGAGCAAAGGGGGGTCTATTGGGGGAAGGGGCAGTACCTTCCTGGGCGCCCACTGTGTGTCGCGGAGCGTTTGACTGGGTGGGCCATCGGCCTGGTCCGGCATGGCTCCTCTTATGTTCTTCGGTGACGCAGAGTGCTCGACCGGATGGGCCGCGGGCCGGGTCCTGCACGGCCTCTCTTATGTTTGTCTGTGTAACGGAGCGGTGGATCGGAAGGGCCTATTTGCCTGATCCAGCATGGCTTCGCTTGTGTTCTTATGTGACGCAGAGTGTGCGATGGGATGGGCCGCTGGCCCGATCCAGCATGGCTTCTCTTATGCACTTAGGTGGCACGGAGTGCCGGATTGAGTGGGCCATTGGCCTGATCCAAGGTGGCTTCTATTATGTTCCTGTGGGGCACGGAGCATTGGGCTGGATGGGCCACTGGCCTGATCCAGCGGGGCTTCTCTTAGGTTTTTATGAGACACGGTGTGTTGGATTGGATGGGCCATTGGCCTGACTCAGCATGGCTCCTCTTATGTTCTTATGTGACACAGAATGTTGGACTGGATGGGCCACTGGCCTGAGCCTACAGGGCTTTTCTTATGTTCTTAGGAGACATGGAGTGTTGGATTGGATGGGCCATTGGCCTGATCCAGCATTGCTCCTCTTATGTTCTTATGTGATACAGAATGTTGGACTGGACGGGCAACTGGCCTGATCCTACAGGGTTTCTCTTTTGTTCTTATGGACATGGAGTGTTGGACTGGATGGGTCATTGGCCTGATCCAGCATGGCTCCTTTTATGTTCTTATGTGACACAGAATGCTGGACTGGACGGGCAACTGGCCTGATCCTACAGGGTTTCTCTTATGTTCTTATGGACACGGAGTGTTGGACTGGATGGGTCATTGGCCTGATCCAGCATGGCTCCTCTTATGTTCTTATGTGACACAGAATGTTGGACTGGACGGGCCATTGGCCTGATCCAACATGGCTTCTCTTATGTTTTTTCCGTGACACAGAGTGATGGGTTGGATGGGTCATTGCCTGATCCAACATGGCTTCTCTTATGTTCTTATCTGACGCAGAGTGAGGGACTGGATGCGCCACTGGCCTGATCCAGCATGACTTTTCTTATGTTCTTCTGTGACACGGAGTGGATGGGCCATGTGCCGATCCAACATGGTTTCTTTTATGTTCTGCTGTGACACAAAGGGGTTGGGCCATTGGCATGATCCCGCTGGCTTCTCTTATGTTCTTCTGTGACACAGAGTGTGGGACTGGATGGGCCGTCGGGCCTGATCCAACGTGGCTTCTCTTATGTTTTATGGATCATTTGCTGGTGGGGAAATGAATAGGGAAAGGCCGGGCTTCCCCTGCCGTGACGAAGTTCCCCTGAGTCGGTTAGTCTGGGCTGGCTAAGTCCTGTCAGTCCCTGTGGCCAGACAGGTCGTCCATGACTGGTATGGAGGTTGCCATGCAGGGCTTGTTAAGGTCATTGCCTCGAATGGGAGACCTCTAAGGAAGACCGAGTTCTTGTTGGGGAGGTAGGCAGTGGCGATTTCTTCGGGGGTTTTGGAGATCGGTCTGCCATGGTTTGTGGATGGGGTCCCCTGCCCACCCAAGTAAAGGGTGCCATTGTCAGGCTGGCCGTTCCTCGCGGCTGGAGATGGGGATGCTGCTGGCTTTCCGCCTGGCTTGTGCTTTCTTCTTCACTAACCGTCCCGCTTTCTTCCGGGTCGGTTTCCCACTGGCTGAGCAGCTACTTGATGTGCAGGGTCCCAGGTTCGATGTAAGGTGTACCCTACTAAAGAGGGTCCGGGCAGACGGGCGTATGGATCTTTGCTTCAGATTCGGCGAGCCGCCATTGGTTCGGTGGGATGCTGCTGACTGTGGCGGTCCGGCGGTACGAGGCATTATAAGGCAGCTGTATCAGTTACGGGTTAATTACCTGCGTGGGTGCGGCGACGGTAATTCCGGTCGAAATGGTTGGTTTTCTTTCAATGGGTCTAAGAAAGGGCAAGTTCCTTCCAATGGGAAGTGGATAACAATGGCCCTGCTAATTGGGTTTTCCCGGGCAAGCTGCATGAGGAGTAGTCGGTCGAGTCTGAGTTGAGGCAGACTATTATGTCAGCGGGGGCCAAAAAATTGGGAATTAGGCACGGGTGGCGCTTCGCACCCTGGTTAGGTCGCCTTTGTGTGCCGGGGCGGTTGCCCCCCCCTTTTTCGTACATTGTAGTGTTGAGGCTGTCCGAAGGGTTCTCCCTCGGGGTTCATTCTTTAATTTCAGCGGGGATTGAACTGTACTCGGTACTGTCGGTTTCGCGAATCCTGACGGGAGTACAACAGCTCGATAACGACTCACAGCCATTATACTAGATGGCATGTAGTGCGGTTAGTTTCTTAAGCTTGTTGAGCCTGATTTCACCGTTAGAATGGTGGCCTTGGGGGGAGTTGGATTGTGGTGTCTTTTGGTGCCCTACAGTCCCTCTGCCCCCCCCCCCATCGTGCTGCACATTAACAGCTAGTTTCCGCAGCGGCTCGTTGTTGGGTCACCTTTTTTCTGGCAATTGTTGGAGGCCGTTCCGTTTGGCGCAAGGGCATTCTGTGAAGTGTCCTTCCGGTATCCTCTGGAGCGGTCGGGTCGTCCGGTTTCAGGTTCTTTGCCGGCAGCAATGGAGTGCTGGTCGGTAGCACCAGCATTAGCAGTACTGGGGATGTGCGGGAACCCAGCATTTCGTGTTTTTCTATTGTTGTGGTAATAGGGATCTGGGGGTGCAGACGGCCTATGGCGTACGGCTGGTTGCGTCAGTTGGCCAGCAGCACCCGTTGTTTAATTGTTGATATTTAAGTCCATGCCAGTAATGAACGCGGTAATGACTTTACTCTACGGTGCATCAGTAGAGGTGTTTTTTCAGGATAAGCATAACGTGGGATTGTTACTCGCGATGGACATATTGTCTGGACAAGGGATGAGCATTATGTCGGTGGTTTGAGGCAGATTTTCTGCTGGAACCACTTTTCCGTGAGTCTTTGTTGCTCGCTAGGCGATAGTGGCAGGGCAGTTGTGTTACCTTGTCCCCAGGTACACGGCAGGTGCCGAGCTTGTCACGCGACGAGGTAGGACGGGCAGACGTATGCGCTGTCGGGTTAGTCAACCCAATGTTGCGGTGGTTGTATGTCATTCTGTGCGCTTCAGATTGATATTGGGCCTAAAGGTGAGGCCTATCTGGCATAGTTGGCCGCCTTGGCTTTTTAGCAAGACGATTAGCGTTTCAAATCCAGCCGGGGATTTAGAGTCCTAAGTGGTTGAAAGGTTGTTGCATGAGCTTGGTGCGCAGGATGCGCATGGCGAGCCTCCTCGCCGTTCGTACTAGGAGGCTTAACCGGGTTGGCCTGAGACAGCTCAGGCCATGAGACGGCACGATTTTCTGTGGTCGCACCGACTTCTGTTTTTGACATCCTTCGGCTAGAGGCCAACTTGGCTGCCCGGAACGATTGGTGGTCTGGGCGTCACATGGCAATGTCAAATTCGGAAGAGTTGGGCTGCAGGTATGCCGATCTACCGGATCAGTGGTTATGGGCACCTATTGCTTATTCGTCCCTGAATGGGGCCGGTGTGTGACGGTGTAAGCGTCAATGCTATGGGCTGGAGGGGGGAGTGTACAGAGTCACCCCCCCTCGTTAAGTCATTTCAGGCGGTTATGGGTCTGGCCCGGGTTAAGGGTGTATGGACTTGGTGTAGGATCCGCAACAATTTTTCCAAATGTGGGCCACGCCACGGCTGCACAAGTGGGCTTTCTAGGTCTGACCAGCAAGAGGTGGGTGTCCCGCCAGGGTAGGCGGATTAGTTTCTGGTCCGTATGATTTTGGCGGCGGCCCATTATGCAAGGAGATCGCCAGCGAAAGCCTTGGTGCTGTTGGTGCGGGCTGCGGCAGAACGCTGTGGCGCTTGGGGATGAGTTGGCCGTGGCTCTCACCATTATTGAAAGTGGTGCTGAGCTCTGGGCTATCGTGTGGGGGTGGCCTGGAGTCCGACCCCTCTGGCCGTCAATTATTGGTAGGTCTGGCTGGCTGCTCAAGCCTGGTTGGGTTGAGTGGGCCAGTCAAAAAGTTATCTGGCCCTGTGGTGGCCTTGGTGGTCGGTCTGGGTACCTTCCTTGGTCAGCATTCACCTTAGTGGGACTGATCGGAGTGGGAGGGACAGCCCCCCCCTCATTTTTGTCTGAAGCCGGTGGTGGAGCTCCAGGCCATCGTGTGGGGGTGGCCTGGATTCCAACTCACCTGGCCGCCACTTTAGAGTCTGGCTGTCTGCTTGGGCCTGGTTGGGTCGAGCGGGCCAGAGGGAAGCCTACCTGGCCCTGTGGTGGCCTTTGGGGGTTGGTCTGGCTACCTTGTGGGAATGATCGGGGTTTGGTGGGGCAGCCCCCCCTTTTTGGTTTGTAAAGTTGGTGGTGGAGCTCCGGGCCATTGTGTGGGGGTGGCCTGGAGTCCGACCAACCGGGCGCCTTTTACACTGGTCTGTCTGGACGCTCGGGACCCGGCGGGGTCGAGCGGGCTTGACGGAAGGCATCTGGCCCTGTGGCGGCCTTGGCGAAGGTCTGGGTACCTTCCTTCTTCCTCCTGGTAGGAAGGTCATGGGGGGCAGTGCCGGCCAGATGTGATTCATCTGCCCATGTGAGTAAGCGGGCCTTCTTTCACGACATTCGGCAGGGGCGGGCGGCCTTGGCGGCTCTGTGGGGCGCCATTGCCTAAGCAGAGGCTTGGCATTGGCGGTGGCAGAAGGTGCAAGGGGTTTATACCTTGCAGGCGAGCACCCAGGCAGCTGCACCTGTTCGTGCAGTCGATACGCAGGAGCGGCAGATGGGCTTTATGGCTCAATGCTGTATAATGCGGATCGTATTCATGCCTCCTCCTAAATTTGCCTCCTTCTGGGTATCGGGGCAGAAGTTTAGGGGAGGTTTTTGGCCTGGCCGGCCTGGCATTAGCCAGAATCTTATGGCTCGTGCTGGGGGCAGGGTGACTCGCCCTTCATGGGACTTGGCGGGGTCTGAGGAAGACCCCAGGGCTTGTCCCACCGCAGGTTGCCCTTGCCGTGTTAATTGTGTTAATTAAAGTGGCCCGTTTCCCAACATTCTGTGTCAGCCTCTTTATTCCGACTAGGGGGGCAATTATCTGGATATCAGTTGGAATACCAATTCTGGCAAAAACAAAAAATCAAACAAATTCCTGACTTGTCTTGTGACAACTTCATCTTTCAGAAAATGGAAAGGCCAGGGATTTCCTTCTGGAAATAGAGGTGCTGGAACTCTCAATAGGGAAATGAAAAATAAACATATGTGAACATGCATATCATGAGAATGAGGGTGGAAGGGTTGCATAGTGTTTAGTTCATGTGGCCCTTTGTTACATGCCTAGGGAAATGCTGATCACTTGGGAGTCATACAGCAATTTTTCTTCAGGCCAATTTGGCAGGATCCTGGAAGTTTTTGCCATCTTCTAGGCATGAAACAGAAGTCACTGAGTGTGTGTGTGTGTGGAGAGGTATTTGTGCGTTTCCTGCATTGTGCAGAGGGTTGGACCAGGCCTGTAGTCAGAAATTTCAGATGGCGAAATAAAAGACTTGCAACAGGCTCAACAACATACTTTTTATGAATAATATCCAAAGACAAAAAGGGGAAAGAATATTTCATTATATTATGGAAAACTTTGCCAAGAAAAACCCTGTTGTGTTCTATAATGAATTAACAAATGTCTGGTTGGTTTTATGAATCTCCCTGATTCGTGAGCACTGTCTACAAGCTGAAGCAAGTTTTCCAGTTAACCCAATAATGACAATGAACACTAAAAGAAAGGCCACACTAAAGAACACCTAAGAAAGGCAAAAAGAATTCCACTTGGTATCATACATCCTTGACACTAGTGCTGAGTCCTAATTATAGCAGATGATATAAAGATGCAGATAGAGCAAAGCATCTACACTTGGTCAAGCCTGGAACTGCCTGGAGGTTGAGAACACAGTGCTGACCTAAAAACTTAGAAATAGATGCCACAGAATAAAATATGTAGACCAAAAAAAGTCACTTTGCAGAGCCATACTTTTGATTGCTGCACAGAGTTTCCCAATCCTGCATATCAGTTGGAAGCCAAAGAAGACTTCAGGCTTATTTATAACTTCTTGAATGCCCTAGAAATGATGGATGACAAGCATACTATCATTTTGTCACCAAGAGATATATAAAGAAATGAAATAGAAGCATTTTCCCAGCAGGAAAACGGCAGGAGCTGGAGACAAGAAACTTAGTACAAATAGTATCATTACTTTTTTAATCAAGTAGACATCTACAATACATCATTAAGCCTGCACCATTATAAAGATTTTTAAATTGTCTTCACCTTTCAGGCTCTCTAACCATTTCTATATTTTTGTCTTTAAATATTACTGTTTAATTAATAATGGCTTACCAGGATGCATTTTTAATTGTTACATATATTAGTGACTAATCTGAAGAATTATTGATTTTTTTTGTAAAATAAATTGCTTTCCTAATGAATCTCAGAGCCAGATTTAGCTCTTGAAATCCTGTTTTATTTAACTGCAGATAGACAGCCCTAATCCACTGGAGGCAAATAGCAAAAAAAGGAAATGTGAAAAGTCACGCAACACATATTTTCCTTGTTAAAAACAGAGAAAGGAAATAAAATATATAAACTATAATTATTCTTGTGATTTATTGTGTGAATATAGGGGCTGCCTTTGTGCTGAACTAGACTATTTGTTCAGTTACATTGGTAATGGACTGGGCAACAATTCTACAAAAGATGTGAAATTTCTTCTTATAGTTTTATATTTTGTTCTTATATACTCTTCAGGGCAGGGATTTGCCCTCTTCTGCTCTACAAAGCATCACACACATGTATGGTATGGTTCTTTCTTAAAAGGAAAAGGAAGTCCCCTGTGCAAGCACCAGTCATTTCCAACTCTGGGGTGATGTCACATCATGACGTTTGCACGGCAAACTTTTTAACGGGGTGGTTTGCCATTGCCTTCCCCAGTCATCTTCACTTTACCCCTGAGCAAAGCTGGGTACTCATTTTACTGACCTCAGAGGGATGGAAGGCTGAGTCAGCCTTGAGCCAGCTACCTGAGCCCAGCTTTGGCTGGGATCGAACTCAGATTGTGAGCAAAGCTTGGACTACAATACTGTGCATGCTACTCAAGTGGGACCGAGCCCTGTTGTAGTAATTCTGGGTCTACCTTCAAGTAAGTGGCTTCCATCCAATTGGATGATTTAAACTATAGTTTCCTCTAAAGATCTCTTCTAGGAGAGTGCTTTTTGGCAGCAAGAGAAGTTTTCATTGCATTTATCCCATCACCATTTTTTAATTCAGTTTTACAGGCCCTGTGGAATTGGAAGACATCCCGCAGGGCCCTTATGGCCTCTGGGAAGGAATTCCACATTGTTGGTGCTGCGACTGAGAAGGCCCTGTGAGAAAAAGACCCCTAATTTCAGAACATCGTAGTCACCCATTTGGTTACCAGGGTGCCTGGAGATTCAACTCACACACATCTGCCAGGGGAACGTGGGTTTTGTCTACCAGAATGTAGGGACTTATGTGAGTACAAACAGCCACAATGCTGCAGCAGCACTCAGTGTCTCCGGAAGAGTGCTAACCAGGAGAACAGATGGGTTTCCAGTCGCTCCGTGCGATCACTATCTCGGCCGTTGCAGCGGAAGAAGGTGCACCGCCAGGAACTGTCCAGGCAAGCGGTTTCCAGCCTTGACCATAGAATCCATATGGGAAGGCTAACATCACCAGCAGCTATCTTCCTGCAGTGCCAGACTCCATTACAGCGAAGCGGGAGGCTCACGTACTCAACAGATGTCACCTATGCATAAGGCCATCAAGCTTATCTTAGGCATGGATCTTGTCAGACTGCCTAAGCTTTTGTCCAACGGAACCCAAGACAAAGGATGGTGCCAGTAGAGGAATGAAGAAGAGGAAGAACATCTTCACCTAGAGCCAAGTGTCTTTGTATAGATCAGGTGTTACCTTAGATAGTAATTTGGCCATCTATTGTCACCTTTTTAGATAAGTTTGATAGTTTTAATCACCTCCACCCCAATAATTTCACCCATTCTTTCCCTTAACGGTCATCCTGGAGCCTCCTCTTTGGCCCATTGTTACCTGGAAGTCCAATCAGGTAACCAGGGCCAAGTCTGCTCATTGGCCAGGTATAGGCATCCTATCAGGTGCCCCCCAATAAACTGGCTATTGGCTACCTCATAAGTCCAGCTTTTATGGTCATTGTGGAGCCTCCTCTTTTTCTGAGGTCATGTACCAGCTGACTACCTGTCATCCACCCCTGTACCTCCCATCCCCTAAGGGCTCAAGGTAGTCCTTATAACCTGTGATCCAGCTCCCCACAGGTGTGCATCTAGCAGTACCCCATTCCTGCTGTTTAGATACATCCCCGATTCCTGATCAGTTGAGGGTCCCTTCCTCCTAATGTCGCCATTGGAGCCTTCCTTGAAGACTATGATTGGTAATTATCACCCTGTTTGTTCATCCTTATATTACCTCTATGCATTTCTCTCTATTTTTATTAGGACCGTATGTGTGTTGCATGTATTCATTACCTTGTATGTGTGTTCTATATTTTTCTGTAATAAATTCATGATTATTTTACTTAATTAGTATCCTTGGTAAATTTAAGCAATAATTTCTGGAAGTGGAATCCTGTATACATAGATTCTAGATTCCTTTTTAAGCCAAAAGTGCCCACCTGTCAATTCCCCAACCTCTTTTGAGGGCATTTTGGCTTACAGCCCTAGCCAGTGTAGAGCACAGTCTGGCCTCCATTGGTTTGGGGATAGATAACAGATTTTGTGTTCCATATAGGGCTTTAAAGGTCAATACCAGCACCTTGAAACAGACTCAGAACACAATAGGTAGCCAGCAGCTCTTTCAGCACCGGTTGAATGTGCTCCCATTGAGGAAGCCACATTAATAACCACTGCAGTGTTTTGCACTAGCTCTAGTTTCCGAGTCAGAGTCAAGGGTGTCGATGCGCTTAGAGCCCAAGAGGGTGATCCTTAGTGATGCAAGAATGAAGGTTGCACACAGTAGTTGTAAAACCACTATATACATTTATTTACACACCAATCACTCTCCACTCCGACAATATGCTCCGCTGCACTCCAACTTCATTAACCCACACACACCAAAGTGTCTTTGTACATTTATACATTGAACAGCCAATCAGCAACTTGCTGTGTCATGCTGACTGTGCTGGCTGATGCAATATCCCTGGCACCCAGCCACCTACTGTCATCTAGATGATCTAGCTTCTAGCATTGGTTTCACTTTCCCACCATGTGCTATAAGCTGTCACTACTCTCATATACAAGCGACAAAGGGCAGCCCCATGTAGAGAGCATTACATTTGTCTATTCTTGAGGTGACCATAGCATGAATCACCATTGCTAAGTCATTATGCTCTAGAAAAGGGGCCAGCTGCCATACCCACCAAAGATGAAAAAAGGCGGATTTGGTAGTGGCTGCTACCTGGCTCTCCATAGTCAAAGAGGACTCCAGGAGCACTCCCAGGCTCTTGATCTTAGGGCCGGTATCAGTGGCACCCCATCAAGAGCTGGTAAGACCTTCCTGGGCCACTATGACTCAGATAGAGAACCTCTGTCTTCGTCAGATTCAACTTCAGTCGACTCAGCCTGAGCCAAGATGCCACAGATTGTAATGCCAGATCCAGGTTTTCCAGGGTGCAGTTGGACTGACCACCCATCAGTTGATAGAGCTGGGTGTCATCTGCTTATTGATGGCATTCCATCCCATACCTCCTGACAATCTGAGCAATAGGGCACGTATAGATGTTAAATAACAACGGTTTGGGATTAAAATCCCTGAGAGTTTTTTTTTTTCAGGTTTCAGAATTCAGGGGTGGAACATTAATTTCAATGGAGAATCAATTTAGGGGGTTGGGAAAGCTATTTTTTTAAAGATAAGGGCAGCAAATTTGCACAGAACACAATCCTTCCTCTATAAAACTCCCCAAATGTTTCAAACAGAATGGACAACAGGGTAGATTCTGCAGACTCCTGAAGGAGCCAGTTTTGTGTAGTGGTTGTACATTGACTCTTATTTGAGAGAACTGGGTTTGATTCGCCACTCCTCCACCTGCACCTGCTGAAGTGACAATGAGTCAGTCACAAGTTCTTGCAGAGCTGTTTTTCTCAAGAGCAATTGCTGTTAGAGCTCTCTCAGCCCCACCTACCTCACAGTGTGTCTGTTGTGGGGAGGAGAATTGAACAATCTGAGACTCCATCAGGTAGTGAAGGGTGGGGTATAAATCCAATTTCTCCTCCTCCTCTTCTGCCACATTCTCCCAGTGAAAAAAAGCCCTGCACATTATCATTAGATATAATGAAAAGTGAGGGGAGGGAAGTGAATGATTAAGAGATAGTCATAGAAGATCTATAGTTCCATGGTACTATTGACTGTTGATCAAGCTGATTTCTATATATGTCTCTTTTGCTGGTCTCCCCCATCCCTTTTGACTATCTCACAAATGCTCTCAATGAGCATCTCCAAATTGTGTTTTTCAGGAGAGAGGCTTGTCTTTTGAAACAAAAGTCTTCTCATTATGCAGAATCCAGACTTTGTCTGCTTATGTCTCTATTTTGCAGTCTTCCTAATAGGCACTCATTATTATCAGGTTGGCTCTTTAAATCCAAACCAACAACTACCATTGCTGGGGCCTCAGAAGAGGGGACGCTGGAGGCCATATGCTCTTCTGTCATCCATGATGCATGCATTATCCAGTTAGAATCCCCTCCTTTGGGATTTTAAATTTTAATTGTTCTTTGTGTACATATTTTTATGGCTGTGTCAAAAGCTAATAATTGAACATGGTACTGTTGTAAAAATCTTCTAAACATGTTCACAAGTGCAAAAGGAACCATCCACTATTTTCTTTAAATAATCATTAAGAATTTTTTTAAAATATGTCTTTGATGTTCTAGGGTATTTGACAACCCTACAAAGCAAAGAGCATTTATCAATCCCAATTGTAATCATTATTTCATCTGTTGTCTACTATGAAAAGCTTTATTTCCATTTAGTGCTAATACAGTCTCTATATTTCACAATATTCTGCCCACCCCTCAAATGAAACACAACACAAGTTATAGGTTAAACTGGGAATTTTATTTAAACATAAGCTGATCTGCAACACATTAAAGAACGGGTTGTATTGTGCTTGCAGAGCAAGCGTCCTAACAGGGCAAACCCACTCCGGCTCAGAGTCAGTTCCGGGCTCCCTCTGGACCTTACTCATCACAGCGCACACAATAGTGCATAGAGGGGAGGGAGTGCACATTCCAGCCCACGACTGTCAAGCCTTAAGGCTCATAATATGCTCCTCCAACCCTGAAGAGGCCCCCAACTGAGACACCCTGACTGCAAAGCCCATAGGTACCCAGATTGAGGACCCTCCTATTGCTGATATCTTGGGGTGCTTGCCAACTCAAAATCCCTTCAACCCATGCTTTTCCCGCCTTCCCAGTTAGGGCCTATCCAGCTTTGCCAGGCCTATTTATCCCTCACCCCTTCTGACTATGCAGAGCAGGCGAAAAAAGGCTTCCCTTCCTACCAATCTGAGTAAAGCCCAAAAATTCCTGCTCAGCTGCTAAACCGGTGACTAGCTGATCCCACATGGTCTAAAAAGAGGGTGGGTGGATGGGGTGCTTGCGCTGCACCAAACTGATGCTGAAGGGGTGGCTGATGCCAGACTTGGCTGGTGAGCCAACATCTCATTGGCCAGCACTCCCACGCTGAGCCCCAATTGGTTTTCCCCAGCCTTGTGCTTTCTTCGAGGAAATGGGGGGGGGGGGCTGCAAAATCCTGCCACCTGCTTCAGAATAGGCAGTGGTCATTAGCATGTAAACATGCCATCTATATAGTGAGTGGATGGACCCTTTAAGTGAGATGTTGAATTAAGCAAACATTTTTTTTAAAAAAACTGATTCACTTAATGGCCTATGAAGGTCAGGATTTGTTCAGAATACTGATGTTTTCCTGCAGATTGATTGGGAAAATCTTTTACAGTACTGTCATTTATTAGTCTGCTGCATTTTGCTTCCAGGTTGGAACTGATATACGTTTGAAGAATATGACAGCCAGGGTTCTCTCTCCTGCACCCCTTCGCTACCTGCTCATCTTGTTTCTTCTACTCTAAATAATATCCAGATAATTTCTTCTGCTGTGTTATTTACATGTGGACTATGAAACTGTCTCTTCTCTATTGTATTGCAGTATATTGATTCTTTTGCTTGGCTTTCACTGAGATTTGGATAATTCCCTCTTAAACAGTTAGCCCTCCTATCTTTTCTTCCCTCCCCCCCCCCCTTGCATATATTTTGCTTCATTTTTGATACCAGTTATCTTTTTCTTCTGTTACTTTCAAATCTTTCTCTTTTTTCTTCCTTTCTTTTGAAGTATTTTACAGTGGATCCTAAGACTTTCACTGAAGTCAATGAGCTTAGAGAAGTGTAACTGTTTTTAGGACTGTACCAATAATCCCTTTTCTGCTTTTAATATGTAGATTTGTTGTGTCTGCTGTTAACTTGCAACACATTAATGTTGACTCCATGAAGTTCCACCTCATGGGGTTTTCAAGGCAAGAGATGAACAGAGATGGTTTGCCATTGCAGTCCCAGCCTTTCTTGGTAGTCTCTCATCCAAGTACTGACCCTGCTTAGCTCAGGCTATTCTGAATTATTAGGGCCACTACAGCATACAAACAGCAGTAATTGATAACCACCTCACTGTATTTTTTTCCTTTCTGAATTTTGTTTCTGACATTGAATATTGGCTCCCATTTTTAAATCTGGAAGTATATAGGTGGTTTTAATATTCATTCTGACTTTTCTTACCAGCAGTTTTTAAATGCTCCCCCCCCCCCAGTCCATCCGTTCAATACACCCATCTTTATGGTAATTACTTGAACATCTCTCTTCCAATGCTGTACTTTATCTTTTTGTCTCCTCTTCCTATTCTTCACCTCAAGTTATTTCTTTCAAGCGCCTTTAATTTTTTTTACATTTATTACTCAGTACTAGATAGGGATGAACACAGACCAGGAAAGCCAAGTTCAGTCTGGGGCTCATAAACCAGGCAGCCCTGAACTGAACCTTGAAACAAAAACCCACCTAAACTAGTTCAGATGGCATTGGGCCCCACCCCCAGTGCATCCATGTCACTTGCGTCACTTCTGGATGGTGCTGGGCCCTGATCCCAGCACATTGGCATTAGTTGGAAGTGATGTGAGCATGTCAGCTATGCATTTGCATCACAGATGGCATGGGTGCACCAGGGATGGGGCCTGATACCACCCAGAAGTGGCATGCTGAAAAACACAAGCTAAACCAAGATGAAGAGCTTGGTGAATGTTTGGGAGGATGTGCCTTCCCTGAACATTGGCTCACAAACTCTGAACCAGGCAAAATCTGGCCCAGATTTTGGTTTAAGTTCAGGTCTGTGCCCATTCCTAGTACTAGATTTTCTTGACTCTAATGTCTTTCTTCTATTCAGGCTTGTTGCATTTCTGCTTGTTTATTTCCTTTACTTGGTTAGGAGCAGCAGTGTCATGTCACATCCATCTTTTGGAATATTATCTTCTATTTTTTTCTTTATTACCATAAATTGTTAATGCATTTACCATGAAACTATATATAAAGCTAAGAGAATTTCTTTTTTATTCTTGTCTATCTGTTCTTTTTGTCACAGCCTTATAGATGGGAAATAATGGAAATATGTTATATGGAAATAGTGGTATAGGCTGCTTACATTGTTATAATGATTCATTATGATTTTTCATGTTTTATATTTTCATATGAATGATTTGTTCTTACTATATGTTTTTTCTTCCCCCACCCATCATTTTATTCTGTACCCTTATCTCAAATATTTTTTTATTTTTTTTTAAAAAAAGAATTAAATTTATTTTTTATTTACCTTAAATTTGTATGTCGCCCACTCCATATACAGACTCTGAAAGGCAGACATTAAAGTCAGTATTTAAATGAACACTGAATTGTAAGATTTTTTAAAGTGTGTGTTTATGACAGATTTCTATGATTTGTGTCTGGAGTAGAGCAGTCACACAGCAAAGTGGGGGAGTAGAACACCACTGGACTATGTCAAACCATGCATGCATTTAAAAAGGGTGCTGTATTATCCTGCTAGGAAGGAATAGTTGAAGTAACCTGCTGAATAAACGCAGACAATGAGTTAGTAGATGAGCAGTCCCTTGAAAAATCTGCTCCCTCTTTCCCACAGGTAAACAGAATGTGAACTGAAACAGTAGCTTGTTGATCATCTCTAGATGTTACTAAAATATTGAGATGTTTTAAAAAATCTCTTGATAGTTTTTTTTTAAAGAGAAGTGTCTGTATGTTTCAGAAAAGTAAGCAGATAATCATAATAAACTAAAAGAAAACAAATGTAGTCCAGAAGTAGCACCAGCATGCTTTATCATGCATGCTGGAAGTTCATCACTTTACCACTTACTTTGAGATTTACTTTCAGATTTAACTTAAAATTTAGGAAATGAAATTGTTGGAATCTGGGGCCATTATTATGTAAAAAACTAAGTATAACTTTTGATTATTTATTATGATTTCTATAGCACCACAGGTGTTTGGTATTTGATAGACATGATAAGAAGTACTGTAATTAACATTGTCAGTGTTTTCCTTCATAAATATACTTCACAGAATATATAATTAAGCTAACAGAACATACTGATATTTGAAAATGTGACATGTAGTATAATCTGTGTATAATATTTCCTCCCCACTGTCGCACCCACTCCAAGCATTCTCTAAAATCTTTTTCTGTACATTCTAATAAATGCCAGCTGTTTTAGTTCTGGGGTTATCTCAGTTTGAGAATAGTAGGGCTAGAATTCTACATTAGGGAAACAAATGATAAATTCACTTGCTATACATATTTGGAAGTGTTTTACAAGACAATTCATCACATACTGTAGACAAGTATAACAGTTCATGCTACTGGTGAAGAAAACCCATGATAATTTAAATATTATGATCTAGCTATCCAGCCTTTTGTTTGTTTCTATCAATTAATATATGTAGTAGACTTGAAAATGATAGGTTTTATCATCTTTAACCATGTTGCCAATTCACATAACTTTAGAGAGAACCTTGAAAATGTGACTATCATGAATCTTTTCCAACCCAAGTGAAGGCCATATGTATAATTGTTTTGAAGCTTTACTTCCATGTTTACTCACTGCAAGATATCCTTTCTTGTTTTGTGCCAGGAATATTCTATATCCATAAATGCAATCAAGAAGCATATAAGGATATAGATTTAGCAGTCATTGAGTAATGAGCCAATTGTTTAATCCAGTTGTCCCCAAGTTTTTTGGTACCAGGGACTGGAACCAGGGCTGGCCTGCCCACCGCAGTCCCAGGGCTGGCAGGGTGGAGGGCACCGAATTTGGCCTACCCCACCTCCCCATGGCACCTCCTTCTCCTTCCTCCGTTTTCACCATTTTAAGACCGGGGAAGGGGCGGTGAAGCGCCTCCCAGGCCCTTTAAAGGCCAACCTCCGCATAATCAGCTGATCAGCAGGGAAAACTGCGACATGTCATGTCTGCTTGGCACAAACTGAACAGACCAAATGAAGGCTCACATCTGATGGCTATCTTTGAACAAGTGCTCAACAGATCTGATGGCTATCTTTGAACAAATGTTTGACAGATTTGTTTGTGGTAAAAATTGCAGCATCTCTAATCCAAAGCTACTAGTAATAAAATGCTAATACTTTTTTTTTTTTAAATAGACATTCTAAATTCAATAAAATACACATTATCAAATGTTGATGAACGGAGCACAACTAAAAACCTATCGAAGCCACATTCATTCTGTTACCTGGAAAGTTATTCAATAGCCTTCTTAGAAGTTTGTAAAGATGTTATGTCTGGATAAAATGTTCTGTAACACTAGGAGAAGGCAATGTTTTCTCTGTCCAATTAATTGATATCTCTTTAACATAATAATTTATAGGGTCTAATAAATGATAGGGTCCAACAGGGTGAATTACAACTGTAATACCTAGGCCACTTCAATCTTTAGTTGTGCTAGGAAGCTATCTCCTAAAAGAAAGGAAAAAGAAAATGGGAAGGGCAGACTTTGAGCACCAATAAAGGTGCTTGTCACATACTGTAGACAGGCTTTAAATGTTCTTGTGGCTGCAACTGAACAAACTATAGCTCATAGTTGCCTGAAAAGAGCAAGCAGTTTGCTGGACCCAGGACTTCTTGGACTGCAGTGAGCAGAACCCATACAATATATACTCTTTGTGGAAAAGTTGGGAACTCTAATTTTATTGCCAGTAAAGCTCTTCTTAAAACATTCCAGGTGTTTTAACATGGGAGACTGGGCCATTAAATAGTTCTTATGAAGGTAGATGTACTGTTCAAGTTTTGCTCCTTCTCCTTTCCTGTGCAGATTCTATACTACTTGACTATGATTCCCATGGTTCATGATTGGAGGTATACCAGCAGGGGCTACTAGGGACTCACCTACATGTTTCGTACTTCATTTTTTGAGACAAAATGCCAGGAGTAACATTTGCTGAATTGAAAGAATCAGATGCAATTGAGCCCTCAATAAGTTTTTGGGGACACATTAGTGGAGTGTAATATGCCTTTCAAAGAGGCTGTGAAGACCTGGTATGCGCAGATCTGTAGACTGTATTCATGGTAAAGATTCAAAGATCTGCTTTTTATATAATCTTATATGTTATGTAAGATTATATAAATTTATGTAGGAGTTCCGTGGCACAGAGTGGTAAGCTACAGTACTGCAGTCCAAGCTCTGATTCCAACCTGAGTTTGATTCCAGTGGAAACTGGGTTCAGGTAGTCGGCTCAAGGTTGACTCAGCCTTCCATCCTTCTGAAGTCAATAAAATGCGTACTCAGCTTGCTGGGGGTAAAGTGTAGATGACTGGGAAGGCAATAGCAAACCACCCCATAAAAAAGTCTGCCATGAAAATGTGATGCGATGTCACCCCAGGGTTGAAAATGACTGGTGCTTACATGGGGGAACTACCTTTACCTTTATATTTTATGTTCCCTCAAGTCACAACCCCAGCAAGTGGTTTTCAAGGCAAGTGAGAAGCAGAAATGGCTTGCCATTGCCTTCCTCTGCAGAGTTTTCCTTGGTGGTTTTCCATCCAAGCAGCAATCCTGTTTAGCTTCCAAGGTCTGATGACATCAGGCTATACCATACTGTTCCACATCCCCTTATACAGTCTTGAAGCAGCAGAATTTTAAGAAGCTAATTTATAAATAGACTGAGTTCTTTAAAATGAGAGAAGTGTATGCATATTGGCCTTGTTAAACTTTGTAATTGTCCCCATTGATGTTTTCTTGATGTTAAGAAGATAAATGTACAACATTAAACTGTGGTACTTAAGTTACACTTCTAATATTAATTGTTTTAATAGTCTTTTTAAGTGTCCCTAAGAACATAATAACAATTGCAACTGAGCTGTTCATCAGAGAATAGAAACTCTGGCGGTCTTGTAAGTGCATTGCTGTTCAGCTGTTAAATTTGTTATGAAGGATGGCCCTAACAAATTCTCTGCCATTTACCTGTTAGAGAAACAGTGAAAGCAGCCCCTGCACAATATAACATATAGAATTTGAGAAAATCATCCTTCTCTGTGCACAGAATCAAAAAAATTGCAACAGCTTAGCAATAAACCCAATATCTTTAATATACTGGGCATGAGTGAGTAAGAAAGGACACACTAAAGGCTTGTTCACATGCATTATGTTCATGGACAATTATATTAACTATACTACCTCTGGAGAGAAGTCCTAGCTTTTTATAGTCAGTAGTAACATCACCTTCTTCCAGAGATTCTGGCTAATAGTCTGCCTGAAACCTCTTATCATTCTCCAGTGTTTACACATTGAAATGTATACAGTTGTGAGAGACCTTGAAATATGATACCAAATAAGGTTGCCAATCCCCAGGTGGGGGCAGGGAATCCCCCGGTTTGGAGCCCCTCCCCCCACTTCAGGGTCATTAGAAAGCAGGGGGAGGGGAGGGAAATGTCTGCTGGGAACTCTATTATTCCCTTTGGAGATTTATTCCCATAGAAAATCATGGAGAAATGATCCACGGGTATCTGGGGCTCTGGGGGGACTGTTTTTTGGGCTAGAGGCACCAATTTTTCAATATAGCATCTAGTGCCTCTCCTCAAAATACCCCCCAAGTTTCAAAAAGATTGGACCAGGGGGTCCAATTCTAGGAGCCCCAAAAGAAGGTGCCCCTATCCTTCATTATTTTTATGGAAGGAAGGAATTGAAAAGGTGTGCCGTCCCTTTAAATGTGAGGGCCAGAACTCTCTTTGGAGTTCAATTATGCTTGTCACAGCCTTGATCTTGGCTCCACCCCCAAAGTCTCCTGGCTCCACCCCCAAAGGCCCCAGATATTTCTTGAATTGGACTTGGCAACCCTAATACCAAACGAACATATATCTACTTTTGAATTGATGCTTAATGTTTGCACAAGCTCTAAGTTTAGAAATGTGACCCCAGAAGGTTAGACCATAACCAACAGGTTGAAATTAAATCAAAAGAGTTTCTGGCTCAACATTAGGAAGAATTTCCTGACCATTAGAGCAGTTCCTCAATGGAACAAGCTTCCTCAGGAGGTGGTGGGCTCTCCTTCTTTGGAGATTTTTAAACAGAGCTTAAATGGCCATCTGACAGCAATGAGGATCCTGTGAATTTAGGGAGAGGTATTAGTGAGTTTCCTGCATAGTGTAGGGGGTTGGACTAGATGACTCTGGAAGTCCTTTCCAACTCTGTGATTCTATGAAAGTGCCCCTTGCAGAGGTGCCTGTGCAGAGCTGTTTACTTAATCAAGTTTCCCAGGTGGGTATAATAACAACTGCAGGTGAAATCCATCCTGCTTACTTTGATTTTATCCTCTGAAGTTTTATTGCCAGCCTCAGCTTGCTTTAGCTGCTTTATTTTATTGATATTTGTAATTTAATTATTTTTACTCTTCACTACCTGTATGGCTGGAAGGTGATCTATAAATTACTAAAACAAATTGCTTTCAAACAAGGCCATAACTGCAATGACACACATAGCATGTGATGGGAAAACAAGACTAACGTAAAATGGTTGGTGGAAAGAATTGCAAGGGAAAGTAGCAGGTTAAGCACTATTCTCTCTTGTACCAACAATTTCTCTGCTGCATAACAGGTAAAACATGTGTGATCAGATGCACAATGATGCCATGTCTGCAAATATTTTTATCCCTATGGCTTTACTGCATCTTATGACAACAAGTGGGGGACTAGCAAGGACTAGAAGTGGGCAAATCATTTTCCCTCCTCCACTATTTTTCTTTCCCTTCTCTGAAAGCCTCCATAGCTTCTCCCCTTTTCCTGCTTCCTTCTCTCTTTTTCCCCTGCTTACAACCCCCAAATCCTTACCTTCTCTCTATCTTCTCCCCACCCACTAATCAACCTACTTTTTTACCTGTTCCCATTTTCAGCTATATTTGTTATTAATTTACTTCATTTGTACCATGCCTTTCTGCATAATGGAGACCCAAAAGAAAAAGAAGATGATGATGATATTGGTTTTATACTTCGCCCTCCACTCTGAACCTCAGAGTCTCAGAGCTGCTCACAATTTCCTTTACTTTCCCCCCACACAACAGACACCTTGTGAGGTAGGTGAGGCTGAGAGACTTCTCACAGAAGCTGCCCTTTCAAGGACAGTCCTGTGAAAGCTATGGCTAACCCAAGGCCATTCCGGCAGCTACAAGTGGAAGATAAGAGTCTGCGCACTTAGCCACTATACCAAACTGGCTCTCAGTACCATGTCTTTCTACACAATGGAGACACAAAAAGAGTAATCCTAGTGTTAAAAGAACCAATTTGAAAAAAAAGTAAAACAAAATGCTAAATATAATTAATTTTTGATAATTAACAAAGTATAAAACAAAATAAATTTCATTTTGTCTGTATTTTTATATTGTGAATGTTCTATTTATATGTAGTCTGATATATAATATCAAATTTATATATAACTGTCACAAGATAAAAGCCACTTCAATTTTCTCAAAGCTATATGCTGTAGTACAAATCTCATTTATAAAAGTGCTTTCAAGCATCCATATAATGTGAATAGTCCATATCTTTTAAAGAATAACAGTTAATTTGAAGAGAATAGTAGCAAGTGATGAACTGTTTTCTCACCAGAGCTGTGTATGAATTTGATATTATATATTTGAACATATACCAAATAAAACATTCACAATATAAAATACACACAAAATGAATTTTTGTCATATACTTTATTAATTATAAAACATAATATATGTAGTGTTTTTGTTCACAGTGGTTTCTTTTTTATCAATGGGTACCCAAAGCAGCTTCCATCATTCTCCTTTCCTTCATTCTATCCTCACAACAACCCTGTGAGGTAAATTAGACCTAGACTATGTGACTGACTAAAGTCACTCAGTGATCTTCCACAGCAAAGTGTTTGAGGATAAGGTTCCTTCAAGAGATGGGTGGGAGAAAGCAACCAAACAGACATCATGGGAGGGGTGTGGTTAACAGCCATAGGAGGTTCAGGAGATTAAGCAGAAATACCCTCTACAAATGGAGTTCTCTGGTTAATAATATTAATTGTAAAATAAATATTCCTTTGTAATTTACCAGTCTGAGAAGATTCCATAGTACCAGGAAAGGGTTGCATATTCCAACCTGGGTGTCCCAAATCCAATTTTACAAGTTTAACAAATACACCAGTTTTTGTGAGTTGTCTGCTGAAAAATAGCAAGCAGGTGAGGTATGTACGTCTGGTGGTAGCAAGTCACCAGGTGATTTGCTATCAGACCTGCTTCCAATAGTCCTCCAAAAAAGGCCAAGATCCCTGGAGTGGCCCTGGTCCTTCCCCTTGCCCTTGAATGCTGGAAATACTGTTATGGTTGCCTAGCAATGGCCAAAGGGGCATATGTCTCTTAAAACTTATAAGTACTGCTTCTATTAGGTTTAGGGGTTAACTCCTTGCGGTTGGGTTTTGTTTGTAGATTTCAGATTTTTCTGCAAACTTTGCCTTTTCTCATGTTTGTAGAAAGATCTCTCTTGTCTGTTAGTAGCCACAATCTCTAGGTTTCAGAATCCACACATGGACCCATGTCCAAGTGATAATTAGATATACTGAGAAAGAAATATTAAAAGATTCCATCAAAGTGTGTTTATTTAAAATTTAAACTCAGCCTTAATGAATGTGACAACCCTAGAATCATACACAGTGGAGCAGCTTTATAGCAGTGGAAGACAAAAGTTATTGCTGTCTCAGCAGTCCTCTATCATAGTTTTTGAGTTTTAAAAAAATCACTATTTAGCAATAACCCAGTGAAGAAAACACTCCATTCAGTTTGAATTCTCACCTTCCTTCCTCTGGTTTATTGGCACTGTGAGAACCTGTCATGACACCAAGCTGCAATCTGGAAAGGTTGGAGAACACTAAATATGGTATCTAAAATTTATTGCAGTCTCCTTTTCACTTGTTTCTTCTTCCCTGGTTGTTGACTCCCACTAAGAGACATTTGAGGTCTCCAAGAAAGTACATGTGAACCATCTTTTGTTTCATTCATACTGCTTTGAATCAGACCCAGTGCCTAATTTATAAAAACCCAAGCTTCATGATTTGAAAGGGATTGTTTATTTTACAAAGTATTCAAAACTGGCTTCACAAAGCTTAGAAAAATATATAATCCCAATCTAAAGGCAATGGAATTGAATGATGGCGAGTTGATATGCCAAATATTAATAAACCACAATACATAAAACCATGTGATTATCTCAAACTTTAGTTTCTGGAGCAGCAGCTCTTCTATGCCCCATAGGAAATGGTAATGCTCTACCACTTGCTGGTTCAATTTAGATCCTCATCATGATGAGGCAGTGGATTCTTCACCAAGCTTTTTTAATGCATCTGAATAACTTGGGTTATATCCATTTGTATGATTAGACTATTCACTCACCACTGCCTTTCCATACTCATGTGCTGCTGCATCAGATTGTAAAAAAGGCACACAATGTCAAAAGAAAACAAAATTAATTCTCACTTTTTAAAAGCAGAGACTTTTTTCTTCGATGTTTCCATAAACCTTCAGTATTGACGCACAAAATTAGTTTATTTGGAAATCAGTTATTGCAACAATTTTGTGAATAGATGCCACTGATGCAATGTGAGGCAATTTTGTTGTGCTAAAGAGCAAGTTGTGCCCTAATGAGCAAATACTGCATAGGAACAATGCTCAGCTGCTACTGCACTGAACACAACGCTTAAGAATTTCAACAAAACTATCAAGATTATCTGATTCAGAACTTGCCTTAGGTGCAGTTGAAGAAGTTTGATCAAGGTGGGTTTATCTGACACCATGTTCATTTCACAGTTTTTAGCATGTCAAGTGGGAAACTGCTTTTAAAATTTAGGGAAAACAATTGAAGTATGTATGCCTACTGTGACTTTGAGGACCATTGACTTGAGTGGGACTTTTATTTGTCATGTCACAAGTCTTTTTAGGTAGCATCATTTATGACATCTGATTTGTTCAAAAGCTCTTTAGCTGCAAACATGGACATACCTGCTGTCATCAACAAGGAAAGTTAGTGAATATTAACATAGAATTGTAGCTAATAGGTAAAGTTTAGATAACTGTTTCCAAGCACTAACGAAACTTCATGCTTTGTTTTTAAATCCATTTTCTTCAGCTTACTATAAAGAGCTTACAGCTATCTTTTCCTCCAATAATGGAAATTTAGCATGATAAAAATAAAGGTTCATCATAAACTAAGTGAAAAGGATAATAATAAATACAAAATTACAATGGATAGAGCAATCTGCATTTGTCCCATTGTTTGTAGAAAGTTTTCACAGATAACTGTGCAGTTGCAAAAGTGTTTTATGTTCATATTGCATGGATACACTTTTCCAAAGACTAAAAGATAGCACTTTGAAATTTAATTTAATACTATCAATGTGATACATTAAACAATAACTTTTGTAACACTAAAGAGCCAGAGAGCTTGAAAGCAAAGCCTGTATATTACAAATATTTCCATGTTAATTTAATTCCAGCTCAAAAAGTTGTGAAGGGACACTAGGTAAGAAATGAAAGAAATTGTTCCAAATTACCAAACAGGCCAGTTGGAGAAACAGTCCCATATTAACAATGAGGAATGATTCCCCAGGACTTTTTATGATCCTTTAGGTAAGCAGAAGGAATCTAAACAAGCAAATGAGGCCTGAATATGCTTGATGTTATTAATGACCCTTCTGTCCATCTGTCAGCCACATCCATTGCCCTCGGAAGGTACTGCATTATAGCAAAGAATGGCTTAACTCAGATGTATAGGGGAGATCTGAAGTCTTCTCTTCCATTTATTTTCTCAGCAGCATTTCAAAATGTCTATATTCTTGTACTCTTTGAACCAGGGGTGTCAAACTCATTTGTTATGAGGGCCGGATCTGACATTAATGAGACTTTGTTGGGCTGGGCCATCTATGTACCTATTTAAGATTAGGTAGTAGAGATATAAACTTTATAAAGGACACAGACAAGCACAATTATTATTATTTTTTAAATCTTAAAGCTGTACAATTGGGAGAGCCTGGAAAAGCAAGCTCTGCCTCCTCCCCCTCCTCCCCAAGGGAGAAATCTCAGGCAATAGAGAAAATAGAGGCTTTGCTCTGTAGCTGCTGTGCTATTGAGCAAACCTGGCAAGGCAAACTGTGATGGAAAAGGAAACAAGAGAGAGGGAGAAGGAAGCAGATGATAGTGAGTTGCTCAGGGGCCTGATTTAAACAATTCCTTTTAAAACTGGATAATTCTGCTTTTCAAAGAAACCAAGAAAAAAAGAAAATACACAAAGACTTCATCAGTACATTCTCCCATCTCATGGGTGTAAAAACAATGTAATTGGCAGTTCTTTAATAATATAAGACAAATGCAACAGGTCTAAAGTTTGATATGGCTCAGTTATCTTTTATGACCTTTGCTTGAAGTCATCAGTGATTATTTGTATTTTAGCCTGAGAAGTTGACCTGTATGAATCCCAGAGTCTAGGAATCTTATAGATAATTCACATTTTCCTTTTTTGAAGTGAGAATTTCTATGAGGCAACTGAATACATCTGTTTTTGCACAGAAAATGTTGTGGTGAGATCTCAAGACAACCATGTTAGAAAACTTGTAAGTTTAACAATACTCATGGTGAGTCTAAAAATGGTTGTGTGAACAGTCCCTTTAGTAGTACATTTAATACTACTCTCAGATTTTTGGCAGTTGCAAAAATAAAAAAACTGTAATGATAGCATATAGCCATAGGTTGCAGAAAATCTTAGCTTCAGAATAATGGACAGAATTAAAAAGATCTATAACAAAATTATTGAGAATAATTATTGAGAATAATTATTGAGAAGCAGAGAGAAGGGTGCTCCAAAGAGTGATGGTGAGAGCACAGAAGATTTGTGGATGTTCTCTCCCCTCATTGGTGGATCTGTATGATATGGGATGTAGAAGGAAGATACAAATGATCTTAAGGGACCCTTCACATCCGGGCCACTTGCTATTTGAGATTTTACCATCAGGTAGGCGATTTAGAGTGTTGAAGGCAAAGACAAATAGATTCAAGGGCAGCTTCTATCCAAATGCCGTGGTTAAGCTAAATGCAGGGTTATGAATGGTTATGTGTTTTTAGATGCATTTAAATGGTCTATGTATATGTCCTTTTGTGGGTGTTGATGTGTTGGTATGTTTGTGGAAGAGCACCTCATTTTGTTGCTCTCATTTTCTTGAGAACAATGACAATAAATTTATCTCTCTATAAATTTATCTATCTATCTTTATCTATCTATCTAATCCATGCAATCTAAAATGGAAGGTCTTTGAGCAGAACAAATCACCTTTGCCCATCCACTTTGTTGTACTGTTTAGCCACAGTGCAAAATAACTGATGTTAAGTATGGGTATCTCTGCATTGGATTAGGGGTCAAAGTGCAGGGCAGTTATAGGGTTTTTGTGTGTGGATAACCTTTAAACTTGACTCTTGCATGAACACTTCAAGTAATTAGATCATCTCTCCCCACCCACCTTCTTCCCCAATAAAAAGATACAGCCCAAGAATTAGGGCAAAGATATTTTTACTTTTATTTTGTGTTCTAACAGAACTTCAGTCAAACATTGAGTATGTGAACATATGACAGTTCCTTTACTGTTTTTCACGCAGAGCTGTTTTTATAGAAGAGGAATACTTGGGAGGAATGTTTCTAAAGCCAGAAATGGCTTCTGTGTTCTTTTTTTTTTAAATCTTACTGTCTGTCTCTCACACACACTTTTTCTTGTTTTTTTTTTAATATGACAAAGCATTATAAGAAAATCATTTAAGTAGTGTGAATATCAAATAGAATCCATCAATCCCTGAATCATGCTATTCAAAGTGCTTTAATCTACATGAAAAATAGAAGAAAAAAAGTATTCCATTTTTTTTAAAAAAGGAAAATCCTACTAGTACCTACAGTGTGACTGCAGTCAGATTGCTATGCTCTACTTTTACTTCATAACCCAGATTTAAACTTTAAAAATATAAAGGAAAAGGCCATTGGACTGATGTACCTTTTCTTGGGTATTTGGAGTACGTGGGAGGGACTGAAATTTGGAATCCTGTCAAAGGCCATTAAATTCCATCAGAAGCTGGCAGGTGTCTATAATAAATAATAGCCATCTTAAATGTTCAAAGAACAAAATGTGCAAAGCTGCTTTTTCATACTTTATATGCCCTGGCAGCTTTATTTGCTTGTTGCAATTTATTTGGCACATATCCAAAGCTTGGGGATTGGGTGGGGGAGGCACTCTTTAATAAAATAATAGACTAGAAAAGGACCTGAGTGAACTGTCACAGAAATGAATAATTTGTGTGTGAGTAAATATCAATGTCTGTCCTAGAACTCCTTGAACTCAGCTTTGAGATACTTGCGTGCCAGTTACCGCATGAGACTGGTTATTTCAGTCAAAATTTACAATGATTTTAAAACTGCAGATTACACATTATTTTGTCACACTGCATCTTATCCAAACCAAAATATAACATATTTTTAAATTATAAAATTAACACACACAACATTGGCTATGACTGGTCAGCTGTTTAGGAAAACTCCCCAAATGACAGGAAATTCAATAGTTTCAAGAAATTGTTTTTCAGCACTTCAACTGATGCATTTTGAGTGCCAAAAGAATAGTTTACATTCTCTCTTTGTATAAACTGACCCAATATTAGTGCTCCAATGCATCAATTTACACTATTAGAAATGTGCTCCCGTAGTCTAGTGCTATATTAATAAAACATTCTGTCTCACTTTCCCCAGTTTGTCTCATATGAAAAGTGACTGTTGCATCAGTTTGTGAAAATATGCATATTAATGCTGTGTCAGCATTAAGTGAATGTGGAATTAAACTCTGGGTTCCATCCATGTCTACAACAAACACTCTTTGACTTCTAGATAGACAAGATGCAGTCCTGAGGTTTATGCAGAAAACATTTCCCAGAGTCTAGTTGCATGTTCTTTCTTCCACTTTAAAGATGAAATCATACATTTAAAATATAACTAGTTTATTTTATTCAATAACATTGTTTCCAACATTTCTGGGTCTGATTTAAATATTAATCTTGTATAAAATATTGATGTTTGTTGGTTTTTACTTTTGCAACCTCCTGAGATCTCCTTTAAACAACAGAGAAATTAAAAAAAAATCTAAATTATTATTACAAATTTTTAAAGAAGAGAGAGAATGAATAATAAAAATACTAAATTTTGGAGAAGTGAAAAGAAAAAGAGAAGACTGAACTTCAGTGTACCCACGGGGACTACAAAAATCAGCTGCAAAAGCATCTTCTCATTACTTTTTAAAGGACAGCATTTTCTGTAATACAATGTGACAAACCGTATTTGATATTGTCCTTCTGCTCTCCTTTGGTTTGGAAGCTGTCACTGTAAATCTCTGTGGGATTTAGTGCACTTCAGTGCCTATTGCCTTACTTGCCTGACAAATGTAAATAATCTCATTTGAAGAATTCAAAGCAGGAAACAAAACCACTGAATCTTAACCCAAAATGTGTGTGTGGGGGAAATCACAAACACATCCAACACTTTCTCAGGAAGTGAATGAATTAGAGTCGGCATGTTATCTATACAAGGAATGCAATCAACTCATAAAAGAAAGAAAGAATCCTTCTATTTTTCCTTCTACATACTTCATAGTGGTTATTGTGAAGCAAGTGATACAGACTGGGGTTTTTTTTTATTGTTCCACAACTATTTACTATGTGAAATGTTAGACAATTAAACCACCTATAATTTCACCCCGTGTGGTTCTGTAAAAAGGACAAGGGTAAAGAGGGTGGGATTAGATGTGGCAGTGGAATAATGAATGAAGAGGGCTATGAATCATCTGTGGGATCCTCCTAAGAACAAGTGTTCACACACACACACGCACGTACACACTGGTGAATTGCTGCAAGCATGGCCTTTGGGTATCAGGCTAGGCAGGCCAACAAAATGGATCATGTTCTGGACTCAACAGTGCTTTGTCCAAGCATTCCCAAGAAATGTTAAAAATAACACATAAACTATACTAATGAAGCAAAAAGGGTTCTCCTATCTATACAGCAGTCTCTTCATTTTTCTTTTTTTAAAAATGTAAATATACAAATCCCAATGACATATAAAACAAAGTCAAAATGTGAATGGCAAGAGACATGGATAAAACAGGAAGACTGATGCTACAAAGAAATTTGCAAAAAACATATGTACAAGACCCTGTTTTTCCTCATATTTCATAGATTGTAATGCATGTTTAACAGCAGCAGTCGAGGATGTAGTTCCAGGCACCAGACTGCAGACTTTGCTTCTACTCAAGGGGGCCAAGTTCCCTCTTCCATTTCTGTCACCAAATTACACTTGATATACTGGTTTCTCGTGGTAAGAGTGGCAGTATAGCACTGTTTGTATGAGCTTCATCAGGATTCTGCTCTCTGTTAGTTTTTGTCTGTGGCCGCTGCCCATTAATAAGTGTCATAGGGATGTTGCAGTAGGTATGCTGGTTACCTATTGAGGTAAGAGGCAGGGTGCCGGTAGGAGGTACGTCGTATTCATAACTTCGATAATAGTGTTTCTGGCGCATCTGGGAATGATATGTATTATGGAAGGTGGAGCGCAGGTCGGGATGGGCAGTGGCGAGAGCAGTGGAGGTAGCAGCAGCCATGGAAATTGCTGAGACTGTCTGCAGTTCCCCAAAGGGTCCCTGCTCACTGACATCTAATACCTGCTCATGTGTGATGGGTTCTATCCTCTTAAAAGGCATTTCATACTGTAAACGTTTCCAGAATTTGGAATTCAACTTGTTGCATTTTGGTCCATGCCATTTAATAACTGTAAGAAGCTTGATTGTATGTTTCAGGGCCTCCACTTCCTGATAATTCATAATTCCCCGGAGTTCACTGCATTCAATTAGTATCACTTTAATTTCTCCAGTAACTAACATGTTTCGAAGTCTTGTTTCCAGTTCAAATATACTCCATCCTCTTCTTACCACATAATTTGGAGTCATAACAATGATCAATCGCTTGCTTTGGTCTACACATCTTGCCACATCTTCGATGTATGCTGCAAAGGAAGAGAGTGGTTTAAGAACAATCAGATTTATACCTGAAAGGAAAACCATGTAAAGGGATAAAAATCAAACCTTTTAAATCTATGCAGTAAAATCATCCCAATTGTTCAAAAAGTGCTTGCAAGTAACATCTTGCTTGGTTAGTGTCATCAACTGAAAACTGTAATGATGACCTAATGTTTCCTCTTATAAACTGAGAAAGGTGCAAACTCTTTATTCTAATTGTTAGTGCTGTGCTGTGAAAGTTGGCTCTAGAACTATCCTTCTCTTCCAGGAAGCAAACAGGGGATAGCATGTGTATTATCTTTAGAATTTATCTCTTTAAACTGGAAACACTTGAGAGCCTCCTAGCTTGCTGAAAGGAAGATAAATAATCCTTTGCAGAGAAAGTTCTCATCTTTTTCCTTAAAAAAGAGAATAGCCCATGCAACAGGTAAGCTACTTTGAGCATTGTGCTCTTCTCTTTATCCCACAACCTCTTCTAGGTAGTCATCAAGAAATTGCTTCTGTGGAGCAAGCTTTCTCCTTGTTGCTCCACACCAGGGAGAAAAAAAACTTGTATTTGGAATAGGCAACTAGGCATGGGCACAAACCAGGAAAACAAAGTTCAGTTTGTGGTTCATGGCATGCCATTTGGACTGTTATGTGGTTCATGGCATGCCACTTGGACTGTTATGAACTTTTTGGCACTAAATGAACAGGTTTAATTTGTGAGGATCATGACATGGTAGAATGCCCCCCCACCCCACCCCAGTGTACTAAAGATACCAAACTTACAAGGATCTCTGGCTGACTCTCTACCTGCCTTCCATGTTTGGAGAGGAGGACTCTGATAGCAGTGATTCAGAGGGGGGGGGAGCCCACAGTTTGGAAGCATTTCTGCACCTTCCCTAGTGACCCTGTACAGCATGCCACACCCATGTCCAGAGGAGTGCAAACCTCAACACTTATCCTTGTCCGCAAGCTCCTGCAAAGGGTGCACCCAATGATGTTGCTGCCAGAAGAAAGAGTGGCATCCAGTGGGAGGAAGAATACGCCCGCTTCCTCTCAACAGGGATACACAGAGGGGGAGCAAAAAGCCCCTCCAAAAGAGGATCCTTTCACTCACGCTGTCATGGGTGGGACTTCAAGATGGGCCACTCTCCAAGAGGTCAAAAAGGCAATGTGCAGGGCCCAAGAAGCAGTCAGTTGCCTCTTGCTGTGGATGGCCAACTCTTCTCCCTTGTGGAGGATGCAGCCTTTCACTGGCTGCAGTAGTGATAGTGTGAGAAAGAGCCCCCTATTTTTATATGGACATCGTGATCACCAGTTTGGTTGCCAGAGTGCCTGGAGTTCAACTCACACACATCTGCTCTAAGAAATGGCCTTTGCTCACTATTTTCTGAGAGACTTATATGGATATTAAAAGCCTCAGCTTTACAGCAACAATCTACATCTCTGGATGTATGTTAGCCACCAGTACAGATAAGCTTCTAGCCGCTCCATGCGTGAACAGCTTTGATTGTTGCAATGGAAGAAGCCGTGGCGCCATGAGCTGTCTGGTAAAGCGTCTTCCAACATGTTTCCATGAACCAAAGGCTAACACCACCAGGAACCATCTTGTTTTCTGGACTCCATTACAGTAAAGCAAAAGGCTCACATATCCAACAGATGTCTCAAACATCTGCATAAGGTAATCAAGCTTATCTTAGGTGTGGATCCTGCCAGACTGCCCAAGCTTTTGTCAAATGGAACTCTAGACACAGAACGGTGCCAGCAGAAGAGGAAGAACAGCTTCAGTCAGAGCTAGAGCTATTGTGTAGATCAGGTGTTACCTTAGGTAGCAATTTGACTTTCTATTGTCACTTTCAGATAAGTTTGTATAGCTTGTTTTAATCCCCTCTGCCCATGCATCCACCCACGCCTTGCCCAAACTGTCACTTTGGAGCCTCCCATTTCTCGGAGGTAATGTATCACGTGGTACAGCATCATGTACCATCTGACCACTTGTCATAAGCCCCAGGACCTCCTACCACCTAAGGGTTCAAGGTAGTCCTTATAACCTCTGACCCAACATCCCATACATGTGCATTTGACAGTACCCCTATCCTGTTGTTTAGATACACCCCCGATATCTGATCAGTTGAGGGTCCTTTCCCCAACATCCCTCATTTGTTGCCATTGGAGCCTTCCTCGAAGACTATGATCGGTAATTATCACCCTGTTTGTCCATCCTTGTGTTACCTGTATATATATTTCTCTCTGTTTTCTTAGGTCTGTATGTGTGTTGTATGTCTCTATTGCCCTGTATGTGTGTTATATAGTTTTCTGTAATAGTGTCCTTGGTCAATTTAGTAAGAATTTCTGGAAGTAGAATCCTGTATACATAGATTCTTGATTCCTCATGATCCATAGTTGCCCATCTATTAATTCCCCAACCTCTTTTGAGGGCAATTTGGCTTACAATAGCAGAGGCTCAGTTCTCAGAGCACAAGGTAGAACCATGTACTTCATAGCAGATCTCTGTAGCAGCCAACAGGACTGTCAGGGCATGGTTCAGGCCCCAGAAGGGGACAGTCCTGCTTCCAGGTTACAAAGTGGTTCTGCTCCATGTGCAGGGAATGGATGTAGATAACATGGTGCAAATCATCACTGCCATGTGATACAGAGCAGCCTGATGGGAGTGGCTGGCAGAAACAACATTGTCCATGGCTACATGGTCACAGATGCTGAAGTCAATATGCTGAAAAAGCAGAAAAACCAACAGTATGGGATCACAGTTCATGGTCAGGCAATAAAAAAACAAAACAAAACTATGATGTACAGGCTAACAGTGTTTAATAAAACTTTTAAGAGTCATGTAAATCTACTATTTGCATTTTAAAGAAGATGAAGAAGATGATATTGGATTTATATCCCGCCCTCCACTCCAAAGAGTCTCAGAGCGGCTCACAATCTCCTTTACCTTCCTCCCCTACCACAGACACCCTGTGAGGTGGGTGGGGCTGGAGAGGGCTCTCACAGCAGCTGCCCTTTCAAGGACAACCTCTGCCAGAGCTATGGCTGACCCAAGGCCATGCTAGCAGGTGCAAGTGGAGGAGTAAAGAATCAAACCCGGTTCTCCCAGATAAGAGTCCGCACACTTAACCACTACACCAAACTGTACAGTTCTACAACATAGTCCATCCACAATTCGTTTCTGGCACTAGGCTGGCTGGAATGTCTTTGCCTCTCTGGGTGAAAGGGAGGACTTTTGCAGCCCATTTGGGTGTGCTTTTGAAGGGGCGGGGCTTGCTGTGATAGCAGAAGTACCACCTGCCCCTACCTCAGTCTCCAGGCTGAGATCGGGGCAGACAGAGCTCCTTTGGCAGCTCTGCTGTGTTTGTCAGGGCTGGGAGGCTGAGCAGCGCATTCGCTTGCTCCTCTGTTGCCTGATCAGATCATAGATAAGGTGCACTCCTGAAGAGTGGCCTGGACGGAGGCTGTAGGGACTTGTCTCAAGTTCAGTTGCTGCGATCAGGCCTCTGATAAGGCCCTGCGACTGGCTGTTTCTCAGCATTGGACTGGTGGCATTTTGGAAGAGGAGCTCCATTTCACAGCCTGTTATTTCTTCCCTTTCTCCCCCCGCTTCCCCCCCACTAGGGGAGGGGGATTTTGTATGGGGCCAAAATTTTGTTTTCTGGGCTGCTTCAGGCTGGGTCGGCCATATTTGCTTCTTCTTCATAAGGACAGTGACCTTATGAGGCAGTGGAGCGGAGGCCATTTTGGGGGACTGTTTCATTATAAGGCAGCTTCATATAGGCATCCAGTATTAGCTTCTGGTGGTTGTTCTTTGTGAAGGTGTAGGCAGCCATTTTAAGTGGTGCCTGGCGGTAGCCATTTTAGGTCAGTTTCAGTGAATTCAATGGCAACCATTTTTTAGGGGCATTTTTTTAGTTTTATCTTGGTTTACAAAATGCCTGGGAAGAAAGGGTCTGGAAAGCCTAAAGGCAAGCAGCTGGCACCCAAGGCCCCTAAGGCCCCGCCAAAAAGGCCAGCCCCCCTTTCATCTTCTTCCGATGAGGAGGGCGATGAGGGGGTTAATACAACTATTCTGCAAAGGCTTTCGGCATTGGAAAAGGTGGCAGGCATTCCTTCCTCGCAGAGGTTGGGCTTGGGAAAAGGTGGCATTGCCGGCTGATATATTAACTACGTTGTCCATCCTTGAAGGCAGGTCTGCAGGACTCGGCTCTGGAGGAGTCAAGGGCAACGGCGGTGCAGATGGAGGTGCAGCTTTGTTTTCAGCGGATGCTGAAGCAGAGTCAGCACTGGTGCCGATTGGATACGGGGGTAAGGCTGGGGGCACTACACAGTCATACTCGGGCATGGCTTGGCCATGGGGTCCTTGGACCCCTGCTTTTCCCTCCATAGGCACTGGTCTGCAGCAAGCTTGGTCATGGCCAATGGGCTAGTTTGGCCCCTGGCCTGTGGCTGGTCAGCAAGGGATGCCATCCCCCTTTTCGGGGGGATGGGGCTGTTCCCCTCAGTTCGGTGCTGCATATGGGTCGGTCCCATTTACTGTCATGCCTTTCGGGAACGTAGCATTACCTTTAGGTGATCATTTGTTACCTGCAACAAAAGATAAGATCCTAAAAGGTGAGAATGTTGACATTTTCTCCCTCCACTTCCATGAGTTGGAGAAGAAAGATAAAGAGGAGTTTGATGACAAAGAAAAAGAGAAATTGAAGAAGCGCAAAGTGGACTGGACTTGGGCCAATTGGCTGCCTGGGTTTTTTATATATGCTGGTGTGGTTGCACGTGCCCAGCCTTGGCGATGTATGGATATCATTTATAAGGGATACAAGATGTTTAGTGGGCCCTCCTGGATTCAATATGATGAAGAATTCAGGATGAGGGCCTCTTTGTACCCTTCCCTTCAGTGGGATCGCATCCACCAGCAGTTGTGGCTTCAGGTCATGTCCCCAGTGCGACCAAATTTGGGTGACCACTCTGACAGTGGTCATTTGGTTGCTAGGACATTGGCTACTTCTGCTTCATCATCCTCTTCCCACAGTTCTGTGGGGCAGGCGGTTCAACCCCGCTTGCTTTGCTGGGAGTTTGGTTCCCAAGAAGTGTGCAGCAGGAAAGCTTGTCATTTCAAGCATGAATGCCCCATGTGTGGTGGGCCGCACTCCTTTAGTAACTGCCCCAGAACCCAGCCACGTGAGGGTTAAAAGAGACAAGGTGGGGGTGGAAGTACTTACCAAGCTGGAAAAGGGACTCAGTCTGATAAATATGGGACCTCTTGAGCAGTGGCTGTATAGGTACCTGCGAAGGGCTGATAGTGTTTACTTGTTAAATGGTTTCACGTTCAGTTTTAGAATTCCTTTTGAGGGTCCCCGGGTTGCATTTCGGTCTGGGAACCTTAGTTCTGTTAAAGGTTTAGAGCATATAGTTAAGGATAAGATTGCCAAGGAGTTAGCAGAAGGCAGGATTTTGGGCCCATTTCTTAATCCTCCAGTGCCTAACCTTAAGGTTTCCCCCTTGGGAGTGGTGCCAAACAAGGCGCCTGGTGAATTTCATTTGATTCGCCACCTTTCCTACCCCAAGGGTGCGTCAGTTAATGATGGGATTCCTGAGCATTTATGCCCAGTTAGGTATACCAACTTTGATCAGGCCGTGAGCCTTGTACGACACTGTGGAAAGGGGGCAGAGAAATGCAATATTAAGTCTGCGTTTCGCCTTCTACCTGTCCATCTGGCTAATTTTAAGCTTTTAGGATTTTCCTTTGAGGGGCAATTTTACATGAACAGAGCTTTGCCAATGGGCTGTTCTGTCTCATGTGTGGCTTTTGAGTGTTTCAGAACGTTCTTGGAATGGGCTGTTTGTGAAAAAGTTGGATCTCAGGATGTTGTTTATTATTTGGATGACTACTTTTTGTGGGTCCTGCAGGGACTGGGCGTTGCACACGGCTGCTGTCTGGCTTCATTGAGCTGGCTGCAGAACTGGGGGTTACGTTGGCGCAGGAAAAAACAATGTCCAGCCTAAAAACTTATTTTTTTAGGGATTGAGCTGGATACCCTCGCGCAATTGACCAGAATTCCTATTCAAAAAGTGGAAGATTTGAGAAGTAGGATTAATTCCTTCCTTCTTAAGAAAAAGGTCACATTGCTTCAGTTCCAGCAGCTGGTTGGGCATCTTGACTTTGCTTGCAAAGTGGTTGCTCCCGGATGAGCTTTTCTTCAGAGGCTATGTGATGCTATGGCAGGCCTTCGCCTGCCCCAACACAGAACACGGGTTACCAGCAGCATGAGGGAGGATTTAAGGGTATGGCAAGAATCTGTGGAGTCCTTTAATGGGATTTCTTTTTGGAGAGACGACATGAGGCTTGAGGCCGAGCTTCAGGTCATGTCTGATGCTGCTGGGTCTTTAGGTTTTGGGATTTATTTCCACGGACATTGGTGCATGGACGCATGGCCAGAGTCATGGGCTCAGGCAGGTTTGAACTGAGATTTAACGTTTCTCAAGTTTTTTTCCCATTCTTGTTGCAGTTTGGCTGTGGGGGAATTATATGGCCAATCGCACAATTCATTTTTGGTGCGATAATATGGCAGTGATCCATGTCATTAATTCCCTTTCATCCAAATCTCAAAGGGTTATGAAATTGGTGAGGGCCTTTACTCTGCGCTGTCTGCAGCTTAACATACTGTTTTTAGCCAAGCATGTTCCTGGGGTAGATAATGGGGTAGCTGATGCTCTCTCTTGTAAACAGATGGAGAGGTTTCATCAGCTGGCCCCAGATGCCGATCGAGAGCCGGCGCCAATGCCCCAGGAGCTATGTCTGATTGGAGAGCCGAGGCCTGCAGAGCAATAGGCCTAGCCATTGTGCCTAGCACCAGGAAGTCTTGTGAACATGCTGTGCGGCAGTTTGAGGTCTTTAGGGGTGAGGTAGGGTATCACATTGTTTGGCCCCTCCCGGTGGAGCTGTTGCTCCACTACTGTGTTTCTCTAAAAGGTAAGGGATTGGCCATGCGATCCATTACGGGACACCTGTCTGCTTTGGCACTGAGATACAAGGAGGAAACAGCAGACTTTCGGCTTCGAAAGATGCTGGAGGGATGGACCAGAGAGGCTGGGACTAATCTCGATACTAGGAAGCCTATTTCCCCTCTGATTCTTAAGGGTTTGAAGGGGGTTTGGGGCACAGTGTGTGCATCTTATTTTGAGTCCACACTGTTCCATGCTGCTTCCTTGGTTGCCTTTTTTGGGACCCTTAGAGTTAGTGAGTTAGTGGCAGGCTCCAGAAATGATGTTTCTGGAAATGCTTTGTTGCTATGGGACCTGAGTTTAGTTGAGGGTAAGTCAGTCATTACTGTTTGACACTCTGAGACTGACCAGCATTGTAAAGGGACCGTGTTGGAGCTAGGCACATGCTCTGAGCTTGAGTTGTGCCCGGTTTCTACTTTGGCTGCTTATTTGGCAGTTCGGGGGACCAAGGATGGGTTTTTGTTTTGTCACCTTAACAGCAGCCCACTGACAAAGCATCAGTTTTGGGCCGTGACTTCCCGGGCTTTAGCTAAGCTGGGGTTGTCCGGGGTGCAGTTTGGTACCCACTCCTTTAGAATTGGGGCAGCCTCTATAGCTGCTGCCCTGGGATATCCTTCTTCCTACATTCAGCACCTGGGTTGTTGGCGGTCATTGGCCTATAAATCTTATGTTTGTCCTCTGCTCAGTTCCTAGTTTTGTTGTTTGTAATTGAGATATTATGGTTCTTGTTTCTACTTTGACTGTTTTTTTTCTTTTTAGATGCTGTTGTTCCTGGCTAGAGGAGCCGAGTTCTCGTCTGTGGACACAGCTATGTGTTTTGGGCCGCACATCAGGCTCGGAGAACTTCGGTCAGCTCTCAGCTGGGACTCAGCCAACATGTTGTCGAATGGCGGGGCCACCGGGGTCTTCAGTGGCCTGGCCTGCTGCCATTGTTATTTCATGGGAATGCAGGTGCTCCTGAGGTTTTAATCATCCACCTGGGAGGGAATGATCTAGGGCTAGTAAAAGGCAAGGCTTTGGTCTTGCAGGCCTGTGAGGATTTTTGGCACATTAGGGAGAGATGGCCTGGGACCACTATAATTTGGTCAGCCATGATCCCCCGCCTTGTTTGGTGTAGTGCTTGGGTTCCTGCAGGTATAGAGAGGGCCCGTTATAAAGCTAATGAAGAAATTAGGAAGGCATTGGAAGGGGGGGTTGGACCACTTTCTGCCCCACCCAGATATTTCTATAAAATTTCCTGACCTCTACAGAGGGAATGGGGTGCATCTCTCTGAAAAAGGTAACATGTTTTTCTTGAGAGATCTCCGGCAAGGGGTGTGGGTGGCCTTGGGTCTCCCGATAGGTGCTAAGCCCTAAGTAGAGACTTGGCCTTAGTAGTGGCAGGTTGTTAATGGGTTTATGGTTCTATGCGGCTAGGAGAGGACCAGAAAGTATCCCCCTTTTGGGGAGTTAGGGATCTGGCAGGATCTATCTTAGGGTTTGATGACCTGGGGTGTGAGAATGCAGACCGTCCTTGAGGCTCGACTAGAGAGTGCCTTCCATTGAGATGTGCGTCTGGTGGTCAGGCCCTCTGAGACTTGCCTCCTTGCTGGGCTGGCCTGGCGGGAGCTGTGCCACACAGCTCCGGCTGGGGGGCTGGGTCTCTCGCCCGCTAATGGCAGGGGAGCGGTCTGTTGCACCCCTGGCCCTGATCAGGCCGCAGTTCTTGTTGCCCTTACTGTTTATTATTATACTTAATAAAGTGGCCCTTAGGTATACCAATATCTTGTGTCCGACTCTTCATTCTGACTTGGGGGCAATGAGCACCCAGATAAAAGCTTATTTCATCATGTCATGTATACTTCCTTAGGAGTATCTGGAGTATTCCTATTTCCTCCAAGGTTATCAGCCTCTTATTTCAATTTCATTAAGAAGAAGAAGAAGATGATGATGATATTAGATTTATATCCGCCTTTCACTCAGAGCTCACAATCTCCTTTATCTTCCTCCCCCACAACAGACACCCTGTGAGGTAGATAGGGCTGAGAGGACTCTCACAGCAGCTGCCCTTTCAAGGGCAGAGCTATGACTGACCCAAGGCCATTCCAGCAGGTGCAAGTGGAGGAGTGGGGAATCAAACCCAGATCTCCCAGATGAGAGTCCGCACACTTAATCACTACACCAAACTGGCTCTCTTAATTAATGTTTTCTGCAGTGTCTTTACTTTCTTCAAAACTTCTTATACCTCTCAGCAAAAACTTCTTATACCTCACAGTGTCACTGGGCTCATACTTTTTTTGACTCATACTTTATTCCACAATCAGAAGGAAATAAAATGGATCTTAACTTAGCCAAGACACCTCATAGCTAAGCCCCATAGCTAAACTCTATGAGCCGTAGAGACAGGGTGGCTCAGAGCCCTGGAGAGAGGAATTCACAATCAGGAGGGAATAAATGGATGTGCTCTGAGCTGAATGCAAACTCTGTTATTTGCAGCCAGCAGTAACTGTTACACAATAACTACATCAGTTTGGTGTAGTGGTTAAATGCACTGACTCTTATCTGAAATATCTGAAAGAACCAGGTTTGATTCCCCACTCCTTCACATGCACCTGCTGATGTGACCTTGAATCAGTCACAAGTTCTCACAGAGCTGTTCTGCTCAAGAGAAGTTTCTGTTAGAGCTCTCTCAACCCCACCTCACAGATGTCTGTTGTGGGGAGGGGAAGAGAAAGGAGATTGTAAACTGCTCTGAGACTCCTTTGGATAGTAAAGGGTGGGCTATAAATCCAATCTCTTCTTCTTCATCATATTTAGAGGACTCCTACTGGTGTTTCCAAGGGTGGAGCATTCTACCCCCCACACACTGCTTTGGAGTTGTGTAAACAATTTAATTGCGTGGAGACAGTCTGTCTGGAAATGTATCAATTCATGAACCAGCACAAACCATCACAAAGAGCATGATAGTTCATAGAATGTTTCTGTTGTTTGCACAAAGCAGCCAAAATTTGTGATGAACTTTACTTTTTGCCCATCTTTAGTTGTAACAGAGCAAAAAAATTGAAAGTTAGATCTTGGATTGGATCTACTGATCTGTGGACACAAGGACTACAGATGTTTCTTTTCCCCATATATGCACATGGATAGTGATACAGACCCCACACCTCTGGGAAACAACTTCCCTGGGACTGGAACTGATTGTCATTGGAAAAGGAACAAGAGAAAGATCTACATCCATCAGCATCATCATTGGATCCAAACCTTTGCTCACAGTTTTTACAAAGGTGCTTTATTGGCGTTTCTGAGTGAAATTGTTTTCTTTGTCTTCCTAGTATGAAGCCAGGAAACCAGGAGTGCACTGGGAAGTGAAATGATTCTGAACCAAGCCAAGATGAGCACAGCCACTCTGCTCAGTGGAGCTGAAAATGGACATTAGCTCACCCATTGCATTCTCCTCCTGACTGGCAGTTGTGCATGAGGAAACAAATTGTGAGCAAACACCAATTATCATCACACATGAAGGTCTGAGCCAAGTTCTCTCTGAGGTGTTGGCAAAATTGCTAGGGCTTGGTTTTGCTTGCTCCTAGTCACCAGCAGTTTTCTAGGCCACTGGCTCACCAGTCTGCCCCTGCAAGAGACAGCTCTACCTGCCTTGCAGCCCTGTTTGATGCCAGTATTACTACAACAGAAGGACTACGTTGTGGCAGGCAATATTAGAATACTAAAGCACTGTGTACAATTACTTATATGTTCAGTTCAGTTTTATTGCAGAGGGCCAATGGCCATTACAAACAATAAAAATAGTGTACCAATAAAATGCAGTAAAACTAGATCAAAACACTATAAAATTATATATTGGAGCATATTTCATAAACATGGAAAGTCTCCCATAAATGTCTGTTGAATGCTAATTGAAATCTTAACTGGCCCATACTAACTCTAACTTGGCTTGGATGTTATTTGCTACTAGGCAAAAACAGCAACCTTGTATGAAACTTCTGACACCACATCTGCAAGTAAATATATATATATTTTCCTGTTGTGGTGCCAAGGCCTAAACTGGTCAGGACTGTATCTAGAAATTTATTTCTTGGAGTTGAGTAAAGTGGACAGGCCAACAAATAATCACACAGGTCTTCAGGATCTTGGCCTCCACATATGTAGAGGTGCTGAGCAACTAATATAACATCCTTCAAGCATAGCTGTTTGTATGGTTTTAAAATGAATGGATGTGAATGCTGAGTGTAATTTAAAGAAGGAAATCTTGGGCAGATATTGTGCCCTTTAATGATCCAACTTAATTGATTTGTATCAGGGTGAGAATTTAGTTTCTAGTATAACTTGCCTGTCTGTGGCAGCATCCTGTGTGTATATTTGTGCCCTACCATTGAAATCAGTCTGAGAAGCACCTTGGATAACATCTGGCAAGTTGTATGATTGGAGGATTTTGTTATAATTGAATTGCCAGTTAGGATCTTTTAGGCTTACAGACAACAAATGCTTGAAAGATGATCTACTGGAGCTCTCTACTTTGTGCCAGTAATTAAAAAAGGCTTTGTACACATGTGCCTGAAGAGAGGGAAGGTCCAGTTCAGCTCTCAACAATGCAGCTGGGGTGTTTGGAGGTAGTTCCAATAGCCTTTTCAAGAAAATGTTTTGGATTCTCTCCAGGTTTGCAATCAGGTCATCATTCTATCCCCAAACCACCATGCTTGCCTTGAAAGAGCTTTAGGGATGGCTCTATCTGGAAACCTCCCTTGGAGTGGTAAAATTTGAGAATTACCCTGACTGACCAGAGGGTTGTTGCTTTAATAATTTCTGTATGCGCCTTCCAGGAAAGCACAGGTGATACCCAGATATTTGAAACTATGACGTTGATTGACTGGGGACCCATCTATTGACCAACAAGAAGTAATATACTGACATTTTCAAAAAAAAAAAAATCACCTTGGTCTTTGACTAGTTTTTTTAAAAGCTCTTCTTTACAAAAGTCACTAAGCCCAGACAGCGACCTTCTTAAACTGATGCAGATTATAGACAACAAAACCATATAATTGGCATAAAGGACTGAAATCTTCCTTAAACCAAGGCAGGGAGGAAAAAGCTTAGAGTCTGAGAACTTCTTAGTGATGTCATTAATATAGAGGTTGAAAAGGAGGGGGGCTAGAACTCAACCCTGTTTCATGCCTTTGTCTACTGAGATACTATCTGTCAGGGAACCTGAGATACCTACTCTTATACTGGATGATGTATCACTATGGAGTTCTCTTATTAGATGGAGAGGCATTTGTTAATATTAGTACTTTCCAATTTAAACCAGAGCCTTTCTATATTGATTGAGTCAAAAGCAGTCACAAGGTCAACAAAGGCTGTGTATAGGTGTTTGTGGGACCTGTTACACAATCTATAGCTAGCTGGTGCAATGTCAGACTGTGGTTGATAGTGCTTTGGCCCGTCCTAAAACCAGCTTGTTCTGATGAGGTGAACTGATTGTCAGCTTTCCAGTCTTCCAATATTTTTCTGTAAAAAATTACTATAATGTTTAGAGGCTATACCCAACAAGCTGATAGGACAGTAATTATGAGGGTCCTCGCCAGCCTAAGAGAAGGAAAACTCTAACATCAAACCCGGGCAGATAGAGCTCGTTAATGTAACACCTACCACCTGGAGGACTCGCTGCCGGCGTCCCGGCTTACTGGGCCATGGCAGATGACCCCCAGGTGAAAGGGTGGAGCCAGTACCGCGCACACTGCACTTCACCTAAAAAATTCCTCTGCGCAGGCCTGAAGGGCATATCCACATACACAACCCACAACGCATCAAGTCCTGCAGCGATGGGCAAGGGGCGAAATGGCAGGTGGAAGGTGCCACTGGAAGCCGCAGTCCCGATCCTGCATGTAGGCGGTTCAGGGTATTGGTCGCCTGATGCTAACCCGGAGACGAAAGCATTTTTCGGCAGCACCCTGAACGACCAAGCAGCCTTATCTAGGGACAGCACTGCTTGCTCCACACGGAGAGGGGCCTAGAAAAGGTGGCCTAAACAAAGCTCGTCTCCTCCCCCCCAGTTGGCTAGCCGCGGTCAACGGGCATCCTTACTTGCGGTCAAAAAATAACAACAAAGAAAAGGCATGCACCTGCCTCACAAAGTGTGCAAAGACTAAAGCTTGCGTGTTGGAACATCAGAACCATGCTTGACACAGTAGACAGTGGTCGCCCTGAACGACGCTCTGCTCTAGTTGCCCACGAACTTCTCAGGTTGAATATCGACATAGCAGCTCTCAGTGAGGTCCGTTTCCCTGAGGAAGGTAGTCTTCAAGAACACGGTGCTGGCTATACCCTCTACTGGTCAGGTAAATCAAAGGCTGAGAGCCGCCTTTCTGGCGTTGGCTTCATGGTCAGGAACTCCATTGCCTCCAAACTCAAAAACCTGCCAACAGGTCACTCAGATCGCATCATGTCCATGCGCCTCCCACTTCAAAACAAGCAGCATGCAACACTCTTCAGTGTGTATGCCCCAACCCTTCAAGCAGATCCTGCAGAAAAGAACAAGTTCTATGCAAGTTCTATGCTGATCTACACAACCTCGTACGGAAGACCCCTACAGAGGACAAGGTGATCATCCTTGGCGACTTCAATGCCAGAGTAGGTAAAGACTCGGAAGCCTGGAAAGGAGTACTTGGCAAACACGGCATTGACAACTGCAATGACAACGGGCGCCTCCTGCTAGAATTCTGCATGGAGCACCAGCTCACCATCACCAATACTATCTTCCAGCAGAAGAACAGTCTGAAGACAACCTGGATGCACCCACGGTCCAAGCACTGGCACCTTATCGACTACATTCTGGTGCGCCAGAGAGACCTTCGAGATGTCTTACACACCCGAGTAATGCCCAGTGCAGAATGTCATATGGATCATCATCTTGTACGCTGCAATCTGCGTCTTCACTTTAAACCCACACCCAGGAGAGGAGGTATCCCTCGGAGGAAGTTTTAGGTGGGCAGTCTCCAGTCAGCCGAAGTTAAAGCTGCCTTCCAGGCAAAACTCCAGTCAAAAACTGAGGACCCCAGTTGCCCCACAGACCCTTCTCCAGAAGCACTCTGGGAACACCTGAAAACTACCGTCCTGCAGATCTCTGAAGAAGTCCTCGGGTTCTCCACAAGGAAGAACAAGGACTGGTTTGATGAGAACAATCAAGAGATCCAAGATTTACTGGCGAAAAAGAGATCTGCCTACCAAGCACATCTTGCTCAGCCCTCCTGTCCTGGGAAAAAAGCAACCTTTCGCGCTGCATGTAGCAACCTCCAGCGCAAGCTTCGAGACATTCAGAACGATTGGTGGACCAAGCTTGCAGAGAGAACCCAGCTGTGTGCAGACACTGGTGATTTAAGAGGGTTCTACGAAGCACTGAAGGCAGTATATGGTCCATCATATCAGGCTCAGAGTCCCTTGCGTAGTGCAGACGGCCAAGTGCTCCTCACAGACAAGGCATCCATACTGAACCAGTGGTCGGAGTATTTTCAGGTTCTCTTCAGTGCCAACCACGTAGTTCAAGATTCAGCAATCCATCTCACCCCACTTCAACCAGTGAAAACAGAGTTGGATGAGATCCCCACCCTAGAAGAGACTGTTAAAGCCATCAAGCAACTGAAAAGTGGCAAGGCAGCAGGAGTTGATGGAATTCCACCAGAGATCTGGAAGCATGGGGGCACAGTACTACATAGCTCACTTCACAAAGTACTTGTCACCTGCTGGGAACAAGGCAAATTACCACAGGACTTTCGCGATGCAATCATCATCACCCTATACAAGAACAAAGGGGGAAAGTCAGACTGCTCCAACTACCGGGGGATAACCCTGCTCTCCATCACAGGCAAAATCCTTGCCAGAATACTCCTGAACAGACTGGTGCCCACCATTGCAGAAGAACTCCTCCCAGAGAGCCAGTGTGGCTTCAGAGCTAACAGGAGCACCACAACATGGTATTTGTTCTCAGGCAGCTCCAAGAGAAATGCAGGGAACAGAACAAGGCTCTGTATGTGACTTTTGTCGACCTTACCAAAGCTTTCGATACCGTTAGCAGGAAAGGCCTGTGGCAAATCTTGGAACTTTTAGGATGTCCCCCAAGGTTCCTCAGCATGATCATCCAGCTACACGAAGACCAGCGAGGCCAAGTCAGACACTGCAACGACCTCTCGGAGCCCTTCCCAATAGGCACAGGTGTAAAGCAAGGCTGCGTTCTCGCGCCAACTCTCTTTACGATCTTCTTTAGCATGATGCTTCAAAGAGCCGCAGTAGATCTAGATGATGACGATGGTGTCTATATCCGCTATCGCACCGATGGCAGCCTGTTCAACCTGAGGCGACTAAAGGCCCACTCCAAGACAATGGAAAAACTCATCTGAGAGCTACTGTTTGCTGATGATGCTGCACTTGTCTCCCACTCGGTATCAGCTCTGCAGCATATGACATCCTGCTTTGCAGAGGCTGCCAAGCTATTCGGCCTAGAAGTTAGTCTGAAGAAGACAGAAGTTCTCCACCAGCCTGCACCCCAGGAAGATTATCACCCTCCCTGCATCACTGTGGGGGAATCAGTTCTGAAGACAGTCCAGCAGTTCAGCTACCTGGGGTGCATCATCTCCTCAGATGCCAAGATCGACAAGGAGATTGACAACAGGCTGGCAAAGGTAAACCGTGCATTTGGCCGACTGCAGAAAAGAGTGTGGAGCAACAAGCATCTGAAAAAAGGCACAAAGATCAATGTTTACAAAGCGGTTGTGATGACAACCCTCATCTACGGCTCCGAATCGTGGGTTTTATACCGTCATCACCTGCGACTCCTCGAGCGCTTTCATCAGCGCTGCCTTCGCACCATCCTCAACATCCACTGGAGTGACTTTGTGACCAACACTGAAGTTCTCAAGCGGGCGGAGGTTACCAGCATCGAGGCACTGCTGCTGAAGACGCAGCTGCGCTGGGCAGGGCATATTTCTAGGATGGAAAACCACCGCCTTCCCAAGATTGCCCTGTATGGCGAACTCTCCACCGGCCATCGAAATAGAGGGGCACCAAAGAAGAGGTACAAGGACTCCTTGAAGAAATCCTTTGGCACCTGTCGCATCAACCATCACCAGTGGTCTGACCTAGCCTCAGATCACAAAGCATGGAGGCACACCATCCACCAGGCTGTCTCTTCCTTTGAGAACGCACGCATAGCTGGTCTTGAGGACAAAAGGAGATTGAGGAAGAATCGCACTGCTACAGCACCAACCCCAAATCAGACTTTTCCCTCCAGCCACTGTGGCCGGATCTGCCTTTCCCGCATTGGGCTTGTCAGCCACCAGCGAGCCTGCAGCAGACGTGGACTATTGCACCCTTCTTAAATCTTCGTTCGCGAAGCCAAGCTGAGAGAGAGAGATGAGGGTCCACTTTAATACCCTTTTGTATATTGGCACAACATTGCTTTGTTTCAGTCTGGCAGGAAGGTGTTCAGTAGAGTTTATCTGGGTAAACACCTTTGCCAATACAGGGACCCACCAATCAGAAAATTGCTTTAAAAGCTCCAGAGGGATCATGTCTTCTCCAGGAGCTTTCCATATGATAGAATGGAATATCATATCATAATAAATCCCTCATAAATAGGGATATCATAAATAGATCCCTCTTGGAAGGGCAATTTCCAACATCTTTGAAAGAGGCCATGGTCCGCCCTCTCCTGAAAAAGAGTACAGCAGACCCGGCCGAATTGGCAAATTACCGGCCGGTCTCGAACCTACCATTTTTAGGTAAGGTTATAGAGAGGGCAGTGGCGTTACAGTTGAAGAGTTTTTTGGATGACACTTTCGCCTTAGATCCTCACCAGTCCGTCTTCCGTCCGGGTTATGGGACGGAGACAGTGCTGGTCGCCTTGGTGGATGACCTCCAGCGGCATCTGGATCGAGGCGGCGTGGCGGTGCTGATATTGCTGGATCTGTCGGCCGCATTTGATACGGTCGATCATCAGTTACTGGCTCGCCGGCTCGCCGACACAGGGATTGGGGGATTGGCCTTACAGTGGCTTTCCTCCTTCCTCGAAGGACGGGGACAAAGGGTGGCCATTGGGGGGGAATGGTCCCGGAGGCACCCACTAGTATGTGGGGTCCCACAAGGGGCAGTTCTCTCCCCGATGTTATTTAACATCTATATGCGCCCCCTTGCCCAGATTGCCCGGAGGTTTGGACTTGGGTGCCATCAATATGCTGATGACACCCAACTCTATCTGCTAATGGATGGCCGGCCTGGCTCCGTCCCAGAAAGCCTGGACCTAGCATTGCAAGCCGTGGCAGGCTGGCTCAGACTGAGTGGGCTGAAGTTGAATCCAACGAAGACAGAGGTCCTGTGCTTGGGTCGCAGTGCCCTGGGAGGGGAAATCCCCTTGCCAGTCCTTGACGGTGTGCAGCTCAAAGCGGCACACAAGGTCAAGAGCCTGGGGGTTCTTCTGGAGCCTTCATTATCAATGGAGGCACAGATAGCGGCCGCTGCCAAGTCCGCGTTCTTTCATCTTCGTCGGGCGAAGCAGTTGGCCCCCTTCCTAGAGCGCCGCGACCTAGCAACAGTGATCCATGCTACGGTCACCTCGAGACTGGATTACTGCAACGCCCTCTACATGGGGCTGCCCTTGTGCCGAATTCGGCGGCTGCAGCTGGTGCAGAACGCGGCGGCTAGGCTGTTGCTGGGGCTCCCAAGGTGGGAGCACATACAGCCGGGGCTGCGCGGACTGCACTGGTTGCCAGTGGCATACCGAGTTCGCTACAAGGTGCTGGTTATTACCTTTAAAGCCCTATATGGCCGAGGACCTACCTACCTAAGGGACCGTCTCTCCCCATATGAGCCCCAGAGGGCACTGAGGTCATCTGGGAAAAACCAGCTGAATATCCCTGGGCCAAGGGAGGCCAGACTGAAAGCCACCCGGGACCGGGCCTTCTCTATTACTGCTCCATTACTGTGGAACCAACTCCCTGAGGAGGTGAGGGCCCTACTATGTTTAGAGGGATTCCGTAGGGCCTGTAAGACCCACCTTTTCAAGATGGCCTTCAACTAGCGGAAAACTGTGACAAATCTAGATATGCTGCTAGAAATGCTTTTATTCTTGAAATGTTTTACTTCTGAAAATTTATTGAAACCTGTTTATAACGCCATACTGTTATGTTAATTTTAATACTCTGTAATTGTTTTAACTATGTTTTATAAGTATAATTGATGTAATGTATGTTTTATGTTGTGAGCCGCCCTGAGCCTGCTCCGGCGGGGAGGGCGGGATAGAAATAAAAAATTATTATTATTATTATTATTATTATTATTATTATTATTATTATTATAAGGCTTTTCACTTCTGATGCCATGACTGGGGCATTGAAATAAACAAATTATATCAGCAATATTTGTACTGTGTCAGTTGTTGTAAAGGTACAATTCATTCACAAACTTAAATGATAAACAAAACTAATACATAATATTATGAGAGATTAACACTTCAGAAATGAATGTCAGGTTCACAACACAAATTTGTCGGTTTCCAAGAACCTAGCCCTTTAAGATATTGAAATATTTTCATTCCTAACACCAATGGGCATACTAAATACCCTTTCTCACACCTGAAATATCCAGCAGTTCTGTTTGTTTGCTTTTACAGTTTGAAATCTAGAAAAATACAGAACTCTTTTTGTCCTCATGTTATGCTTACAAAAATTTTGACTCACAAGTGGGTAGTTTATTTTCTGGTTAATTTTTGAGGTTTTGCAATAACTGTAGTTGTTTGTATCACATGCTATATGTTTGATTATATCATTTATCACATAAACAATATTTTGAATGTCTTTTAAAATTATGTCCAATATGTATTCATAGACTGATTGAGGTTGCAAAACCGGACAAAGATACACAGAAACAGGATTTTTCTTACTGGTCTCCTATAGTCTTGCAAGCTTCATGTTGTGAATCTAACATTCATTTGCAACCTTTTGAACTGTTTAACACAAGAGCAACTTTACAGAGACTGGGTTCAGGCAGATAAGCTCTAATATCTTAGCCAATATTTGCTGCCCCTGAAGCCTGCTGTGTTCTTTGAAGGAAGGGGGATACAGCCTACGGGTTGTGGATAAGTGTGCTAGTAGAATAAGGAACAGCAGTCAGGTAACTACCTTCTGAAACATTGTTTGCAACCTGAGTCAAATGAACTGCTTCTGTTTGGCCCAATGGAACATTTGCTATCCAGTTTTTTCATAAACATTGTTTTCACTTGCATGCAATTTGAACTGACTTTTGAACAGTTTTATACGGTAGCATAACATATTGTAGTGCAGAAAACTAGTAGGATCTCATTAGGTTATTCCACAAAATTATATGCTATTTATATGGACAGAGTATGTAGAAAAGAGCAGGGGGCAAATCCCCAGAGTAGGTTCATAGTAGGGACCTATTTTGGGTGCGCACACATTTGTAAGAAGACTGATTTAACTTTTAAGATCAGTTTCTAATAATGGCAGTTTAAATCAACTTCATTTTTATAACTAAGTTAAGTTTATTTTCAAAACAATAAAAATTAGGTAAGGAAATCCTGGGATATTAATTCAGAGGCATTCTGCATCCTCTTCTGTTGTGGACTAGATGATAAATATGTGTAGGCTGTAAGTGGGAACTCATTTAAAAAATATCCCTCACCAAGGCTTTTTTGGTAGAAAAAGCCCATCAGGAACTCATTTGCATATTAGATTACACCCTTGATGCCACCATTGTTTCACATAGGGCTTTTTATAGAAGAAGTCCAGCAGGAATTCATTTACATATTAGGCCACACCCCTTGACACCAAGCAAGCCAGAACTGCATCCCTGTGCATTCCTGCTCAAAAAAAGTCCTGGCCCTCACATAAAAAGCTAGATTTTAGGCAGAAGAAATGACTGTAAACTAAGAATAAGGAAGCACAGTTTTTTCCCTTGTGGCTTTAACATTTCTGGAAATAGAGGACTGATATATCGAGGGATTTTATATGTATTAAGTTACCACTGAGCAATGTATACACTATCCTTGTACAAGCAAGGTTATCAGAATCCTGTTTTCCCTCTTTGCCCCCCCAGTCGGAAAGAAGAGGCAGACACAGTTGTTGGGTTTTAAACCGGGCCGCTTTATTAAAGTTAACAAATATATACCTGGCAGGGGGAGAAAAAACAAACCAGACAAGCCCTGGGGTCAACACCTGGACCCCGCCTTGTCCAAAGGGCGAGCCACCCTGCCCCCAGCACAAACCCGCCGTAATCGGGTTGTAACTGAGCGGCCAGGCCTCCAGCCATCACCAACCGGGCTGGAACGATCCCCATGGAAAGATCCACCCAGGTGAGGCTCCCTGTGTTCTGCATCACCGTACTGAGCCGTTTAGCCCATCTACGGTTCCTGCAGACCACCGCACCAAAGGTGCTAGGCCATAGGTGCTCCCCTGGAAAAACCCTGTGGCCAAACCTAATCCAGCCAGCGACCAAACTGAAACTCAACAAAAACTAACCTACTAGGCAGTACAAGGTAGGCGAAAAACACCCCCAGCATGAGCCAATTGTGCGGGAGTGAAAAAATTCCTACCTGGCCCCAAAAGGCGACCGGTGTACACCTGTACTGCCAATGGGAAGGGTGGGCGGGCAGAGAGCCAAATCCAACTGCGTGCTAGGCGGGAGCCGGGGCTTATATAGCCCCGACTCCGCGCCCAGCGAAACACCCGTATGTCGGGTGATGCTTCTGCCCCTCCCTCCTTCCGGAGGAGCAAAGACGGCCCCCAGCCTATGGCCTGCAAGCAGGCTCGGCTGGGAAGGGGCCGAACCTTCCCCTTGGCATGTGCACAAGAAATCTGCAAAGAGATTATGGAGAATTGAAAGTATATGTGCACCAAATATTCTAGTTTAACCATGTTCTCTGCTCAGTCTAGGTGGGACGTTGTTATTCCTTGACCTAAATGGTGGTGATGGGAAGAACAGAGGAAAGTTTGTGGTCTTACTATCAGCTATAAAAATAAAAAGCAAAGACAACACAGGTCTTATGATAGCAATATAAGATCAAAATATTGTTTATTTAGACTGAGAAGTTAATAGATAGTCAAGGATTACACCTGTCCCTTAATTCCTAAATTTTCTTTTAGGGCCCTTTAAATCACCTTCAAGCTGTGATTAGTGTTCATGAATTACTCATAAATTTTAAGGGTCTTTGGAGGGACAGTTGCAGCCAATAATAGCTTGCCGCTGACATTATGAGCTCACAGAGAATCCTAGGGAAAAGGCCAACTTTTCCCAAGAGTTCTCTGAGAAAGCTTGTAACTATTGAACTGTTTCCAAAGTGAACCAAGGACAGTTTGCTTATCATTTCTAGAATACCATTTTATATTGTAACCTTTTAAATACACAGTATTAATAACAAGTTCAGTTCCTGCAATTGTAGTATCAGATCATTCTATGAGCATGTACTGTAGATTTAAGACGGAGAATGTAATCAAGACCTCATTATTCACTTTTTAGGCAGCTGCCATGTGTATTGATTCTGTCAGTTTTTTTGGTACTCATTCTTTTCTGGAGATATTTCTATTTCCAGCTTAATTCATTACTAAAGTAGTATACATTGGCATTTATCCTACCACTCCACTTAGCAACATTCATAGCCTACCTCTAGCCTGTATTGGATGAGCCACAAGTTGCAGGAAGGCACTTTAGGCTGGAAGAAGGCTTTCAGCATGCTGAACAAAGTGGTAGAGCAGATCCAATCAAATTTTATATGCACATTCCAAGCTATCTTGACTCTTAGTCAACTCTAGTACTGAGAAAGTAGCATTCAAATGCACTTCAGTATAACACATATATGTATACAAGTTAAAACTTACTTCCAGTTGGAATCAGATCTCTATCCGGAATAAATAACTTGTATCCATAGTGCTTTTCAAGCATATCTGGTAAGATCTCAAGAGCAAATCGTTCTTCTTCTCCAGTTTCCTGATTCCACTGGTCAGGATCCACTTTGGTGTATGATAGATATGCATCATAATCTTTGTTATCTGTAAATAGTAAGGAGGGGAAGGGCAGGGGGGGGGGGGAAATATACACACTTGTTTGTCACTTAGGTTTTCATGGATTTCTTTTGTTACTTAGAGGTAATCTACAACCCTGCATATTACTTCCCACTCACATAGGTGGCCTCTTTTACCCTTCTGGTCACTTCATGATTGTACATGCTTGCCTCAATCTTCAGCTAACTGTTTTGGCATTGAAAATGGAAAGGTATGCTTTCTGTTGCTAATCATTAAAATGGAAGATTTGTCTCACTGGTGAATCTTCCCTCTCTGTGGTCTGGGGGTGAGACAGTCTGAACCTCTGGGAAAAGCTCATCCTTGCAGGCAGGGTCACTGCTTCTTTTTCTTGAAATTCCTGTAGGGGAAGGGCTTATCTCCCATTATCTTCCATTCTCCAGTGTCATCCTGACATTATGAGATCACAGAGAATCCTAGGGAAAAGGCCAACTTTTCCCAAGAGTTCTCTGAGAAAGCTCATAGCTACTGAACTGTTTCCAAGGACAGTTTGTTTATCATTACTAAAATAACATTTTATATTGTAACCTTTTAAATGCACAGTATAAATAACAGATTCTAGTATCAAATCATTCTATGAACATGTACTATAGATTAAAGACAGTGAATGTAATCAGGACCTCTTTATTCACTTTGTAGGTAGCTGCCATATATATTGATTGTCAGCTTTTCCAGTACTCATTCTTTTCTGATATCATTCTATTTCCAGTTTAATTCATTAGTAAAGTAGTATACTTTTGCATGTATCCTACCACTCCACTTAACAGCATTCATAGCCTACCTACAGCCTATATAGGATCAGCCACAAGTTGCAGGAAGGAATCTTAGGCTGGAAAAAGGCTTTTAACATGCTGAAGAGCTTTGAATGCCCTTAAGGGCACACTTGCCCCTTTTGTCTGAGCAGAAAGATCCACTTCCTGGCTGTGAAGCTATGTATGTCACCTGGTCACCATTTGCTGCTATAGCCCTGGAAGATAGCTGGATGGCATCTAAAGAGGCATCTGCCACAAAGGCTCCTATTATTTATTTATTTCAATTTATATCCTGCCCTCCCTGCCAAAGCAGGCTCAGGGCGGCTGAGCCCTATTACCGAAATCTGCATTGGTGGGCAGGAGTTAATTCAAATGCAGACTAGCCACTTAGCCATCAATTAGTGGAAGCTGAAAGCGTTCAGCAGCCTGTGGCACCAGAGTGCAGAACTTAGAAATAATAGGGTGATTTGATTTTGCCCTGGGTGGGGAATCCTCCCCCCCCCCCCAATTGTAAAAAGGTGAAGGGATTGGTAAAAAAGGTAAAGGGACTGGTGCAAGCACCAGTCATATCAAATGCTGCTGGGAGATGGATCCCAAAGTAAACAATCCCTCTGGAGGAAAACCCTGGCGAAACCAGTTGGTTTTTTGGGGTCTGGCACTTCAACCTCCAGGCTGTGCACTGGAATTCCCAGGATGTGCAGCATCATTGGAAGAATCTTATGGAACACCTTCTGAGGGAATAGGCTATTATGCCTAGTTGTGACTACTGGTTCCCCCTCATCAGACATCTCCCCTCCCCCTTGTGTGAGAAAGAAGCAGAGCACTCTAATATCCCCCCCCTCCGCAGCAGGCTTGATTCTCTGTCCATGAGTGATGAGCCCACCTCCCTCTCTTGGGTGGAGGGGGTAATCAGAGATCCAGTCCATCACCCTATTGCCTGGTGCACTACTAGGGAGAGAACTGTACCTATGCTTACTGTACCTACCTAGAGCAGGCTGTATTGTTCCTAGGCATGGCTCTCTCCGCATCTCTGCCTTGATTGATACTGTGAGTTCAGCCTGGGTGATTGTCTCCAAATTGCCAAGATGGCAGCAGGCAGGGTTCTTTTTCTAGCAGGAGCTCATCTGCATATTAGGCCATGCCCCTTTGATGTAGCCAATCCTCCTGGAGCTTACAGTAGGCCCTGTACTAAGAGCCCTCTAAGCTCTTGGAGAACTGGCTACATCAGGGGGCCGTGGTCTAATATGCAGAGGAGCTCCTGCTAGAAAAAGAGCCCTGGCAGCAGGCATTCAGCTTGCTCATCAGGAGGGCTGCGTTATAAAAGCTAAATGAGCCACAGGAGGCTGGCCTTCATAACACTGAAAATATTTTTTAAACCACTGAATTTTTTTAAATGGATATGTAATTAAGTATATTTGGATTTTTGCAAGCAACTCTGAGTAAGGAGAAATGTATTAAGATTGTTTCAGTTTGTTTACAATTCAAACCTCAAGATAATTTGAAGGAATGTGGGGGTATAGGTGTACCAAGGCAGCAGATGGCACAATGACAACTCTTTTTTATTTATCTGGCTTTGTGTTTAAACAAACTATTTTTTGCTATAAAGCTGAATGTAATTTTAAATATAATGTTATTTCTTTTTCAAAGAGAAACAAATGCAGCCATTTCCATATATGCAGTCTATGTGCTTACTGGTAAGACTGAATGATAGTCACCATCATTAATTTTAATTAAAGTGTCAGTAATTTCAAGTGCTCTGAAACTAATTCAGTGGAATAAGAGGTCACATTTATTTTTTGTTGTGAAAAAGTAGGGAAAAATCAATGGCAGGAGTAATGAAATGTTAACACCCATCTAACACTCTAGACAGTATTATGCACAAGTTATAGAGAATATCAATTACTTGTAAAAGAAGTCTAATTGAATATCCCACTCTGTGCCATAAGTAATGTTATAGAGATTTAATGCTGAAGCAGAGCAAATTCCCTAAACAGTTCTTGTTTTGTGATTGTTAATTATTTTGGGCAGTACAAGGTTACTGCTGGTATTATTTTACTGCATTGGCCCTTTTCTTGTTATTGCGAGACAAAACACCCACCCACCCCCATCAAGAATCTATATAGCCCTTATCATCTTCAAGGCAGGCTGAAAATGTAGTAATTAGTTTCTTATGAGAACCTGCAGCCAACAGGATGGGAGGGAGGAATCAGGAATTATGAAGTAATTTTCTTGAGGGCTCCAGTAAGAATTTGTCCTGATTGGGTGTTGCCATCACCTGAAGCTGCTTGGCCAAAAACATAATAGAGCTAAGGGCAGAAAGGGGGCTAGCTTGGACTGACTGTCTGGACTATGATATGCTTGTATCGCAATAGATAGCAATGTAGACACTCACAAGCTATCACCTTTGACTCTTGACATCCAATAACGTTTGTGCCATCTGACACAGGTTCTAAAAATGTGTTATATACTTCAGCTAGCCTTCTTGTTTTCCTGCAGTATGATTTTAGAGCATTGTGTTGCCTGTAGATAAAACCTTTTGTTTTGACAGATATTAAATAAAACTTCATACAATTTTTAAAAAATAAAGAAAAGTTTGGTCACTCATGCATAGCAGCCCTGGGGATCCAGGGGTTCAGCTTCGGACTCCTTGACAGTTACATTTTAATTATTTGAAAGGTTGGAATTCACTTCAAACTAAGTATGGAGGCAGAGCATATTTGTAAGAAGTTAAATAAAATATATTCAGCTATTTACTAGCAGCACATCTTACTCATGTTACTACTTCAGCCATGGCTGCTGTTAAAACACACACACACATCCAATTTTATTACTATGGTGGGTTGGTCCATGTGCAAAGGAGCACATGGGCATTTTGTGAACCACCTCCATATAAAACTACCATTTTCAAAAACAAGTGAATTAGAATTCTTTAAAAGTAGCCCTATTTGCATTGGTGTTATACCAACTGGGCTGGTATGGGGTTGCTCCCAAACTCTTTGCAGAGGCAGAGTGCAGTGCTACACAGGTAGATAACAGTTACACAAATATAGAAGCAACAGTAAACACATAAGATGGGATTCAGCTAGCAGAAAGGAGATTTGCATGCTAGGAGTTGGGACCATGCTGGTGATACAGGAGATTTTCAGTGCTATCCTAAGCAGAGTGACATTTTTCATTGAGTTCTGCTTTGAGTGGCATTGTTAGTCTCATACCGTTTTCGCACACAGCTTACCACTCGGTCACGTTGCTGTTCTCTCCGCAGCGTCTATCGGATTTCCCACTATCTGCGCCGGAGTAACAGGAAGTGCTGCAGCTTTTGTGTAGCAAACATAAACTGGGTTTTAGTGGTTTACGTTTGCTATGCAAAAGCCGCAACACTTCCTGTAACTTCGGCGCAGATAGTGGGAAATCTGACAGACGCTGCGGAAAGAACAGGGACATGACTGCATGGTAAACTGTGTGCGAAAACGGTCAGAATTTTATGCTGCTTTACAGACTAATCCCAGATGAATCGAATTTTACCCCTGCAAGAGAAGTGATTTTAACTTAACCATAAATCTTAAAATCTGATTATATCTTCTACTAGTATCACCTCAGCATACTGACTATTTTTGCAACCAATAATATAATATATCAGCAAGAAAGAGATGATCTGGCTGGATTTCATGGCTTAGGTTCTCTTGTGTCCTCTGACAAGTGAGCAGAGTGAGTACATTTTTCTTCAGACATTAGGTAACATTGTCAGCCAGTGCTGCTCACATCTGCTCCCCTGAAGGGTTGACCATTGGTCTTGCTGAACTTGCTGGTCTTCAGCTACCTGGCCCCGGACTTTGAAAGTGAGTGAAGTGAATGTTTGCTTGTGTTGCATCTTTTCAGTCTGTGTTGGAGAGTCAAGGAAAACAACATGACAACTTCTGAAATGACCATGAAGACTGAGGTCATTTGAGAGGCAGCTGATGCCAATGAAGCACACAAGGAATGCGTGGTGCACAAGCCAGGCTGCAGCAGGCATAAAGATGGACTTACTATCTGAGCCCTACAAATTGCATTCCACTGATATGCTGAGCTAGTGTGAACCCCTTGTCATCTCCTTCAAGATGACTTCCTAATCTGTTCTAAAAAGCCTGAGAAAAGGGCAACTAAGGCCTTCTACCAATGCATCTTCCGAATGAAAATGTGATTGATTTGTTGTTTGCACTCTGGCTTTGACTATAGATTATGCCATTTGAAATATCTGCTTTTCATCAGGATACGGTGCTTTAGTGATAAACACACTACCCTCTTGTTCTGTGCTTAGGAAGAAAAACACCACCTGCTATTGACTACATAAAACCTTGGAAGCTGAAAATGTTTACCAGACATATCTGAGCTGGCAGGGAAAACCCCCCCTGCTTTCTGAAATCTCTATGTTTAACAAGTATTTATTCAAAACTTTTACTGTTATCTGGAGTTGTTCCAACGGCATTTGTCAGCATGAGATATGCAACAAGACTGTACAATAACAAGCAAATTCAATGACTACAATCATCCTAGGAAAGCTTTAATAATAAACATATGTAACTGAAAAATTAATTAACACTAATTCTATTTTCTGTTCAAACTTGGGTGGATTAAGGCCATTTGAATACAGTTATTTTTTTGAGATAAAAATGTTACAATTAGGCTTTACCCATTATCATTTCATACTGTGTGAGGACACGTAATAGTGTGTACAGGCCCAGGGCTGATGTTTCTAGTGCCCAGGCCAAAATTTGCCCCCACCCCCTCCTTTTTTTAAACTTTTGCGTGCACATAGTGCATGGCCCAACATCATGATGATGTCATCAGGCTGTGCACGGGGGTGGGAGAGAGCCAGGCACCCCCCCACCTTGCCAAGGCTTGCAAAGCCTCGGCAAGAGTGGGCACCCTCCCCCCTTCCCTTTGCAGCACTGCTTTGCAGTGTCACGCTCCATTGCCCACCCACCCCAGGCTGATCTGTCACTCTGTTGCCCCCCATCCTTCCTCCCTCCATCATGGCCACACTCTCCCCCCCCCCCCTCTGCAGGTCCTTGCCAGCTTCAATGGCTGCTCCATGGCTTCTAAGTGTTTGAAGAACCCGCGTGAGGAGTGTTCACTCCCTCTCCTTCCTGGAGCTGGAAGTGAGGGGGAGCGAACTCTCCTTTCATGGGATCTTCAAAGGCTTAGAAGCCGTGTGCAGCCATTGAAGCTGGTAAGGATCAACCTAGGCTCGGGGGGGGGCAGGGCAAGTGAAGTGGAGCATGGGTGGGAGGAGGGCAGTGGCAGAGGTGCCTCATGGATGCCAGTGCCCTAGGCCATCACCTAGTTCGCCAACTCCCACACACCAGCCCTGAGTGTGTATTTCTTTACATGAGCCCTCAAAAACTAGCTTCTGTTTCTTTCTCAGAACCTGAATGAGAGGGTTCTCACTCATTTTGCGTTCTTGGTATTGGTTTCAGTGTATGTGGGTATTACTATTCCCTATTTGTAAGTGGATCAGCAGAAAGTAATACCAGAGTATTCTGTGTGCTGGCTACAGGGCAGCACTAAATGGTAACATGAAGCAGGACAGTTCATCTCTCCTCACCACATCACACATGATATTACATGCTGGATCATAAATATGGTTCATAGTCAAACAATGTAGAGGTGGGTTCACATATGAGTGTTACAAGTTTTTGTGTGGATTTTCCTCAAGTTTATAATAAAGAAGGTAATTCTATATGGGAAATACTTTTTCTTTTATAGGCATAATATCATTCAGCTCAGGAAAGGGATTTCCTCCCCTCCTTGACCAGTATAAACAAAATATTCCCTAGATCTGTAGGTGATCAATTTGGGTTTCCAAGATACTCCATTCAAGGGACGTTCAGGATCACTTCACTGAGCAATATGGAGGACAGTCTAGTGGTGGTTGCTCCAGTTGCCTTTCCTGATAGATTAGCCCAGTATTTAACTATTTGTTTATTTACTGTACCAATAGTCCACCTTTCTTACTGAAACTCAAAGCAGAATACACAGGCCATACAAAGAAACATCTTATAAGTATAATGTAGGTTGATACAATTGATATGAAGAGCCTTTGAATGAGCAATTTACTAGGATCAAGATTACCATGGGTAATATGGGTGTATGAGTATAGCATATTAGGGTATGGGTACAGCATATTAGGTATGATGCTAAGGATGTGCAGGAAAAAACCCCAGTATTTTTCAGATTCAGATTTTGGGAAGTGCATAAATACTGGTATTACGGGGTTATCTGGGTCAGAAATACCATTTTGGTATTTATATTTACTCCCCCCGCCTGGAATTCTGAAATGATTTGGGTCCATTATTCCCTGTGGGTAATTTTGGGGAGGGATGGGAGAGGAGTGGCTGCTTTCCAAGCAAACTACATCAGAATTGCAGAAGACCTTGTCTTGCCTGTTTACCAAAGAGCTCCAAGTTTTAAGTAGATTAGATCAAGGGGTCCAGTTCTATAGGCCATTGAACAAGGAGCCCCAAAGGACATTACTTGTCTTCATTGTTTCCTGAGGTGGAAAAATTTGATGCTTTTTCCAGAGCAAAGAAGCCAGTAGTCAAACATAACAAACAAGAAATCACTAGCAAAAAACCTCCCAATACAAACATAACCAACAAGCACAACAGAACTAATGTCAAACCAGAGAATTTCAGAAGAACCACAGGCCAATGTGGCAAGCCCAGCATAACAAATGCCAAAAACAGAGAATCTAAGACAAACCAAGTAAAACAAAGGATACTGTTGTAAGATCAACAGAACCAATTTCAAACCAGAGGATTCAAGCCAAATCAACCTGGCAAGTCAATACCTAGGAAGAAGATACTGACACAGACATATTGTAAAACTGATGAACAATCAGTTCCAGGAGCCTTAAAATGCTGGTCTAAAATATTTCATATATTCCCAAATATTTCTGGAATTCCTGGGGATCCTGTTAGTCTGTAAAATTCCCCCCAAATCATGAATGCCATCTAGAAACCCTTATTATTTGTATTTTTTCATATTGATCAATCAATAGATATAGAATGTATATTTGTACATTATACAGACTGGGTATAATGAAGAAAAACTAGTAATTAGTAGAAAACTATGTAATGTCAACAGGGTAATACATACAGCAAGATGACAATACATCTTATAAATAGTGGTATAATCCATGGTCCCTTTCTCTTTATAAAACATCTTCCTGAACTATTCTGTTATAGTATAGCTTTGATACCTTTGTAGAAAAGCTATCCTGAACAATTCTTTTTCACATAGTTTGCAAAATGGCAGGAGCATAGGAGCCTTCCTGACCTCCTTAGATGGGGACCACAGAAGAGAAAGTATGGTTGCTGATCTTGTCTGTTTGCAGGGTGGATTATGCAGAAGAATTGTGAGCTAATACTATAAATCTTCTAAATTGAACTTGCTTCTCTAGCGGTAATGCCGGGTACAGAATAACCCCTAGGCTCTTAATTGAGTCAGCTGAACTCTATCGTGTGAAGTACAATGTCCTTCAAGGCCTCAGCCTTCCCAACTAGCATTACTTCTACTGAAGGTTGCCAGCTGGTAACTGGTGAGAGATTCACTTTTTGGGCTTACCAACAATGTAATGATGTTGCCAGCATTGTGATGACATCACTTCTGATTGCACCGTAAGTGATGCCATTGTGTCGCCAGCAATGATAATCAGCCCCCATCCCCTCATTTTCCCCCCACTGCCAAGCTGAGTAGCAGCAGGGAGGGTCAGGAGTTGGGAAATCTCCCACCAGCAGCAGGAACCTGGCAACTTATCTGTATTCAGTTTCTGTTTGTTTTTTTCTTTGCCATTTGGCTACTGGCTCCTTACAGATCCCCTGCTTAATTAGTTATTTTAAAGATCCATTTCAATGAGCCCAAGAAAATCCTGATTTCCCTGAGAAAAGTAGCAAGATTACTGGGGATCTAGTGAAAATTCTTATCACTTCATGAAATTCTTATGAACCTTGTCTTTAGGAGTTTAGAGTAGGATCATTCATCAGCTGATCATCATTCTGCCTATGACAACATTTCACATGAGTCATACATAAGCCCAGTGCAGGCAATGTGTCAGAGTTCAAGTACTATGTCCATATAATGAGGATGGGAGCAAATGTACTGGCCATGCTCTTCACTCATTAATATGCTAGCCCCATACCCGCTAAGTACATTTGCTGCATGTGTGTACAGCACTTACACATATGTAAGTGGTAGGGACATAGGCCCCATTCCTGCATTGTAGGGATGGTGGATCATGGAAAACCATCACAGAATTGTTCAGATGGATATCTGATGTATCAAGCTACCAGTTCAAAATGCCAAAATGCGTGTGGTAAGTCTAATTAAAAAACAAATATATAATGTGAAATCAGAAATGTCTCTGATCCTTGTATTATTGTATTAGCTAAAGTAATACCCATGACTACTTCCTGTGGCACTATACCACACAAAATTTTACAGCCTTAGGTGATATATTTTTTATAATCCTAAACAGACAAGAACAATGCATTCTACATTTGAGGTGATGTTGGGAGATCCATGTATTTATTGCCCACATTATTAAATGTTATTTTTATTTATTAATTAAAATACTTATATTTTATATTTCCAATGTCTCAGATAGTTTATTGAAAACTCACATTCAAAATATATTATAATCCCCTTAAAAACGTTTGCAGCCTTCAGCTTATTAAAAGCCTGGGCAAATAATACAGTTTTGCAGAGTCTCCTGTACACTTCTAGAGATGGTGCCTCATACCTCCTCAGGTAGTTCGTTCTATAGGGTGGGAGTTACCATGATCATATCCCAAGTAGACCACCCTAAACAGGAGAACAGCTAGCAGGTGGCTTCCTGAGTTACATGAGGACATATGGGAAAATGGCCTTTTAAAAATATGGGTGCTAGGCCAGTATCTTGAATTAAACTTAGAAAAAAATTGGCAGCCAATGCAGCTGTTTGAAATAGGTGAATTATGTTATTGTTATCTAACCCCTGACTATAATTGGGCTACCACATTCAGAACCAGCTTAAGTTTCTAAATTGTCTGAAGAGCAGCTTAGTGTAACCTGGTCAGTCAGGTCTAAGATAAGTGAGAGTTGGCAAACCAGATGCAACTAATAAAAGACATTTTTTAGTCACCACATCAGGTGGAGTTCTTAACTTCTTCTGGAATGCCAGCTCCTCTTCATCCACCACAAATGGATACAGTCCCTCCATCCCATCAGCCTTTCTGACAGCATTCTTGTATAAGGATTCAGCTTCACCTTGTACTGCCTTAGTCACTTGTTCAGATGGATATCTGATGACCACAGCCTCAAAACACCAGTCTTGAGTTTAGACAAGCACATCTGAAGGCTTGGAAAATGAAGTATAGAGCTAGGTTTCACATGTTTATTAATGATCCTTAGACCCATAATTCTAGACAATCATATTCAGTGACCTCATATAAATTTTGAAGAGCATGGTAAAAAAATGGAACCATGAGGCACAGAACTGGACAAATCTGAAACTGTTGGCTCTGCTTCTCTGGTGGAAATGCTTTGTGTCCAATTGGACAAAAATAGACTAAAACCAGTAAACAGCTGCTCCCTTAACACTAGCTCTGTATTTCAGTAAGTGAATTAAGATAAATTGGTAAACTGTACAAAAGGCCATTGTTCCCTGTCCAGCTTTAAATGAAAGTAATCAACCAGTGCAGCTGAAGCCAAACACAAGCTTGAACTAAGATTGAAACAGGTCAACAGCAGATGTGTCATCCAGAAACCTCCAGAGCTGGTCCACCATCACATGCTTCATCACCTTCCACAGATGTTAAATTGGAGAACAGTTTGTAACTGAATTATTAGCCAATGAATGTCTAGCAAAAGACTAATTAACTTCCTCTGGAGAGCCCCCTTGGACAGTAAAGCTTGTAAAGGTGCTAAAGCACAAGGAAAGGATGAAAGATGGGTACCTTTATCACGCATGTGTGGCAGTTGTGCAAATTCTGTATGAATTTGCAATTGTACCTTAAAATAAATTGTTTAAGCCCTAGAAATTAGAGATGGCTAAAATTTCATTTGATGTTATTCATATTTCACTGAAGGTTATGGAAAACTGTAATATGGCTTGTAATTTTTTTTGTTCTTGAATACAAACTTCAGCTGCCCACTCTTAACATGTTGTTAATCTGTTGACCTCTGCTTTGGCTACTTGTAATGCATAACATTCATAAAATAGACATCTACTTGCACATTAATGTCCTTGTGCAACAATAATTTCCACTGACTTAAGGAGACCCAGACAATTCACAAGAAAATCCTTTCCATAGGCTGGAAAATGGACTTTAAGTTCTGAAGGATATGTGCTTATCAGCTGGTTTTTGGACCATCCCAGTGTAATCCTGCATACCCTTGAAATGGCAGATTTCCTTTGGCTTTATAAGAGGACTGACAGCACATAAATGCATTGCGGAATACAGCAAGTTTTATCTCTGTCTTTGTATGAGTTCGTTATGTTGTAATATTTAGTCTCAACCACATGATGAATAATTAAATTCTAACATTTCTGTGATGTTTTAATACAAACTTATTAAAATGAATTCTTAAAATCTTATCTTGCATTAAAACACAAAATGATGTAAATAACAATTTAAACACAAAATGGCTAACTTTTAAAAATGCAATAACAAAATGTTTTTATTGTGAGTGTTTTTGTCTCTCAAACCCTCCTACTTGTCAAATCTGAGATCTAAGGCTGACGGAAACATGAGACAGAAGCTATTTAAATTAGCTAGTACCAAACTCAATGATCTATTATTAATGTTAGATATTTGGTTAGTTTTATTCTAATAACTTTAGAAAATACATCATAGTTGCCCTTATTACTGCAAAGAATTTCAATTAAATCTTACTGCTGCAATACTTGTAACACAGGTCTCTCGACACTGTATTAGAGCCTTAGATGTCACTCTGGCTGACTGAAAAGTTAAAAGCTCCTGTAAGGTTTAGAGTTCAACAATGATTTAAATGATGGAGATATAAAATATTCTCTGTGTTCCTGTATGATATTTACATGGCCAATCCAAGAATGACATATTCTACTAAGGCATAATGAATAAATTCAGGATAAATGCTAATTCAAGAAATTTCCATTTTACTTGCTTTATGAAAACTGTGGTTATTTTATTATTCCTCTAGACTTAGAATGACACAGAACTTGTTCTTTCCCACAAAATGCCATAGATGCATTCCATTAAAATTGATGCTTATTTTGCACAATAGTGAGTATAAATGACACAATATGTAAAAGTGTCATAAAAAAACAAGCAAACAGAACTAAAAAGGTTACCAAAGAAAGCTGATGGAATAAAATTATCTTTTACAAAAGAGTGATAATGAAAAATTACATATAGTGTACCCCATCTGAATGAACAAAATATTAATCTATGCCAAATGCATCCCATCACATTCATCTGAAAACACTGCTAAAACTTATGCAGTCATATAGCAAAAATACATTGCTGTATGCATATGAACATAATCCAATGCTATTGTCATCAGGCCTCAGATTCAGTGGGAGCTCACAGGAGCACAGCTCCTGAACCTCTCTGAGAGTTCCACCTCCTCCTGAAAGTTCCATTTCCCTGTCCATTGAATAGTATGTGCAGCTGCATAACAATCCCTGGATGAGCTCCACCACCTATATTTCTACAAAACGAGCCCTGATTGTCATTATAGGAAAAAAGTATGTAACATCTGAGTCTTCCAAGCAAACATGAATATGAGACACAACTACTGACAAATGTCATCTGTAAATTGATAGATATCATAGTCATTACTGTAAATGCAATACAGAAAGAGAACAGTTCAGTGGCAGAATGGACCAGCATGAAGCAGCTTGCATGTACAGTTTAAACAGCAGCTCTGTTATGGCTGAAAATTGATTATCAATAAGAAATCAATAAAGTGGAAAACTTCATAGCTAGCTTCTAGATATGCCAGGGGAATGGTTAACATATTAAAGATTATTATCGGTTATGACTAGCCGATCATCATTTATGTATATTAATAAGTACATCTGTATACATTAAAGCAATTTAAATATAATTAGACATAAAAGGTGGTAAGCTAATTGAAATGATGATCTGTACCTAAATAAGTAAGGTGCGCTTTTGAAAAGGAGAAAACATACTGAAATGGAAATATTAACTTCTTTTGTTAGGAGATAGGACAGGTAACTTTTGTTCCTGCTAAACAAGGCTTAAAGGGACACCTGTTACTGTGAGCAGAGATTATCGGAAAGGCCATATTTGGACAGCTAAGTAGACATAACTATATCTGATTATTGTTTTACCTGTAATGTTTTACCTGTAACATACCTGTCCTCTGTATGTTAAAAGGTATAAAACTTGCTGCTATTTGCATGTTTACTTTAGGAAAGAACTCTCAAGTCTTTCCTCCTTTATTAATGAATAAAGCACATGATTTAATCCAGGATTTGGTCACCTCGTGTCTAATTGGGCTATGGATAGAGGGACCCATAATGAGCTAACAGATTGAATAACTGTTTAATCTATAGTATGGTTTGCCTTTTAAAAGGAATTTGTTAAGCAACTACAAAACAATGAGTCTGGTACTGCTTCACTCAAGGAGCAGTTCTCTCCCCAATGTTGTTTAACATCTACATGTCCGTAGGTACAGGCTGGGGTGCCATCAATATGAGGATGGCATTCAGCTCTATCTGTTGATGGGGGGGGGGCAGTCTGGCTGTGCCCCAGAAAACCTGGACCTGGCACTGCAAGCCGTAGTGAGATGGCTCAGGCTGAGTCAACTAAAATGGAATCCAATGAAGACAGAGGTCCTCTATCTAGGTTGTGGCAGTCTGGGAGGGGAAATCTCACTGCTGTTTTTTGATGAGGCACCATTGGTATTGGTGCCAAAGGTCAAGAGCTTGGAGGGTGCTTCTGGAGCCTTCTTTGTCAACAGAAGTCCAGGTTGCAGCCAATGCCAAGTCAGTCTTTTACCATCTTTGGCAGATAAGGCAGCTGGTTTCCTTCCTTGATTGCAGCAACCTGGCAACTGTGATCCATGCTTTGGTCACCTCGAGACTAGATTACCGTAATGCCCTCTACAAGGGACTGCCCTTGTCTCAAATCCAGAATCTTCAACTAGTGCAGAATGCTGCAGCCAGATTGTTATTTGGGCTTTCCATGTGGGAGCATATTCAACCTGTGCTGAAAGTGCTGCACTGGTTGCCTGTTGCATACCAGGTTCGTTTCAAGGTGCTGGTTCTCACCTTTAAAACCCTATATGCCCTGAGGCCAGCATACCTGTGGGACCACCTTTCCCCATATGTTCCCCAGAGAGTACTGCATTCTGTACTTCCTATTGATCCCAGTCTGAAGAAACTAGGGCCCAGGATCTCTTAACTACAGCACGACATTGGTGGAATGAGCTCCTGGAGGAGATCAGGGCCTGCAGAACTGAGCTCTTTCATCAAGCCTTTAATTGCTGAAATTGAAGATGGCTGCACAGTCATTTTGGAGCTAACCACCTGAAGCATGCACCTGCACTTTCATATAAATATGTTAAAATGACACATCATACATAGGGGCATATACATGCATTCCCAGACACTGCTTTGCCTGGGATTGGATCCAGCTGCTGATGTTGCAATATGGATTGATAAGAATGCATACCCCTTGAGCATGATCCTCTGAGCTCACTGAAGACCTGTTTAGGATGGCACTGTAAATTTTTCAGAGTCACATGTCAAATATATTCTTTGCCTTCTTTATGGTTATAGCTAGACTTAGAACTAATTTAGACATAACAGGGAGTTCAATGGATTGCTGTTCAGTGGTTTTCCTCTTTTCTCCATGGTTGGGGACAGAGGGTGGCACTTGGGGAGAGGGTCTGCTCATTGCACCCACTTGAATGTGGTGTGCTGAAGAGGGTGATTCTCTTGCCAATGTTACTTAACATCTATATCATCTATATCACCCAGTTGGTTAGGAGGTTTGGGCTGGGATGTCAGCATCTGTATCACCCAGTTGGTAGGAAGTTTGGGCTGGGATGTCACCAATATGCAGATGACACCGAGCTCTATCTGTTGTTGGATGGCTTCCCAGACTCCACCCCAGAGAACCTGACCAGGGCTCTAGAGGCCATGGATGGTTGGTTGTAGCAGAGCCAGTTGAAACTCAATCCAATGAAGATGGCGGTCCTGTACATGAGTCAGGGGTGAGGGGGTTTGGGGGAATCAGGCTGCCTACCCTGGATGGTGTCCTATTTATGCCAACCCAGAAGGTGAGGTGCCTGGGGGTGATCCTGGATCCCTCACTTTCCCTGGAGGCCCAGGTCACTGTGGTTGCCAGGTCTGCCTTTTCCCACCTCCTGCAGATTAGGCAATTGGTCCCATACCTCTCCCCCAGGACTTGGCTACAGTGATCCATGCAATGGTCAGTTCCAGACTTGATTACTGTAACTTGCTTTATGCAGGCCTGTTTTTGATACTGACCCAGAAACTCCAGGTAGTCCAGAACGTGGTAGCCTGTGCAGGCATGCATTCAGCTGGTGTTATGCCATTTGCACTGGCTACCAATTGAATACCAGATCCCATCAAAGGTGTTGGGATTAACCTTCAAAGACTTGCATAGCTGACATATCTGGGAGACTGCCTCTCCCCACATGTGCCCTGAGGAGCCTTGTGCTCACTGTATCAACATCTATTGGTTATTCTTGGCCCAAAAGACATCCACTTAGCCTCAAACCGGGCCAGGGCTTTTTCTGCCCTAGCTCTACTCTTGTGGAACCAGCTCCCACTGGAGATCAGGGACTTTCAAGACCTTTTACCATCTCACAGGGTCTGTAAAATGGAGCTGTTCTGCCAAGCTTTCAGGTGAAGTGGCAGGCATCTATCTCAGTTAGCTTCCCTGCTGTAGTTCCCATTCTGTTAGACAGTCCATCTGACTCTGTCTATGTGGCCTAAAGAGGTCACTATGAAATTGTTGCTACCTGTTTTAGTCTTATAATTTAACAATTTTAATTCTTATTAATTGTATATCTATAACTTTTAGTTGTAAATTTCATTTGAATTTTATAATGACAGGTTGTTGACTGTGTTCTCTTGTTCCGATCTGCCCTGAGCCTGCTCGCAGGGAAGGAGAAATAAAAATCTAAATAAATAAATAAAGAATATTAAGCACAAACATATGATGATGATACATTACTGATTTATCTGAAGTATTTCACTCAGTTCCTAAACCTTAAGATCTAATAAATGAATTCTCACCTCTATCAAAATTCTGAATAAATTAAAACAAGTCAGTAATTATACCTATCAACTATAGGGAAATAAAATCTGGTTCAAGAAGGTGGATATTTGGAAGAGAATTTTAAATTTTGTTTAGCCTTTATAAGCATAACTTCCAGGTTAACCACAAGTGGATTTTTGGATGACTAAAGATGTTACAAGTGGCCATTGTATCAACTTGATATGAACAATTTTACCAAACTTTATTATATATTTATTTATTATTTATTACTTTGCATTTCTATCCCACGCATCCTGGAAACGGGCTCAGGGTGGGTCATAACAATAAAACAATTACATGATTTTAAAACAATTAGCTAAAAACAGACAATCAATTTCCAGATTAACAAATTCAGATGATGACCAAGTAAAAAAACTTAAACCCTGGCTGACACAAAACAGATGACAGTAGGCAAGACCAGTTTCTGCTCTAAGTAGAATTCACAAATGGGCCTGCATGCAGCAGGGAGGTCATGTTGGTGTTCAATGATGTCCACCGACACAACTAAAGACTTGGTGGAACAACTCTGTTTTACAGGCCCTGTGGAATTGTAACAGGCTCCAAAGAGCCCCGTGCTCCAAGGAGCTGGTTCCACCATGTAGGGGCTGGGACAGAAAAAGCCCTGACCCTAGTTGAGGCTAAGTGGACAACCAGGGACAACCAGAAGATGTTTGGGTCAGGGACAACCAGAAGATGTCGTTCAGCAGAATGTAGAGCTCTCCAGGGGGGTATATGAGGAGAGGTGGTCCCTGAGATATGCTGGTCCCAGGAAAGAGCTTTAAAGGTTAACACCATCACCTTGAAATAGATCCAGTACAACTAGTAGCCAGTGCAACTGGCAGGGCATTGGCCAGATATGCACCCATATAGGTCAGCAGGTGCACTGCTGCATTTTGCACCAGCTGGAGTTTCTGGATTAGATTCAAGAGCCAGCTTGTGTAGAGCAAATTGCAGTAATCTAACCTGGAGGTGACCATTGCATGGGTCACTGTGGCGAGATCAAGTTTTCAATTTTCAAGTTTATTTCAATTTATATCCTGCCCTTCCCAACGAAGTGGCTCAGGGCGGCTCACAGCATATAAAATCTAACATAAATTTTGAATTTAAAACATCTTTCACAGTTAAAACAGTAACATAATAAACATATAACAGCAGTCTATCAAAACTACACTCAGTTTCCAATGCCAGTTAGTTATAGGCCAGCCGGAAGAGGGCTGTCTTACAGGCCCTGCGGAACTGGCCAAGGTCCCGCAGGGCCCTCACCTCTTCCGGCAGCTGGTTCCACCAGAAAGGAGCCGTTACAGAGAAGGCCCTGTCCCTGGTGGATTTCAGGTGGACCTCCTTTGGACCAGGGATAACAAGCAGATTTTGAGATCCCGATCTCAGTACTCTCTGGGGAACATGTGGGGAGAGACGGTCCCTAAGGTAGGCAGGTCATAGGCCATATCCTGAGCATAGAGGTAAGGAATCAGTTACCTAACCTGCCAAAGGTTGTAGAAAACAGATCTGGCAACTGCTGTGATCTGGGCCTCCATAGAAAATGAGGCATCTAAGATCATCTCAAAGCTTCTAAACTTTGGCGCTGGCACTAGTGGTGGCCCATCGAGGGTTTGGAGTCCGATTCCAGAATCAACTCCACCCTGGCTCAGACACAGGTCCTCCGTCTTAGATGGATTAAGTTTCAACTGACTCTATTTGAGCCACCCAGCCACAGCTTCCAGTGTCCGGTCAGCATCTGCTAGGGTAGAATCCGGGTGGCCATCCATCAACAGATAGAGCTGGTTGTCATCCACATACTGGTGACTAGGGGTTGCTTTGTAGAAAAATAGGTGGTGGAGCTCATCCAGGGATTGTTATGCAGCTGCACCTACTATTCAATGGACAAGGTGGGGAGGAGGAGGGGGAATTGTCAGAAAGGTTCAGAAGCTGTGCTCCTGTGAGCTCCTGCTTAATCCAAGGTGTGCTGGTGACATCCCAGCCCATACCTCCATACCAGCTGAGCAAGTGGGCACATATAGATGTTAAACAGCATTGGTGAGAGGATTGCCCCCTGTAGCACTCCACATTCCAGTGAGTACTGCTGGAAGACAAACTCACAAAGCACCACCTTCTGTCCCTGACTTGGAGAAAGGAGGAAAACCATTGCAAGGCATTTTCTTTAAATCCTATGTCAGCAAGGTGGTGGGCCAGCAGATCATGGTCAAACATGTAGAATGCTGCTGTTAGATCTAAAAGCAACAGCAGTGCTGACCCATCTTGATCTAGATGTCCCAAGTGGTCATCTCTGACAGTGACCAATGACATCTCGACCCCTTGACCAGGGCAGAAACCAGACTGGAATGGGTCTAAGATGGATGTTTCATTCAGCTAGGTCTGGAGTTGCTCAGCCATCTCTTGCTCAACTATCTTACCCAGGAATGGTAAGCTTGACATTGGGAGGTAGCTGTTTAGGACCATAGGGTCCAAAGCTGGTTTCTTTAGGAGCAGTCTTACCATCACCTCCTTCAACCCCCCTGGAAAGATCCATGACAAAAGGGAAAAGTTGATCATCTCTTTCGAGGGGGGTGGGGACATTATATTTAAACCATTATATTTATGCCGATCCAGAAAACATAAATTTAGTTAATAAACAGGCGGAGCATTTTTGACACAGTTTTCATTGTACTTATTTTTATTATCATTAAGGCATTTCCCTGTTGCCTCTGGACCTATTTGGAGAGATAAGATGGATGAGGAAGAAATCAGCATCCAGTTAGGGGACTGCCATAACTTCTGGACTTCTGCCACTGCCCTGGGCAGCCTGAGACAAGAAAGCTGGCCTGTGGGTCCAGGTGAGTCAGTACTGATACTGAACTTTACCTGGGAGTGTTTCTGTCATTTCAGATGCCCCAAGACAAAGTGAAACAGCTAATTTCACATTTAACTTCAGCTCATGTACACCCCTCATTTTTTAAAAAATCATATTCTGGCTAGAACAATATAAGATTAATTACCCAATGTAAACCAAGAGATGCAGTGCAGATCTGCTGCTTCAATTACTTTTTTTAAAAAATCAAATTTTAAAAATTGGCTCCTAAGTAAAGAAAAAGAAATGGGTTCCAAAGAAGTAAGTTCAAAAGAAAAGTGGAGAAATGTACAAAGCAGCTTTATTGCTTACCTCCATCTAGTTCTTCAGCACCAAAATGATTCCGGTAGAATAGCATAATCTCAATCTTATAACATTTGTAGATAGTGACTAAACAAATAAGCAGGAGCAGAATAGCACCAAGGCCACCAGCAAGTTCAACTGTGTACATTAGTTCTGCAAAGAATTATAGAACATAATTAGCATCACATTTTGATCTAAGGGCAGTTCACAGAATCATAGAGTTGCAAGCGGCCTCCAAGGTCACCTAGTCCAACCCCCCCGCAAATTCAGGAAACTCACAAATACCTCCCCCTAAATTCACAGTATCCTCATTGCTGTCAGATGGCCATCTAGCTGCTGTTCAAAAACCTCCAAGGAAGGAGAGCCCACCACCTCCTGAGGAATCCTGTTCCACTGAGGAACCACTCTAACGGTCAGGATGTTCTTCCTAATGTTGAGCTGGAAACTCTTTTGATTGAATTTCAACCCGTTGGTTCAGGTCTCACCTTCTGGGGCAACAGAAAACAATTCCACACCATCCTCTAGATGACAGCCCTTCAAGTACTTGAAGATGGTGATCATATCACCTCTCAGCCCCCTCCTCTCCAGGCTAAACATGCCCAGCTCCTTCAACCTTTCTTCATAGGACTCGGTCTCCAGACCCCTCACCATCTTCGTTGCCCTCCTCTGGCCCCGTTCCAGCTTTTCTATATCTTTCTTAAAATGTGGTGCCCAAAACTGAAGACAATACTACAGGTGAGGTCTTACCAGACCAGAGTAAAGCAATACCATCACTTCATGTGGTCTGGACTAGGGGTGTGCATTCGGTTTGGTCGAACCGAATCAACCACCGAATCTCCCCTGATTTGGCTGTATACGGAATCGCATACAGCCGAATCGAATTTGGGCCCATTATGTGGGAGCCTAGTATGGCTCCCCGTATACTTCCGTATAGATATTCGGAAGTATATGGAAATCCATGGAAAAGGTGGGAAAGGGGCTTCTGCAGCCTCAGGGGAGCTGCTTGCCTCCTTTCCCACCTCTGGTAGCCTTTTCCCACCTCCCGCATAGCCTCCCTGGGATCGGGGGGGGGGGGAAGGGAAGAGGAGCTCCAGCAGCCAATCCAAAGCATGCATTTGCAAAATGTATTGCAAATGCATGCTTTGCAGGGCTGTTGTGTAGCTGATCCCCCAGCCATCAGCAACATTGTTGTTCTTTTGATCTTTTGCTTACTTGCGTATCCAAGTAAGCACTGTTGTATGGCCAATCACAGAGCAGTGCTGTTTTTTTAAACTGCTCCTTGTAGGGCCAGAGAACCTTTTTAAGGAGTCTGCCTGGCTGGACTCCTCCATTGCTGCTGTGTTGGTGTGTGTTGGTATGTGAGAGAGATTGTGCTGTGCTGGCCCTTGGCCTCAGCTGCTGCTGCTCTCTCTCAGCCTTACCATACTTGCCTGGAGTAGAGAAGACATCTAAGGTAAGACAGTCTTGGGGTTCTTGTTTTTATTTTAGTTGGTAAAAGGACTTTTTAAGACTCAGAGTCCCTTTACTTATCCAGATTTGGGTGGTGGGTAGCTTATTTGGGGTTAGGGTTAGGGGGTTCTGCTGGGGGAGGGGGCCTGGGGTGGGGTTGCCAATCTGCCCATATCTTACTTTAGTAAGAGGACTTTTAAAAGTGCAGTGTCCTTTTACTTTTCCTGATTTGGGTGGCTTGGATTTCTTGGGGTTAGGGTGAAGGCTTCTTTTGGTGGGGAGGGGTTGGTAAAGTTCCTGTATTGTTAAAGTTAATTTTTTTTACTGTTTAAAAAGGATTCTGTGTTTGATTTGTTGCTGCTGTGTTGTGCTGCTGCTGTTCCTTTTCTCTTCTGGTTCTTGGGGGAGGGGCTGTTTGGCCTAATTTTCATTGTTTAAAAGGCCACTTTTTTAACAGTTGAGTTTCTTTGCCTACTCCTGTTGTACCTTTTCCTGGTTCTGGTTTTTTTGGGGGGAAGCTGGCACCTGGGTGAGAGACCCAGAACCAGCTGGCTTGTTGTGCTTGGCCAGCTCTCCCCGTGTTGTTTGGGGCAGGGCTGGAGAGCTGGCATCTGTAGATTGTGTGTTCTGTGGCAGGGAAGCTGACACCTGGGTGAGAGACCCAGAGCCAGCATGCTTGTTGTGCTTGGCCAGCTCTCCCTGCGTTCTTTGGGGCAGGGCTGGAGAGCTGGCATCTGGGTTTGCTGCAGCCAGGTCTGCAGAGCAGACCTTGAGCAGATTGTGTTTTGTGTGGCAGGGTTCATAGAGTAGATAGATGTATATAGTGCATTTGGGTCCTATAGAGATTATCTGGTGTGAAGTTAGGTTTGGCTTTGGGTGCCCCAGGAACTGAACCCCCTGGCCCAATCTTTCTGGGACTTGGGGGGTTTGTAGGGGAGAGTCCCCTGCAGGTCTCCTGCAAATTTGGGGGCTCTCCCTCAAACCCCCTTTCCTCCAGGTGGCTTCAAATATACCCTATTTGCCATTGATTTCAATGGCCCATAGGGTATAATGGGGCCGTATATTCGGAAATAGCCGCGCATCTACCATATATGCGGCTATTCCGACTACGGAATTCAAAAATATACGGGATTCTGTATTTTTTCCCCTGTATATTTCCGAATCCGTGTTCAACCGAATTTTTTTTTTGCACATCTCTAGTCTGGACACTATACTTCTGTTGATGCAACCCAAAATTGCATTTGCCTTTTTAGCCATCACATCACACTGTTGACTCATGTTCAGCATATGGTCCACTAAGGCCCTTAGGTCCTTTTCGCTCATACTACTACTAAGACAAATCTCCCACTTCCTATAACCATGCATTGGCTTTTTCCTACCTAAATACAGAACTTTACATTGATCACTGTTATATTTATTTTATTGGTTTTAGCCCAGTTTTCCAGCCTATCAAGATCATCCTGGATCGTGTTTCTGTCTTCTACTGTATTTGCAACCCCTCCCAATTTAATATCATCTGCAAATTTAATAAGCATTCCCTCTATTCCTTCATCCAATTCATTGATAAAGATGTTAAACAAAACAGGTCCCAGGACAGATCCTTGCGGCACTCCACTTGTCACTCCTCTCCAAGAGGATGAGGAACCATTCACAAGCACTCTTTGGGTGTGATCTGTCAACCAGTTACAGATCCACCTAATGGTAACAGGATCCAAACTACATTTTATCAACTTGTCAACAAGGATAGTATGGGGAACCTTATCAAAAGCCTTACTGAAATCAAGATAAATGATGTCTACAGCATTCCGCTGATCCAGTAAGGTAATCACTTTCTCAAAAAAAGAGATCAGGTTAGTCTGACATTACTTGTTCTTGAGAAAACCATGCTGGCTTTTAGTAATCACATCCATTCTTTCTAAATGTTCCAGGACCGACTGTTTGGATGATTTGTTCTAAAACTTTTCCAGGTATAGACGTCAAGTTGACGGGTCAGTAGTTACCCGGATTGTCTTTTTTTCCCCTTCTTGAAGATAGGGACAACATTCGCCCACCTCCAGTCTTCCAGCACCTCTCCTGTTCATCAAGAATTCTCAAAAATAATAGCCAGAGGCTCAGAAATTACATCCACAAGCTCTTTTAGAACCCTTGGGTGCAATTCATCTGGCCCTGAGGACTTAGTTTCATTTAAAGATGACATTTTTGTCAATCATGTAAAATGAACCTAAAGACATCCATTTTATCTTTTTATGAATGTAAATATAAGAAGACAAATTATTGCATGTCTCCCAGAATCTCTTGGTTTGGTTGTATATTAATATTGCTGACACCATTCCCTGCTGATATGCAATTTATCTTCCCCTCAAAACTCTCTGTAAACAGCTTTGCCTTTTTGTTTTAGATGTTGCAAATCATCTCAATTTGTCATTTCTGCCATTCAAACTTAGAATAGGACCAATTTCTTGTGCTATCTTGTCCCATGGAAGGCTACTTGATGGATTGAGATCACTGTCAGTTTCCAAGGATGAAAAAGGCCTGAACAAACACAGTTGGATATGTCTGTCAGCACCAATCTACTTATCAGATAATAACTATAAGTGGTATCACCATCATAGCCCATTGCCCTCCTATCGGCCAAGCAATTGCACACAAAAACCATGCAAATGATCATTCTGAGTCAATTGTACTATTAGTTTTACTGTTAAAAAGGCAACGAGAAATGGTAAAGTGAAAAGATATACCAATAAAGGCTTGTGTATTTTTTTATGGCTGTATTGAAATTACAGGCAAAGAAATGTTCATCTGTCATCTTCTCCCTCTCCTAGCTTTTAAAAATGGCTTTGGCTGGAATAAAACAACTACAAAAAATAGAGTTTAACTTATAAAAATGCAAAGTGAAACACAATTCATTTTTAAAAAAAGACTGTGCTGTAAATGCATTAATAACTGATGATAAATTTTTTAAAGTTTGACTTTTGAATAAAAGGTAAAGGCACCTGTGCAAGTACCGAGTTGTTACCGACCAACATCGCATCATGACGTTTTCACAGCAAGCTTTTTACGGTGTGATTTGCCATTGCCTTCCCCAGTCATCTACACTTTACCCCCAAGCAAAGCTGGGTACTCACTTTAACGATCTCAGAAAGATGGAAGGCTGAGTCAACCTTGAGCTGGCTACCTGAACCCAGCTTCCCCTGGGATTGAATTCAGGTCATGAGCAGAGCTTAGACTACAGTACTGCAGTTTACCACTCTGCACCACAGGGCTCTTCTGAATAGCAGATGGTAATTGTAATCCCATCAATTTGTATGCAGGTCAACTAGTACACCTGATGATGGCTGTGACAGAATCAAAGGGTTAATGGAGAATTTGAGGACTCAGAGAGCCCTGAGTCATGTGACCCGAAGGTGGGGGCCAGGGGTGCTCAGAACTCTCAAGTCCTGAGTGACAGCTAATGGCTCAGAGGTTAACTGTCAGAAAAGAGAAAAAATGGTCAGAAAGGGAGAGTTGCTCAGAGTGTGTGAGAAAGGCTTGGTGTGAAGTGAAGCTCTATATACACTCTGTGAAATCAGCCAGGTGGCTGAGCATGAGGCATATCTCTAGCATACCATATAACGTATATCTCTAGGTCACGAGTGCCCTCTAAGGAAGAGGAAGGTGACAGAGAGTGTCTAAGTGGAAGACCTTAGTGGTCACAGACATATGATACACTGCTCCTAGGAGTTTATAAGGTGGCTGAGGGAGAGCCATGGGTCTGAGGGAGTCAGGAGAGCTGGGGCTTGTCAAACCAGATGACTCGAGGGACCAGACACTCAAAGTCCAAGAGGCCAGCCTGATTAAAGTTTAGGAGAGTGGATTACTAGAAGAACTGTGTACCCTGAAATACCTCAGAGCATTGCTGGAGGGTCTAGCCGACATACTGTATAGACAATGTTATTCCTACAAGATACAAACTAGCCTCTGTATCTACATCCCATCCCCCAGTTAAAGCCTATTTTGTAAATAAAGAACTATAGTTTGCTGTTATGTTCTCTGGTGCCTGTGTGATTGGGAAAGACTTCAAATCTGCAGTGGTCTCCTGCTCATTTACCGTATCAGACCCTTGAAGAGACTAACATATATTTAACTGCCCTCGCTGAGGCAGGAGGTGATAGGCTGGCATCGTCATAGCAGAGGGTGTGATAATTGGTGACCAGCGTCGGGATTTCGAATTTAAAACCCAAAAATAAATATCATTCTGACACATAGCCATCAAAGGGACACTGAAGTATAGAAATAAAGGCAGTTTGAAAAAAAAAATTCTGTCAGAAATGGCACCACCAAAGAGAACAACTACAGCCACTGGGGATGGACAAGCACAGGAAGGGATTCCTGAGGAGAATCCTAGTCAGAACATTGAGGCTATGAAATTACAGTTAGTGTTAGCCAAAATAGAAGCAGAAAAAGAAATCCAAATGGCTAGACTAGAGGTAGAGAGGGAAAACAGAGAAAGAGAAAGAGATTCAAATGGCTAAACTACAGGGAGAAAGAGAGATCAGAGAACATGAGGGAGAATGTATAACTTGAAGCTCCAGGAAATTCAGGCAAGGCCAGAGCTTTAAAGTGGCGCTAGAAATGAACGCCAGCCCTCAATAGAACAGAAAAAATTCCCCAAATATCAGAAAGGGGATGGCGTAAAGGCTTTTCTGTTTAGTTTTGAAAGAACCTGTAAGGATTTGAAAGTAGCTTATGAGGACAGGATGATGTATTTAAGACCACAGATTTGTGCGGGGCTAAGGGAAATTTACTCAGAATTAAGACGCGAGGAGACCTCTGACTACCAGCTATATAAGGAGAGAGTTAGAGTCTGTTTTGGTTTAACTGCTGAACAAAACAGGAAAACATTCAGAGACATTTAAAGAAAGCCTGGAGAAACATATTCCCAGTTAGGATGTCATTTAGACAGAGCCCTGAATAGGTGTATTGAGGAAAGTAAAGTCACCACCATGGAAGATTTGAAAAATCTAATGGGCTTGGAACAGTTTTACAGTCAAGTCCCATTTCAGTATAGATGGATTATGAGGGACAAAAAATTAAAAACAGTGGAAGAAGCTGCTGTTATCCTTGATGAAATAGAATCAGACTTAGGGAGATCTATGTGGACTGCTCCTATGAAAAAAGCCAGAGTCTGGAACCCTTCAGAAAAGTCTGGGCATGGGAACAACAACCCTGAAAAGCGGTCCAGCCCTCCTCCATACAGAAAAAGGGAGGCTACCTGTTTTCACTGTGGGGAGATAAAGCATTATATTAGATCGTGCCCAAAGATGGAGAAAGGGAAAAAGACACCACCACCTAAAACTGTCAAAGTGGTGAAGTGTATAAATCAAGAGATAAAACACCCTCACTTACAGAAAACGCACCACAAGAAAGACGTAATAGTGTTTTACAAGTGTGGAGAGTACAAGAAGGCTTGAGTGAGGAATATATTGAGACTGTAACAGTGAATGACAAGGAAGTAGAAGCTTACAGAGATACAGGGGCACAGGTTTCTCTGATCCAGCCAGGATTTGTGCAAAGTCATCAATATTTGCCAGGAAAATCCTACACTATTAAAGGCATTAGAGGACCTGCATTTGAGGTGGCCCTGGCAGAGGTTCCTATAAAATATAGAGAATTCTAAGGCAAGTGGATAATGAGAGTTCTCAATTATATTGGAACATCGCTTTTGGTGGGGAATGATTTAGCTTCGGAGATAAAACAGCAGCAAGCTATCTCCACCAATATTGTTACAAGAAGCAGACCAGAACAACCAGCTGATGAGTCTGAGCAGCAAACAGAGGAAGAGGAAACATTGTTGCAGAACGTACAGACAGCAGAGTTTCTCAGTGAGCAGCTGAGAGCTGATGTGAGTAATCAAGAAATCACAGTAGAAAAGCCTTGCCAATTTAAAATAATCGACCAAAAAGGGTATCGGGTTGCTTTAAGGAGAAAACATAATGTGGTCTGGGAGAGAAAGAAACAGTTAGTAATTCCAAGAAAATATAGGATGCAAGTGTTGGATTTGGCCCAAGTGTTGGATTTGGCCTCTCACCTAGGCATCAACAAAACAAGGGACCGAGTACAGGAGAGGTTCTTTTGGCCAAATATGGGAAGAGACATTAGGGCTTTTTGTAAGTCTTGTCAGGCCTGCCAAATGGTAGGGAAGGCCCTAGATAAGACAAAAGGACTACTCCAGCCAGTCCCTATAGTATTGGAAGCCTTTGAGAAGATAGGAGTGGACATTGTTGGTCCTATCTCAAGAGTCACCAGGAGAGGGAACAAGTATATCCTCACCATCGTGGATTATGCTACCAAGTTCCCAGAAGCAGTACCTCTTAGAAACATTGAGGCCAAGACCGTAGTGGAGGCACTGTTGAATGTATTTGCACGGCTTGGTTTTCCAAAAGAAATGGTGATTTAGGCACATCGTTCATGTCGAACGTAATGCAAGAGTTAATGAGAGCTTGTGGAATCCGGCATGTAACAACAACTGCATACCATCCTCAAGCCAACGGAATGAATGAAAGATTCAATGGGACCTTGAATCATATGTTAAAAACATATGCCTACAACCATCCCAACAATTGGGACCAGCGTTTGCAACACCTGCTCTTTGGGTACAGGGAGGTACCCCAAGAAAATTCCGGGTTCAGCCCATTTGAGCTACTCTATGGGAGACAAGCCAGAGGGCCCCTTGATGTTTTGAAGGAGGCGTGGTCCGGGCACGAAGACATCCAAGAGACAGATGTCATCACCTATCTACAAGAGCTACAACAACATCTGCAGGAGGTGAGGACAGCCGCTGCAGACAACATGGGAAGAGCACAACATCGGCAGAAGTTGTGGTATGACTCCAAGTTTAGGGACAGAGAATTTAAATCTGGGGACCGAGTCTTAGTTCTGACCCAGGAGAAAGAACAAACTAGATGTGGCCTGGGAGGGACCTTATACCATCGCCCATAAGGTCTCCAACGTGAACTATTTGGTAACCATGAGTGAAAATGGTGAACAGTGTAAAATGTTTCATGTAAACATGTTGAAATCTTATTATGACCGAGGAAATTTGGCACTAATGGCCAAAGGGGAAGTATGTACGGGAACTGAACTGTCGGGTTGGGGGAAAATATCCCAAGAAATGACCATAAAGGAGGTTCAGCTCACCCCTTCTCTTACCAGAGAGCAAAGAGGGCAAATACAAACGATTCTGGGTCAGTACCAAAAGATTTTTTCCAACTTACCAGGGAAAACTAACTTAGCCTATCATAAGATTGATACGGGAGATTCAAGGCCTGTGGCACTTCCACTGGCCCGAATGCCACATATGTACAAAAAGAGGTAGAGGAAATGTTAAAGTTGGGACTTATTGTGCCATCTATAAGTCCTTGGGCCTTTCCTGTAGTACTGGTACCAAAGCCTGATATATCTATGAGGTTTTGTGTAGACTATAGGAGATTGAACCAAGTTACTGTACCTGATGTGTACCCGATGCCACGAATAGATGAGTTGGTGGAAACAATTGGAGCTGTCAATTATATTTCAACTCTAGATCTAACCAAAGGTTATTGGCAGGTGGCTATGGACCCCAAAGATCAACAAAAGACGGCATTTGTAACCAAAGAGTTTGAATTTACAGTGCTCGCATTTGGGTTAAGGAATGCTCCCTCCATGTTCCAGAGGTTAATAGATAAAATGTTAGTGGGACTTAAAGAGTTTGTGCTTGCATATATTGATGATATTGCTATTTACAGTAACACCTGGAAGGAACACTTACAACATTTAGCAATTGTATTCCAACGAATTAAAGATGCGGGTCTCACCATCAAGGCATCCAAATGTCAACTAGCCATGCAGGAGGTAAAGTATTTGGGACATGTGCTAGGAGGAGGTAAGATCAAAGCAGATTGGGGAAAGGTGCAAGCCATCCAAGAGTGACCCAGACCCCAAATGAAAAAAGCAAATAAGAGCATTTTTAGGAGTGGTAGGATACTACCATAGATTTATTCTGGATTTTAGTACAATCGCTGCATCATTATGTGAGTGTACAAAAAAGAAACACCCTGATATAGTAATTTGGACTGAGGAGTGCCAAAAGGCATTCGAACATCTGAAGGCAGTGCTCACAACAGAGCCAGTATTATGCACTCCTGATTTTGCAAAGGAATTCACCCTATTCACCGATGCATCTAATGCAGGTATATGTGCAACCTTAAGTCAATCTGGAGAAGAGGGACAGTATCATCCCATCCTATATTTAAGTCAAAAACTTTTAGAACGGGAACACCTCTCAGTTATCGAGAGACAATGCTTAGCCATTGTATGGTCCATAGGTAAGCTGAAACCATACCTATGGGGGAGAAAGTTTACTTTGTGTACAGACCATTCCCCCCTGAAATGGTTAAATCAGGTTAAAAATACCAACAGTAAATTGATAAGGTGGAGTTTACAGCTCCAGGATTACACCTTTGACATTCAAAATATACCAGGGAAGCAAAATGTAATTGCTGATGTGTTGTCCAGAACAATGTAACCCTGAAAAATTGGTTTTATATTGTGACCATGCTGAAGTTATGAATGTTTATATGAAAGAAAATGTACATAGTTAGTGATATGAGGTTTAACAAAATGTTTAAAGTTGTACCAGGAGGAAACCCAAGTAAGTGTGGCCCACATGTACCCATTGCTCAGCAAAAGGCTGAGACCTTTCGCCTTACGCAATTGTTCAGGAGGAAGGGACATGTGACGGAATCAAAGGGTTAATGGAAAAGCTGAGGATTCAGAGAGCCCTGAGTCATGTGACCTGAAGGTGGGGGCCAGGGGTGCTCAGAACTCTCAAGTCCTGAGTGACAGCTAACAGCTCAGAGGTTAACTCTCAGAAAAGAGAAAAAACAGTCAGAAAGGGAGAGTTGGACTCAGAGTGTGTGAGAGAGGCTTGGTGTGAAGTGAAGCTCTATATACACTCTGTGAAATCAGCCAGGTGGCTGAGTGTGAGGCATATCTCTAGGTCACGAGTGCCCTCTAAGGAAGAGGAAGGTGACAGAGAGTGTCTAAGTGGAAGACCTTAGTGGTCACAGACATATGATACACTGCTCCTAGGAGTTTATAAGGTGGCTGAGGGAGAGCTGTGGGTCTGAGGGAGTCAGGAGAGCTGGGGCTTGTCAAACCAGACGACTTGAGGGACCAGACACTCAAAGCCCAAGAGGCCAGCCTGATTAAAGTTTAGGAGAGTGGATTACTAGAAGAACTGTGTACCCTGAAATACTTCAGAGCATTGCTGGAGGGTCTAGCCAACATACTATATAGACTATGTTATTCCTACAAGATACAAACTAGCCTCTGTACATACATCCCATCCCCCAGTTAAAGCCTATTTTGTAAATAAAGAACTATAGTTTGCTGTTACGTTCTCTGGTGCCTGTGTGATTAGGAAAGACTTCAAATCTGCAGTGGTCCCCTGCTCATTTACCGTATCAGACCCCCGAAGAGACTAACGTATATTTAACTGCCTTCGCTGAGGCAGGAGGCGATAGGCTGGCGTTGCCATAGCAGAGGGTGTGATAATGGCTTATTTGCAAATATATTGGAAGATCATGCAGTTAACATTACACTTGTACAAAGATTATTGGGGACCACTAATGTGTGTGGAAAAGCCTAATTTTCATTGGTTCAAGGAAAGCTATATAGGAAATAGAGTACCTTGGTTTTAGCCACAGACAGGGCATTCTTAGCCAAAAGGCTGCTGACCTCTGGCGTTGTAGTGGAGAGCATTAGCAACTTCAGAACAGCATTTAGGGCAGGGGTGTCAAACATGCAGCCTGTGGGCCAAACTGCCCCCTAAGGAATTCAATCAGTCCCACAGGGCTCTCTTTCCCGCCCTCCCCCCTCCTGTCCTCACCCTGAGAAGCTCCAAGGCTGCCAACGTTCCCAGCTCCTTCTGCCTTCTCTTTGCAGAGGCTAAAGTAGGAGCTAAGTTGCAAAGAAAATATGGAATGGATTTCCCATTCAGGCCTATGGTCAGAGCAGACTGAAATGGAAAATCCACTGACCATTTTCCTTGCAATTTTATTTTGATGTAGAGGAACTCAGTTAACTTCCCAGAATTCCTATGGTCAGCTGAAGCTTCCTGGAGTTGTGTCCTTGCAAAACAAGCCTTGATGTTCTGAGTAAGTTTTGTCTCTAAGGCTGCCAATTCCTCGGTCTGGGCGGCGGTTCCCCCACCCAGGAGGTTTCCAACCTGCCGGCTCACATTGGGCTGGTGGAGGAAAGCTCCCCCAACATTGCCGGTGCAATGACATCACCTGGAAGTGATGTCATCATGCCAGTGACGTTGCATGGCAGCCACTCTAGGAGTTTCTGGGAAAACTCTATGGTTTCCCAGATGCTCTAGTCATTTGGAAGGGAAAAACTCTATGGTACAGAAGAGAGTCCCCCGCCGGAGGCTGCGAGGAACTTGGCAACCTTAATTGACTCTTGCCAATGGAGTGAGAACTAGTGCCTAGTGACTACTCTAACTTGGGAACCCAAAGCCAAAGGGAGATATTACACTGGATAGCCATTTCTAATCTGAGTAGACCCAGGGGGTGCCTTGCCATTTCATATTTTCCCAGGTTGCGAACATTTTATATTTTTAGTTTTCTGCTGTGTGATCCATGTGCTTTTCCTTGATGTTTTATTTTTAATTTTTTTTGCAAAATCCCACTATTTCCCCACTTTTCCATTTTAAACAAAATATTGCAAGAGTTTTAAACATGTTTGTATTTTAAGTTAAAAATTATCTTTGTGTTGGCCTGTGTTTTTTATACATTCTATATCTCTACTATCAGGCATTACATTTTAGGAAACACATGACGTGGCCCCACAAAGTTCCATTTATGTCAGATCCGGCTCTCCTAACAAATGAGTTTGACTTAGGGTGGTAAATTACTGGGGGATCATCATCTGGAGATCTGGGCTGGGTAGTCACCAATGTGAGGATGACAATTAGCTCTATCTTACATGTCCAGTTGTTCCCAGAGAGGCTGTAGAAATCATAAAACAGTACTTGGAGGTAGTAGAAAAAGGCCAGAGTGAAATGGTGCTCTTGGACCCAGGCTTCTAGATAAGTAGGTGGCTGCTATGCAGTGGTGGGATTCAGCCGGTTCGCACCGGTTCTACAGAACCGATACCTAATTTGCTATCGGTTCGGCAGAACCGTTTGTTGGCCGGGTGCCTGCTGCTAATTTTTAAAACAAGCTCTTTTAATCTGCTAATCAACATGGCGGCGCGGTGAGGAGCCTGAGTGCTGAGGCTCCGAGGAAAAATAACAAAAACACCGCAAAACACCAAAACTACATAAACATAGAGTCTGTTGAATTTACTTATCAACTGAGAAGCGTGTCTGGAGGAGCACTGGTGGCGGGGGCACAAGGAGGCGGCTAGAGAGAGGCGCTGGAAGCTGGCTGAGTGAGGCGTGCAGTTAGCGCCGGAGGCTGGGGCCGCCGCAACCGCGGTCTGGACTGAACGGTTGGCCGGGCGACTGGGATGGAGAGCCGGGAAGTGTGACCTGTGCGGAGCGGAGGTCACTGGTGGGGTGGCGAGGCACACGGAGTCGGCTGGAGGGGGGTCTTGGAAGCCGGCCGGGTGGAGCGTGCAGCGAAAAACACTACTTTGTGATTGAATGGGAGGTTGCTGGAGGCTGTGGCCATTGTAGCCGCGGACTAAGGTGAGCGGCTCGGTCGGGCAGCTGAGACGGAGAGTCGGGGAGGCGAGGGAGGAACCGTGCAGAGAGCTGCCGCGGCTGGAGCTTGAGCAGGACTGGTGTTGTGGTCGGGGCTTGAACCGTGGGAGAGAGAATGAGGAAGGTGCGTATTTGCATGGTGTGGCCGGAGGTTGTGACAGACGGAGGCCAAGGAGCGGAGTATTGTGAGTGGGTGAGGTGGTGGACTGCCCCCAGGGCGTCGGCCTCGGTAGGCACCCCCAACTTTCGCCCCCCCACTCTCCACCTTCCCACCCTGTGGACACTACCTGGGCACGGCTGGGTGGGCAACCGGGAACTCCCCGACTGGGAAGCCCTGTACGGGGCTCAGGTGATACGGAGAGTCCTGGGGTGTGTGCCGAGCTGTGAAAGATCAGAGAAGAGGTGGTGCCTACAGGGCTGTGCTCGTCCCTGGCCGAAGCTGTAGGGGCTCAACTGAGCAGCTGGGAGGACACGGGGGAGGTCTCACCCCCCCCTCCGGGTCGCCAAGCTGTGAGTACTACCAGGCCCCAAGAAAGCCACTTCCATGCGAACTGCACTCTGATAACAACGCACTGGCACTTTAAGAACAGCACTCAACTTGACTTAATAATTGGACTTCCATCCCACTGACTATAAGATTTTACTGACCACTAGTTGGAATTTATTATTAATTAATTAATCAGGGGTTTTTTAGTCAATTGATTGGTAAATGTAATTATTATTATATATTTATATATTGGAATATATATCTATATTTATATTTTTAGCTTATTAATTGGGAAGATTGATGGGATTATTTATTAATAATGCCAGGAATGAATTTATTAATTTTTGACTAATCAATTAGAGGGAGTATTAGGGTGGGTTTTCAAATTAATTAATCTTGAGTAAATAAGTAGTGAGTCAGACAATTGAGGGACCGAAGTGGCTGGTGGGGTGCGAACCTAAGTGCAAGTGGAGATAACCTAGGTGGGAGGGGGAGGCCGTCCTAATATCGGCAATACTCTGGGCATAGAACCTGTTGTTAATTTATTTGAATCCCACCACTGCTGCTATGCCCCAAATTGCTCATTACCAGCTTCCATTAGCAGCTGTGCTCTTTCCTGGTTAGAAAAGGTAATATTACTTCTGTGCATGCCATGGTAACATCTAGATTAGTTTATTGCAATGTGCTCTATCTGGGGCTGCCCTTGAAAAGTATTAGGAAACTTCAGCTGGGGTAGAAAACTGCAGCCCAGATGTTGACTAGAATGGGTAGTAGGACCATATCACTCCAGTCTTGGCACACCTACATTGACTTCCAATATGTTTCAACACAATTCAAGTAAGCAGGCTGTCATAGTGCTAGGGTGGCCATGCTAGCAATGAGTGCCCCATCATTTTTTTTTTTTTTTTGCTGTTCCAGACCATACACTCCATCCACCTGCCTCCCATTTGCCCACCACACTGGCAGCAGGGATTCCATTTGTCATGCTGGTGGTATCCCCCAGTCCAGGGCTCATGCAGCTAGCTCACAGTGGAAGTTCCTGTATGGAAACAGAGTTCTCTCAGAGGAGTACATATGGTAGTAAGTCTAGGTCCTAGCCTAGCTTTTTGCCCAGAACCACTAAGACCGCTCATGACCATAGATGGCAGTGAGTTGAGTCATTAGTTTCTCAGGATTCATGATCATCACTGACTTCCCGCAAACTTTTGTTAGGGAATTTTGTCCCTAATGTTACATATGATTTTTCTTTATACTATTCTGCTATAACTATACAACATTATATATTCAATTAAATAAATAAGAAACTGGGGGGGGGGGGGCATAAGCAATAATATTATTTTTACTACTTAAACCTGTTTACACTTTTGTTACTGTAATGCATATGGCTGCTTTTTAAAATAATGTCTCTATTTTCTAAAAGAAAAGAAAATGTAATTAAAATATGGTTTTGTTTTTTGAATAAAGGGTTTATTCCCCCATATCATTTTCTTCACAGATATCATGGAAACACCTTCACATTCCACAATTTTCAGATCAGGAGTCTCCACATATTTGAAATATTTCTTATCGGTAAGCAAAATACGTTTGTTTCCTTCAAATAAATAAACCCTACGACAGTTTCATTAGAATAGTAATAAAATGATTTAGGAAATAAATGGAAATGGAAATTACACAGCACTGGCTTACCATAGTCCTGTTTATCACTTTATGCCACATGTGATGCAGTTGTTCAATGGTAACCAGAAGATGGGAATTTAACGTGCTAGGTTACTCGGTGCAAAATACACCATTTATATGCCTGCTAGAATGACGATGCATTAAGGTATGAGGAACATACTAGCATAGAAAAACAAGTATAGAATAATTATAAGATTAAACTCAACAGATTTCATGGATTTTTACCCTTTCAACAATTGTGTTTGTTGCTGAATGGCTATGCTACTCTGGGACTATATAATAGTTATAAAATCCTCGCTTCATATGTATTTCTTTGCTTTGGTACTATTAAGTCCCAGTGAATGAATGGGAGCATCCCTAACTTTCTCTAGATTGTGGTACCCTTTTTTATATACCACTTTTGCTTTGTCAGCAATCTGTACTAACTGATAGTCTGTCCCAGAATCCTTGTGGGGTTTATTGGGACTACCTCTATGATTTCACAAAATCCTAGCCATAAATCCCAGACAGCTACACTAGTTCTGTCATGTGAGGCATCTTACACAAAATTAAATTCTCAGTATTGTGTGCAAATCTTATTTTAAAATTTTGGTTTTTTAAAACACTAATTTCCAATAAAATAATTATTATTTTTAGGAATTGTCCCTGTCACTTGTAAAATTTAACTAGCCAAATATGAGACACACAGGAAAAAACATAGGCAAGTCAAGGAAAAACATACTTCCAGCTGTAATATTTTTATCCCATGCAACTGGTACAAAATATTCACAGATTGTATCTCTTTCATCCAAGGGATCATTCCTGCCAAACTTCAGACATTTGTCTCTGTTCCCTTCATCCCATCTCAAGTATGCAGTATTTCTAGACTTAGAATAAGGCCCGTTGAAGAGAAAAATACAACAGGCTCTAAAAAGAGGCTCTTGGCAAGTGGCCCCCTTGCTGTCTTCCCAGCCACCCCAGTGAAGGTATTCATTCCACCCCACCCCCACTCCAAGGGGAGCTGATCTCTGCCATCTGGAGAGCAGTTGTAATTCTGAGTGATCTCCAGCCATCCTGGGATTTATCCTGCTTTGTGTAACTATATGTGGAACATGAGTGCTTTAAACGTGTGTGGTACCTTTAACTTTGGTAATTGTACAACACTTGCTATTCCTTTAAATAGCAGGTGGATACATGCCTGAATTGAGCTTGTGCCTTTGAAAAATTATGTGAAAACTTTGGATGTTAAGCTTCATTACCACAGGTAACTATAGGTGCATTGTATTTTTGTGTATATGAAAATTATGTATTTGGTAATTATTATAAGTGTGCATTGTTGTACTAGAGAATTTGAGGTCGCTCCAGAAAAAGCAATGATATACAAAACATGTAATACCAACTAGCAAACATGTAGAGGAAGATTTATCCTTTTAAGCTGGACTTCCTTTGGATGTGGACTCCACTAATGTCTGTTGGAAAAATATTAAGCATGGTATGCCTTTAAGAAGACTGATTGTTTTATTGAGCACATTCTGCTATCTTGAAGAGTGGTATTGGAACCTCTCCATGACTGTTTTGAACTTTTATTCAGTGATATTTCGGTACCACTGTTGTTTTGCAGTTTTTTCCTTTGTGTATTTGTTCCTGAAATTGACTAGAACATTATTTACTTAATTGAAGATGTAAAAGAAAAAAGAAAAAGACACAATCACTGTAGTTTATTTTGGTACACAGTTGGTTTGTTTTCTGATCACCTGGAGATTGGCAACAGTAGTTCCTGAGGAGGAAATGGCTGGTTTGTAGGTGCAGTGTATGGCATTGTACCTGTCTGAGGTCCCATCCCTCCTCAAACCTCACCCTCTTCTGGCCCCACCCTTAAATAACCAGGAATTTCCCAACCTGGAGTTGGCAACCCTATTTCCTTCCCTTTATCTGTCCCTCTGACTTCAGGTTTCCATTGCCTCCCCCCTACCTGCAGCCTTCACCCAGGGAAAGGACAGTCTCTCTCCACAGTGTGTGTGTGTGTGGGGGACCAAAGCAGCTTGCATAATTTTTCTCTCCCTACTTTGATCTGAACAACAACCCTGTGAGGCAGGTTAGGCTGAAAGTCTGTGACTGGTCCAAAATCACCCAGTCATCTTCCACAGCATGAACCTGGGTCTGACAGACCTGCTCTGAAGCCCTTAACTCCTATGCTCTCCTCAAACTCCACCACAGAATCTCCAGGAATTTCCCAGCATCCTGGCACTAGCAGCTGTGGTTAGAACTGGTCCCGATGAGTTCTGCCTCAGAGGTCTCTAGTGATACCTCTTAGACTAATGCTCTCTTTCTGATAACATTGTTGGTCTTAAGCAGAGGACTTCTATTTTTCTCTGTGTCTCACTTTCCATCCATATCTTTCTGAATCTGTCCACCCCGCAAAGCAGTCATTTTCTCCAGAGGGAGTGATTTCTGCCTTCAGACCTCTGAGACCTCTCAGATCAGCGGTCTCTCTCTCTCTGATAACACTGTTGGTCTTAAGCACAGGATTTTCTCTATCTCTCGCTTTCCTTCCCAATCTCTCTCTCTGTATCTGGCCTGCTGATACAGGACACCATTTCCCCCTGTATCTGTCTGTTTCCCTTCCAGAGGAGGATAGGGAGGAGTCCTCAGCCAATCAAGAGAAAGGCTTCCCCCCTCTTCCCTCCCTCAGCCAATCATGAGAAGGCTTTTTCTGTGGTTGTTTCCCTCCTCCTCCATCCCTCAGCCAGTTGAGGGAAGGCTTTCCATCTCTGCTCTGCAAAGGCAGAGCAACAGGTGGCTTAGCCAATGGGAGAGCAGGAAGAGCCAGCAACTGCCAGAACCAAGGTTGGTTGCCTTTTACTGTCAGGATCAGCTTGTCTGGCTAGCAACAGGCACTCGGGCAGGAAACAGGAGCAGAGTCAACCAATGAGTTTTCCCTCAAAGTCCAAAATAGGGCCTCCTCCACTGCCTTTTACTGAGAGAACCAAGCTTGGTTGCTTTTTACTGAGAGAAGCAAGGTTAGTTTGCCTAGCAGCAGTCATTGTTTAGCAATTTCCCCAGAGCGCCAATTGTCTGTCCTAGGGCCAGCAGTGGTGGGGGAGAGCAGAGTCAGCCAATGTGATGCACGAGCAGTTGATTGATGGTTTGATGGGCCAAAGGTTGATGCACCACAGTCCCAACCAATGAGGAAGCTCAGATTTGCCTAGATGAAACAGCTTTTATATATATAGGGTAATGCTTATATAGAATCAACATCTACCCCAAGCCAGAGACCATGAAAGGTCATCAGTGAAAACATTGTGGAAATCTATTGTCCAGTTCATTTTTTATACAAAGATGCATGTAACTGCTGACAGGAAAACATTTTAGTCAGTTACATAACTGAAACTTCATTCTTTCCCTTCTTTCTATTTACTCATATATAGATGAACTTTCAACTTAATTGTATGACGCTAACATAATGAGATTCTCCTCTTACTCTTCTGTTGTAGGCCACTAATCCCTTCCCACTTAAACTCCTACAGGACAGGAGATCCTTATGAACCGTGTGGGAGATAGAAGTGGAAGGAGGGAGTCATTAAAAAAAATACCCCCCATATGAAATGGCAATTTTGGTATAATAATATTAGGTAAAACAACTTTTTATTTAGTAATTTGGTTAGTTAATATCAGTATAAATATCTACAAAAGTGCAAGCCATTTCAGATCTCTTTAGCATTTGTATTACAATATTAAAATTATAGACTTTGTCCTGCTTAAAGACTGGGAGTGAGCTCTAAAAAACTGCAGAGGAAAATTACCAAACATTTTCTAAGGGAAACAGCATCCTGTTAAACACAACAAATGAATGAGTGCCAAAGAGTAACATCTGAGGGCAAGGAATCATTTAGATACAGGCAATTAACAATCGGTCCCCCACACCCTTAACGCAAGTGGAGATCTCCTCTAAGGGAAAAGCTTATTGATTGCTGTTGCAGTTGTAGAGAATTTGTTTTTTAAATAAGTTGCTTCAATTTGAAACAAGATTTGCTACAAGCATTTTGACCAATTGGTACACTTAAAAAAAAAAATTAGGATGGTTTGACCAAGCTACACAGTGGAAGAAGCAGCTAATTAAAATAAAGTACCAGCGTTCTCCAGACACATTGAATGATATCATGGGTAATAAATGCACTCATTTTACACTAATCCTACTATAATTATCGCATGCACTTCTGGGATGTATCTTTGATCTGCACCTGGTTTTAATTTTTGATAAACCTTCTCAGCAATGTCACAGAGGTAATTTACTTATCATTAGCTGCACTTGCACAGAGAAGTAAATAAATGAAAAAGTGATCTCAGAACCTTACACCTACCACTTACTTAGCTTCCTGAGAGGCTTTACACATAATGGCCTGAGATAATATTCCATACATAATATACAGAGATGCTGTTGTATCAAACATTATAATGCATTTTTTATGGATAAGTACACCTGCGTGCAGTTCTCTGTTCTATACTCTGTTTATTAATCTGCTTTGCAAGGGACCCAGTTTTGCATTTTAATGCCTGTTAAAAGTATTTGCTGGCATAGCAGCCACAAGGGACTCTATGTGGATTGAGCAAGAAAGGTTCTAGTATATAATCTGATATAGACACTTCCTGACATTAATAATTTTCTGCTATTATTAATCTTTAATTAAAAAGCAAATGGGTTCCCATCTTGTTTCCTTCCAAGACAAATAAGGTGAGGTTAGTGAAACAGTGTATAGTAAGAAAAAAACTCTTCCACAACAAGTTCATAAGCTAAAATTGGGGGCTTCATGCGGCTCTGTCTATTAACAAAACACCCTGGAAAGGTTGCCAGGTCCCTCCTGGCAACTGACAGGGGATGGGGGGGACTTACCTTGCTGGCATTGCATGGGAAGTGATGTCATCACACCAGTGATGTCCAGGTGATGCTTTGGTATTTGGGCAAAAACTCTATGGTAAAACTGGCTTCTACCATAGAGTTTTTGCCCACATACCAGGGAGTTACCTGGATGCTGCTGGTGTGATAACATAACTTTCTGTGTGGCACAGGCAAGAGGCCTGCGTCATTCTCTTTCTCCAGATAAGTTCTCCCCTCTGGCCAGCTGATCGATGGGAGGGAGCAGGACCTGTCAGCAGGGAACCCCCACCTCCACCAGAGGGTCCGGCAACCCTATGAACTGGGACGATTCAATTAGAGATCTCCTAACATCTCACCTAGTTAGAACCATATTGAAACAATTTCAAAGTTAAACCAAAAATCTCTACACATCAAATTGTGGGGACAGGAATTAGCAAGTTAGGCAAAAATATGGTTTGATTTTAAAGGCATTGACTGTTAAACTTCCAAAAAGGATTCTGAAATTAAAACCTTAGGTATGATTTTCACTGAAACAGTAGTTGATAATAGCTGCTTCCTAGGCTTCTGTAAGATTCCAAAGCCAGAATTAAGATGGACTGGCTTGGTTGCCCACAGACTTGATTCCAAACAGCTTTTGACGCTCATTTTCACTTACATTGGTATAAAAAAAAGTCTGTATGGCTTTCAGCATGCTTTTTTCCATGAACAATGGACTAGCTCAGAAACTACAAATATTTTAACCACAAGTTGGTAAGTAACTGTTCTAGCACTGTTAATCAAACCCACTCAGGTAGGAGGCAGTGCGAGGGTTTCTACAAGAGTTCATTCATTGCTATAGCATATATGTATAAGACTTCAGGTAACTTTGTGCTGCTCACTAGCTAGAATGGTGTGCAAGGAGATTGAAAGAAAATTTAAAAATTACTTTCCACTTGTGTAAGGGGTTGCTTGCACAAATAGAAAACTATTTTAATTATGTTTTAGTTGCCCTGCACACCATTCTAGTGAAGAATCCATAGTTACCTGGCATCATATATGCAAACCTTTTGTTATTGGTGAACAATATCTGGATTAAAAGCAGAAAAATCAGATTTGCTGTGCTGCTTGATAAAAGGCTTTCCTAGCATCCCTCCACATAAGGCAGGCAGGAAGACATGTTGAAACCAGGACATGCCAGCTTGGGTTACCAGCTCTGAGTTGGGAAATACCAAGAAATTTTGGGGGTGGAATCTGAGGAGAATGGGGTTTGGGGAGGGGAGGAACCTCATCAGGGTACAATGCCATAGAGTCCACCCTCCAAAACCGTTTTCTCTGAAGGAACTTATGTCTATAGTCTGAAAATCAACTGTAATACTGTGAGATCTTCAAGCCCCACCTGTAAGCTGGTAGCTGTAATGCCAGCAACAAAGAGAGACTGTTTTCCCTGGTCTCTCTCTGTTACCATACCTGTTTGAGGTGCTGCCAAGGAAACTTAGTGACTGAAACACTCTGGGAAATGAAATGGTGATAAAAGTAGACACAATAAAAGTAGGCACCAATGGTTCGTGAAAGTGCTGTAAATTTGCAGCTGACTTATGGCAATGCCAACAAGGCACTTTCAAGGCAAGTGTGGAACCAGCACATGCAAACATTCAGTGCACATGCTTCCCCCTGTGTTCCAGGGCTGTTTCAGCCACCAAAAACAGCACAAGGGAGAAGGAAGGATTTTCTCCTTTTACTGTGCAATGATCCAGATCCAAATTGGTATGACTACATGCTTGTCAATGAGTTTTCATCAGGAACAAGTAGCTATGAATATACTTGCAAGTCCTAGTGGCTAACTTGTGCAGTTTGTAATATTTGGTTAGGTTCTGAGAGGCACTGGAAAAAGGATTTCTGGTGCGTTATTTACATGTTTAGTTGGTTCATTAGTGGTTAAAATTTCAAGAATATGGGAGTTGTTTCTGTTCCATTATACATGTTATACTTACCAATAAATTACAAATGTTGCAGCATAAAATGTGTTAATACTACATCATATGGAGCCTTTAGAAAATCCAACATTATTAGAGGGTTGCTGTAAGTCAGCAGCTGGGGTTGCCATACGTCAGCTGCAACAGTTTTAGTAGTACAATTAGTATTAATATGATCTATTTTTGATGCTTTTTGTTTCACTGAATTCTTATATTGCAGGACACAACTAATGCCTTAAAGACTCAACAGAAATTTAAGCTGGTTGAAGCTCTTGCATAGTACTCTCATGTTAGTGATACAACATTTAAAGATTTGTTAACAGTTCAACCACGAGAAGACAACTGCATAACTCTCAATGGAATATTATTACACATATTTTTCCCTATTATTAAAATATTAAGAACGTTAATAGAATGAACCATAGAGCTACCTCATATTATTATATTATTTATTATAAAGAGAGTTATCCAATTTAGTTAAACTTGTGGTTTCTTTTGGAATTTTGAGAAATGTATTTATTATTTATTCATTGTATAAATACTGCTGCAGCCTGCAAGCACCTTCTCAAAAGCCCCTTTGACAAAACTGTGGGGGAGAGCCATAGAGAGGCAAACTTGGCAAGGACAACAGGCAAATCAGAGAAAGAGCAGCTCAGTTGCTGGCTGCACATGCAGGTTGAGAGGGCTGCAAGCACGGGGGAAACCAGGGAGAGAGGTCAGCCTGGGGCCCCTAAAGGCATGGGGGCCCATAGACCAGTGCCTACTTGGTCTAATTATTAATCCAGCCCTGGCACCCAAGGCGACTTAGAACAGATTATGGCCATCTGACAGCAATGACAATCCTGTGAATCTAGGGGGAGATATTTGTGAGTTTCCTTCATTGTGCAGGGGGTTGGACTAGATGACCCTGCAGGTCCCTTCCAACTCTATGATATTAAAATAATAGAATAGAGCATCTAAAATTCAACATATAGTTACCCATTAAAACAAATGTTGACCTTAAAAACTGAGAAGTAATGACCCTAAAGAACTCTTGCAGGACCTCTTAAATAAGACACAAAATGACAGCAAAGAGTGTGGCATCAATCATAAAATCCTGGTGGAATTCAAGCCAAGTGTCCTTTATGTGAGAGGCAGCTGCTTTGGAATGGGCACTCTCTCCAGACACAAAGGTGATGCCTCTGAGCTCATCTGAAGTACCATCTGATCCAAGGAGGCACAGCTGTTTCTTTTATGTTTTGAAAGAGCTTGCTTTCCATGTAACAATACCTCTACAAAGCTGATGGTGTATAGATATGATGCACCTGCTCAAGATGAAATTGGTGTTTTGCTAATCAGCCATCTAGTAGGCAGCAATAAACAGCTACTTCCCCACCCTGATCTAAGAATCAGAATGCTTATTATTAGCCAAAGGCAATCACTTTCTTAGTAACAATTCAGAATTACAAAACTCTAATTTGATCTATTCAAGATCTTTAGATTTTATTACCAAAGGTTAAGAAAGCAGGTACCAGGAAACCCATTGATTGGGGATCACTGATTTAAATCATACATCAGATGAAGCCAATACTAGGCTTGTATATTCAGCTGATACATATGAGGACTGCATATGAGAAATACATACGGCATCAGTGGGAAACACTTGTGGAGGACTCAGTTCATTTTGTCTCAAAATAAGTTTTATATGCTTGCTCTTTTGAAGGCAGTTCTGAATACAATAGAACTGAAGGAACGATGATGATGATATCCTGCCCTCCACTCAGAATCTCAGAGTCTCAGAGCAATTCACAATCTCCTTTATCTTCTCCCCCCATAACAGACATCCTGTGAGGTAGGTGGGGCTGAGAGGGCTCTCACAGCAGCTGCCCTTTCAAGGACAACCTCTGCCAGAGCTATGGCTAACCCAAGGCAATTCCAGCAGGTGCAAGTGGAGGAGTGGGGAATCAAACCTGGTGCTCCCAGATAAGAGTCCGCACACTTAACCACTACATCAAACTGGAATCTTTCTATGAGAAAAAAATTGCAAGTGTTTACCATTACAAAGCCTCACCACTGAGAAGATAAAACTGGGAAAGGGTGGGAAGGAGGTGCAAGACCTGCCAGTCCTCTCCATTGCTGAGACAATGATGCTTCCCCTGCCCAGGCACCAAAACTGGGGAGGGAAGGGGAAGAAGTGCAGGATTCTCTATCACTGAGATGGTGATGCTCCCCCCTGATGTGGGAACACTTGTGACAGGAGGGAGATGATGTGTTGGACTCCCTAGACATTCCTGCTGTTGAGGTGGTGATGCTGGAGATAGGTGGGGATGGGGAATTTTTACTACCCCCAGGCACTGAAGCAGCAATATCTGAGGCAGGCAGGGGCAAAAGAAGTAGAAGCCTGAGTTGCCATGGGAGCACCACAATGAGTGACTGGGGGAACAATGACAGAGAAGGAGTTAGGAGGAGAAAGGGAAAAAAAAGGAATAGTAACAGAAGGGTGGAAGAGAAATAAAGAGAAAAAGGAATTTAGCAGGAGGTATTTGAGAGTTTCCTGCATTGTGCATGGGGTTGGACTAGATGACCCTGGAGGTCCCTTCCAACTCTATGATTCTAAGGAAGACTGACAGAGAAGTGATGGGGAGAAAACGAGTGAGGAAGATGTGGGGGAGATGGGAGGAAGCAAAAACAAGGGTGATGGGATATTCTTTCCTCACAATTTCCTTGCAGGTCTCCTCCTGTATTAGTCTAGATAGATATTGCTTTTGGTAAAGTTCCTCATCAAAGGCTCCTGAGTAAGCTTGAGAGTCATGGAGTAAAAGGACAGGTCCTCTTGTGGATCAAAAACTGGCTAATTAATAGGAAGCAGAGAGTGAGTATAAATGGGCAGTCTTTGCAGTGAAGGACAGTAAGCAGTGGAGTGCCGCAGGGCTCAGTACTGGGTCCCATGCTCTTTAACTTGTTCATAAATGATTTGGAGTTGAGAGTAAGCAGTGAAGTGGCCAAGTTTGCAGATGACACTAAATTGTTCAGGGTGGTGAGAACCAGAGAGGATTGTGAAGAACTCCAAAGGGATCTGTTGAGGCTGGGTGTGTGGGCGTCAACGTGGCAGATGAGGTTCAATGTGGCCAAGTGCAAAGTAATGCACATTGGGGCCAAGAATCCCAGCTACAAATACAAGTTGATGGGGTGTGAACTGGCAGAGACTGACCAAGAGAGAGATCTTGGGGTCGTGGTAGATAACTCACTGAAAATGTCAAGACAGTGTGCGATTGCAATAAAAACGGCCAATGCCATGCTGGGAATTATTAGGGAGGGAATTGATAACAAATCAGCCAGTATCATAATGCCCCTGTATAAATTGATGGTGCAGTCTCATTTGGAATACTGTGTGTAATTCTGGTCACCGCACCTCAAAAAGGATATCATAGCATTGGAAAAAGTGCAGAAAAAGGCAACTAGAATGATTAAAGGTTTGGAACACTTTCCCTATGAAGAAAGGTTAAAACACTTGGGGCACTTTAGCTTGGAGAAACGTCGACTGCGGGGTGACATGATAGAGGTTTTCAAGATTATGCATGGGCTGGAGAAGGTAGAGAAAGAAGTACTTTTCTTCCTTTCTCACAATACAAGAACTCATGGGCATTCAATGAAATTGCTGAGGTTAGAACGGATAAAAGGGTGATTAACATGTGGAATTCACTGCCACAGTAGGTGGTGGCAGCTACAAGCATAGCCAGCTTCAAGAGGGGGTTAGATAAAAATATGGAGCAGAGGTCCATCAATGGCTATTAGCCACAGTGTGTGTGTGTATGTATATATATATATATATATATATATATATATATATATATATATATATATATATATATATATATATATATATATATATATATATAAATAAATTTTTGGCCACTATGTGACACAGAGTGTTGGACTGGATGGGCCATTGGCCTGATCCAACATGGCTTCTCTTATGTTCTTATGTTCTAATCACAGGAAAGAACTCACAACATGAATGATCTTCTGTTCGAGAGAGACAGAGTGTGTTACATCTGTTACTGAATTGTATATAGGATTATGTTTCTGAACTTCTAACAAAATAAAACTTTTAAGGGTTCATCTGTTATCAAAGAGAATAGGACATTTTCTTCTCCCTAACATTCATAAGACATAAAAAGCCAGGAATAACTGCATTCTCAAAGGCTGAAAGCTGTTCTAGAAAGTGTACCTGAGGAAAAGTTCTAAAACAATTTGCTGCTGTAGGGTTAATATGTGTGTGGGAAGGCACCTGTGGGTTACGTTGATCTTACTGTTACCATCAAGCTAACCTTATAAAAGCTAGCAGGAAAAAAACAACCCGTGACTCAATTTGCATTAATACACTTGAAATACATTTGGAAAAAGCACCCATTGATTAAAAATGTTACCATCTTTGCTAGGTTTTGTTTGCTAAGGAGTGGAACTGTTTGTATGCTAAATTGTACTAAACTGTGGGCTAATATTTGGTTCACAAGTGATTAATTAGTGTCATTTTCAACAAGGTCTGAACTACTTAGGTGAGTGTTTTTTGGGACAAAGCTGGAAAAAGAGGGAGGGAGAACCTTTGGATGGGAGTTTTACAAATAAAGGATAGTAAACTAAAAGAGACTTCCAGCTATACAACTACTGGTGATCCATTTAAGTCTGGAGATACAATTCCATTAGGACTAATTGGTACTAGCATGTTCCCTTGTTTCATAATTGTCAGACTGAGCCTTAAAATATCTATTATATCAAGCAACAGCTAACTTTTCTGAGAAGTTTATACAAAAAAATAGAACTCATTGCATTAATACCAGAAATTGGTTTGTCTTGGCCCCGTAGAGGCAAGAAAGGCACATGGTCTTCTTCAGTTGTTACATTTGAATTGGACAATTGGGAAGCATGATCTGATCTCATATATTCTAACCACACCTCCACCACACAGACTTTTCTGCTGGCTGCTGACCCACTCACCGTCCTTTTTAACATAATGGGACTAGCCAGTCACCCTTGGAGCCAAGCAGGAGTTTTTTGGGGGGAGGGAGGCTCCTCTGTTTGGCTACTGAGGGGGCATTTTTCACCTGCTTCATGATGCTGGGATAACTGGTATTCCCAGTTATCTGGATTCCTAATACTCATTGGTATTCGGATCTGAGTTTTTTGGGTGGGGGTTCAAATATTTAGCTCCATTATTTCTTATGGGGAATGTTTCCAGAGGGCTGGAGGGGTCAAATGAATTGGATCAAGAGGTCCAGTTCTATAGACCCCAGAACAAGGTGCCCTAACTATCCTCTAGGGGTTTCCTATAGGCTGGTGTTTCCCAAAGCCAGGGTTGCAACCCGGCACTGGGCCATGAAACCCTCAACACCAGTCCGCGGGGCCTTCAGTCCCCTGGCTGCCCCTCCCCCCGCCTTCACCCGCATTGCGCCTCCCTCCCCCAGGTTGCACGCCTCCTTCTCCCTCTCTTCCCCACCTCAGGCAGGTCAGTTTCATGCTGCACAAAGCCTTTCCTCCCCCCTATCCAGCCCCACCCCACCTGACCTGCCAGAGGTGGGGGGAGGAGATGTGATGCGGAGGAAGGGGAGGGGAGGGGTTGAGGGCTCCATGGCCAGATTTCCCAGCGAGAGTGTCTTCTCTTTCACTCTTTAATTTCTTTCACCCTTTTTCTTCCTTCCTATTTTCTTTCTTTCTTTCTTTCTTTCTTTCTTTCTTTCTTTCTTTCTTTCTTTCTTTCTTTCTTTCTTTCTTTCTTTCTTTCTTTCTTTCTTTCTTTCTTTCTTTCTTTCTTTCTTTCTTTCTTTCTTCCTTCCTTCCTTCCTTCCTTCCTTCCCATTGCTAATCTGAGTAGACCTGGGAGGGGGTGTGGAGAAGCTTTAAACTCCCTGCCATTTCATGTTTTCCCAGGCTGAGAGTATTTTATATTTTTAGTTTTCTGCTGTATCGTCCTTGTGCTTTTTCTTAATGTTTTATTTTTATAATTGCATTGCAAAAACCCACTATTCTCCTACCTTTCCTAAACAAAATACTGCAAGACTTTTAGGCTTGTTTGAACATCATTTCCTGTCTCCTCCACCCCCCAATTTGGGCCATGAAGGAGAAGTGTAAAAATACACCACGGCAGGCGGGGAGTTTGGGAAAGCCTGTTATAGGGGGAAATTATATGCTTTTCTCAGGGTAAAGACTAGCCAAAGACACAACAGCAAGCAAAGCTACCCCTGGCCAAAAGCCTCTCAAAGCAGACAGAACCAACAAGCTCAAAGAACCAATGCAGAACCAGAAAATTCCAGCAGAAGCATGAGGCAATGTGATAAACCTAACACAATAAATGTACAACTCAAGAATCCAAAGCAATATCAAACCAGAGAATCCTTTAAATCAAACTGAATAGATACTCTGCTGCAAGCGCAACAAATGTAATATCCCAAGAATCCAAGGCAATGTCAGAACTAAGAATCCACCACAGACCTGACATAAACCAGCTTGTGCAAAGAACACAATATTACAAGAATAGAACCAGGGGTCATTTTGTAGAAAAATAGGTGGTGGAGCTCATCCAGAGTTTGTTATGCAGCTGCACCTACTATTCAATGGCAAGGAGGTGGAGCTCTTAGAAGGAGGAGGTGGAATTCTCAGAAAGGTTCAGGAGCTGTGCTCCTGTGAGCTCCCACTGAATCTGAGGCCTGCATAGAACTCATTTCAAAGCACAGAATCTAAGCCAAAACATTCTGGCAAATTGAAGCCAATCCTTGGAAAGACAACACTGACAGAAACACACAGGAAAAACTCAAGAAAAAATTACTCCTGGGAGCCTTAAATGCTGGCCCCCCAATATTCCCAGTTGCTCCCAAATATTTCTGGGATTTTAGGAGACCCATCTCCTGATACCCTGAAAATTATCAGGAAACCTGTATATATCTGGAAAATACTAGCGGGAGGCAGATGTATATTAGGATCAGTTTAAAACTGGTGGTGAATTGAGAGGGAAAGGAGTGAAAATGCAGGAAAAATAAGGAAGATAAGTAGGACTGGGAAACTGAAGCTAAAGGGAGGAAAGAAATGGGAGCTGAAGTGAACAAAGGAGGGAACAGAAAGGAGCTGCAGCAAGCTGTGAGGGTGGGCAGAAGGGAAAGCAGAAATAATATGGCTAGCAGGACCAATGTGGGGGAAATTCCTATCTATAAGTACTCATGGGTTTGCTGCTTGTCTATATATTTATATCTCTGAATACATAATTTAAGGACAATTAATGGATAATTAGAGGACAAATACTTGCTAATAAGGTATTTAGGGTTGTGCAATCTCCCCACCACTACTAATTTTTTTGTTTGGGTCTATTGGATTCTTTAAAAATGTTATTCCCAAAAAATTCTAGATCCTGATACCAGTAATTAGAAGAAAAACAAGGGAGGGAAAAGAGCAGTGGCAAAGCCATACACACACCTGCCTCTCAGCTGTTTTGGGGGCTTTCCTCAGCAGTCTCTCTGCAGGCTCTCTTGTGCACAAGCAGTCTCCCCACCAGCTCAGCTGCTTTGGACTCTCTGTTTAAAGGGACTGTGGAATAAAGCCCAAAAAACAGCTGAGCAGTGGGACCAATCTGCTCCTGCCTTTCAGCAGCCCCACAGATAGACAGTTTTCAGTGGGGGCACTGTGGAAGCATGGCATCAGTTCTGATTTCATAAAATATTAAAATAGGAAGAAGTAGAAGACAACGACCACCCTTCTCTCTGAATCAGAGACATAAACATAATCACCATTGTATTCTGATCTAGTTCATAGAATCATAGAGTTGGAAGGAACCTCAAGGGTCATCTAGTCCAACTCCCCGCACAATGCAGATCACCATGGTTTCACACAGAGCTTTTTGTGGAAAAAGCCCAGCAGGAACTCAGTTGCATATTAGGCCACACCCCTTGATGCCAAGCCAGCCGGGACTGCATTCCTATGTGTCCCTGCTCAAAAAAAGCCCTGCTAATAAGGTATTTGGGGGGTTATATTTTCATCAGCTCAAGTAGATCCAAATGCAGACCCCTGATTCAGGTTAGAAGCCATGTTGGTCTGAAGCAGCAGAACAAAGTTTGAGTCCAGTGGCACTTTTAAGATGAAGGTACTACTGGACTCAAACCTTGTTCTATCCCTAGTGTGAGTTTCGGGGAGGGGGGGCAGGAATAAGTAATTGAATTCAATTTTTTTAAAAACCCACAAACTCACCCTTATTTTTTTAAAAATGAGAGAGGAAAATAACATCAAGAGAATAAAAATGAATGCAACAAACCCTATTTGCTACGGAATAAGAAATAAAATAGCTTAATGAACCATAGATGCTGTCATAATGTACAAATACTGCCATACAATTAAAAGAAATTATATTAAGGATTAGAATGGAAAAGTGAAGACAGGGTATGAGTCGGGGGACAAATATGTAAGCATACAAGGATACACTAGGGACTACATTAGACATGCTGTGGGAATTTTTTTTTTAAATTGCTAATCAGTTTCTTCAGAAGACCTACAGCTTAGACAAAAAGGGATTTTCTTCTCATCTTCTCATCCCTGCTATTTGCTTTACTGAGGGAAACTCACAGGAAACTCTTACGGTTCTCCTCAATGAACTGCAATTTGAGGAGGCTGTTTGAGGTCATGAACATAATGGGGGGGGAAGCATTTTAAAATTGTCTGCTCTTGCATTTTCTCTTTATCAAGGCTGCTTAGAGAAAACACACTTCTACATTCCACGACCCCCATGATAGTCCTCCAAACATCTTGTTTAATTTGGCCCAGAGATATTGATGATTACTTGGGAATTTTCAGTAATAGTTTACAAATTATCTATTGACAAGTGAGACATAGGTAGAGGTGAAGAATGACTCCTTTTCAGTTTTTAGGATGTTTGGTCCTACTCAGGAGCCCTCTATGCACAATTCCTCTGTGCACTGACTGAACTTGTGGGGGCTACTGGGCATGGGCCTGACACCCTGCTTCCATGAGAACACTGGGTCATCTGCAAGGTGCAAACACATGGAAGAAGTTCCTACATGTAGTCTCCCTGCAATCAGGGTCACTGTTTTCTGAGCATTGCCATCCAAAAGGAGGGAGTGCATATGCTGATACTTCTGTGTATAGGTCCTGTGCTTAAAAGCCAGCCCCCATATGGAGGTGGGGCTCAGGAGCAACACACTCATGACTGCTCTCCCTCTCCTCATATTCAGTCAATGTGTGGAGGGGTCTTCTGTACAAAGCTGGGAGAAGGGCATTTCATGATGTACAGGGCTGCACTGAATGAGTACAAGTTCCTCAGGCCATAAAACAGAGATAGAATTCAACAAGATGTGAACACACTGGAAAAGTGGGCAGATGTGAAGAAAATGCAGTTTAACAAGGATAACTGCCAAGTTCTACATCTGGGTAACAAAAATGAGTAACACAAATATTGGATGGGCGGTACACTTCTGGGTAGTGGTATACGTGAACCAGATCTTGGGGCATGGGTGGACCATAATTTAAATATGAACAACCAGTGTGATGCAGGAAGAAAAAAAGCTAATGAGATCAAAAGCTAATGAGATCTTGGGGTGTATCAACAGAGGTATAATATCCAAACCATAAGAGGTCATACTCCCACTGTACACTGGGGGACCAAGCCTATGAGGAAAGGCTTGAAGGACTTAGGAATCTTCAGTCTAGAGAAAAGGAGGTTGAGAGGGAACATGATTGCTCTTGTTAAGTATTGGAAAGGCTGTCACTGTTCCTGTTCCTGCTGGCAGCAGAGGAGAGGACTTGCAATAAGGGGTTTAAATTAAGGGTGGGAAGATACCAGCTGGATATAAGGAAAAACTTTAGAGTTTCCAAGCGTTGTTCAACAGTGGAAGCAGCTACCTTGGAAGGTGGTGAGCTCCCCCTCACTGGCAGTATTTAAGCAGTGGCTGGACAAACACTTGTCAGGAATTCTGTAGGCTGATCCAGCATTGAGTAGGAGGTTGGATTACATGGCCTTTATGGCCCCTTCCAACTCTGATTCTATAATTGTATAAGCAACAGTCAATGTTGGACTCTTGAGACAGGAATACAAATAAGAACTTAACTGGCTTAGTGTGGGGAGCGGGGAGGAAGAACCTATATCTTTGTGAAATGTTATATACTTCAAAAATTTTTTTAAAAAAATTCCAAGAAATCATTAGGCAATTAAAGACTACTTTGCAATTCCAAGTTACTGTGTAATTAACTAAGACTGCAGGAGGTTAGTTCCTTGATGAGAGAAAGCCTCATATTTCAAGTATGCCACTGAATGTAGGTTTCATCTTCATTTATTATTATAGTTTATTGCATTATTAAGGGCTATTATATTTATAAACTGTGAACTTTCCTGCCTGCTTGCATTTAAATCCCATCTAAGTGTGACAATATAGGACACAGCAGTGTGTTTAACAGTCATGTTTTATTTATATAGTTTCAAGAACTCCTTTTGTTTGCTATATGCTATAACATTCCAGTGTATTTTTGAAGTTTACTATATAGAAATTGTTGCTATTGAGGAAGGAAATTGTATTGGATCAGCTTTCTCATTGCCTCATAATCCCAGAGAATCAGTGCAATTTCCATTGGCTTTAACCTAACAATTCTAAGGCTAGGACTCAAAAAGGCTAGGGCTATTAAACATATAACACAAAATACCTTACTAGGAAAGAATCAACATAATTTCTACAAATGCCCAACTTGATTCACTAACAGTTTATAATTCTTTGAGGGTTTCAACACATGCATACTCTTTTGGCTAATATATGTTTAGATTTTCAAAAAGCTTTAAACAGGCCCCTTATCAAATGTTCTAAGGAAACATATCAATATTAAGACAGTGAGGTCTGTTACAGATTAACAGCTGGTTTTAAGACAGGCAGCAGAAGTTAATAACAAACAATTTTAATAAATGAAGAAATAAAAAGGTTGCTCTTTCTCGCTGTCATGATTACTCTCTTTTAATTGTGGGTAGATAAAAAGGTAAAGGTAGCACCAGTCGTTTCTGACTCTGGGGTGATGTTGCATCATGACATTTTCATGGCAGACTTTGTCATTGCCTTCCCCAGTCATCTACACTTTCCCCCCAGCAAGTTGGGTACTCATTTTACTGACCTCGGAAGGATGGAAGGCTGAGTCAACCTTGAGCCGGCTACCTGAATCCAGCTTCTGCCGGGATCAAACTCAGGTTGTGATCAGAGAGAGCGGACTGCAGGACAGCTTTACCACTCTGAGCCATGGGGCTGCTATTGTGGGTAGACACATGTCTTCAAATTTGTTGTTATTTCTTTCGCTTGCTCAAGGTATATAATGCTGCCACTAGGAATTTATTTCCAACCTTATTATTTAACCTCTCCAAGGTATTGTGCCCAAGCTCTAAAGCTCCTGAATTGGTCTATGTGGTCCTGATGATGAGACTCTAGTATTTAAATAGCATATTATGGGGTTAACAATAAACAAAATAAAACTTTATCTTTATAAGAAGCATGTTGGTTTCAAGAAGTTTTGTAACTTCCCTTCAGAGAATAAAAAAGTGTATGATGATAACTTCTGACTGACTGAGGTGTCACAATCGTTGACTTCACAATCACTCCTCTTTATCAAGTCCTTTCTCCTCAGAATGTACTTTGTATATATATTTGTAGTATATATTGCTCAGTTAACTCTTTCCCTTTCTTTTAACTCATGTTTCTGTCAGCTTCTTTTTTATCACACTTTTCTCATACTTTGACAGTATTAGGATTTGACTCTATCTAGTCACTAATATGTCCTCTGTAAGTATTCTACTTTCCTTTTTAGAATCTTAATGCTTTTCACAGCACTGTATGGGATTCTAATCAGAAGACCGCTTTGTCAGAGTCTGTAGACTGAATCTGGTCACAGCTGACTGTTAACTGCTGACTGCCCAATAACTTCTGCCTCCTCTCTCTCCACAGACACTTCTTAGCTCTGGCCCTGCACTCTGTTACCAACAAATAACCTCACTCACTTATTCCCCTCTTCCAACCCCCTTGCTCTTCTACCAAACATTTAGAAGAAGAAGAAGAGATTGGATTTATACCATGCCCTTCACTACCCAAAGGAGTCTCAGAGTGGTTTATAATCTCCTTTCCCTTCTCCTCTCTGCAACAGACACCCTGTGAGGTAGGTGGAGCTGAGAGACCTCTAACAGAAACTGCTCTTGAGAGGAACAGCTCTGCAAGAACTTGTGACTGACTCAAGGATACATCAGCAGGTGCATGTGGAGGAGTGGGGAATCAAACTCGGATCTCCCAGATAAAAGTCCACATACTTAACTACTACATCAAACTGGCTCTCTTACTGAAACACACACTTAAAACTTTAAATTATTAAACTCTCCATCTCTCTCAGGGATCTCTGTCAGAACATTGCTATATATTTTTTTTTTCATAAATGAGAATGGAGTGTGAGATAACCAAGTTTGTAGACTATACTAAATTATTAAGCTCCAAGCAACCTACAAAATCCAAAGGATCTTTTCAAACTAATTTGGCAATCCTGTGCAGAATTAACTAATCTAAATTAACTGATTTCATACTAGCAACTGAAATTAAATGCAGATAAATACAAAGTGATTTAGACTGGGCTGCCTCCACATCAATATATCTAATTGTTAGCATAGCCAGATCTGTGAATATAAAACAGGTATTTTCTACTAATCTGAGAAAAGCCCCAAGATTGCAAAAAAATTAGGAAATTTTAAAAAACACATGTATACAGGGGAGTTAATAAAACTTCCCCAAATAATAGAATCTGCCACTGCTATCAGGCAACTGCAGTACAGCCAGTTGAAGCCTTCATTCTTGTCACTAAAAGGTAGGGCGGGGAGGGGCGGGTGGGGGAGTTTCAGAGACCTTTCCAGGGCTGTTTTGGCCTTTGATGGAGAAAAGGAAGTATGGAAAGGTGAGAATACAGGTGCAGCCAGGAAGAGGAAAAGTGAAAATAGTGTGGGGAAAGAGATACAGGGGAAAGTGAGCCCCCCTCCACAAGGCCTTGTGGATACGCCAAGGTGCAACTGAACTGGGCTCAGCCCAACTGTCAGAAGTGTGCAGAATTTTCCCAGAGAGAGGGAAGGAGGGAAAGCTGAAGGGGGTGGGGTAGGTTGGCTGATGAGTAGGAAGGAGAGAATGATAATGAAAACAGGAAGATGCTATGAGGGCTTTCAGGAAAGGGATGGAGGAAACAATGGAGGAGGAGGAGAAAATGAGATGTCCCTGAAAGTCCTTGTGAGTACCTTGCTTTAGGGTCTCACTGAAAAAATGATAGAAATCAAGATTGTGGTGCTGAGTTATTAAGAAAGGATAGAAAATAAACAACCACCATTGTAATGTTATACAATAAATATAAGGTACTTGTACATTTAAAATACTGTTTATAATTCTCTTCACTATAAAAATGAATATGGGTATTCAGCAAACCACTGTGGTATAATGGTTGGCATCTGGCTTAAAGAGGATAACTAGGCCAAGGTCAGCCAGTAAGCTTCATGGCAGAGTCTACTTTGTCCTAGGTATGCCTTGAGACAAAAATGTAAGTATGTAGGAGGGGTTATGTATGTAAATAAAGTAAACGATGTACAATTAATTCATTAATTACCATATGACCGTGTGTAGTATAGCTAGGAGATTCTAAGATTGTCTAGCAGCCAGAAGTTTAGCTTTTTAAAGTGTTATACACCACTTGGTGAGCTAGTTTTTTAAGGCAAGAGATGTTTCAGAGGCGGTTTCCCATTGCTTGCCTCTGTGTCATGCCCCATCCAAATACTAGCCAGGGCCCACCCAGCTTAGCTTCAGAGATCTGAGGAGATCAGTCTAGCCTCAGCTATCCAGGTCAGGGCAAATTATGCACAGTCAAGACCATAGACAGAAAAGTTTAGGCAGGGGGAGCCCAGGGGATACATTTTTGGTGTGTGTGTGGGTGCTGGGGGCCCAAAATGACATCACAAATGATGTCACATTTTTAATTAAAAAAAAAACCTGGGCAGCCAGCCGCAAGTTAAAGAAAAACCTTGTGTGTTTTGGGGATTGACCCCTTTGCCTCCTCGCTCCATTGCTTTGTTCGTTTTCTAGCACCAGCACTCCCCCTCTCTTCAAACAATGGGATTATCTAAAGCCATATTTTGATGGGGCTCATAAGGGAAGCTAGTTAAGGTATAATACAAGAGAACCAAGAGAACCATAATAGCATAGAAATATATTTTGTGTATTAATTATAAGATCAGTTTAGTTTCTAAACTAAACTATATTCACAGCAATATGTGCTTAAGTAGCCTGCAAGAAATGCACCAACAAAAGAATTACTGACTGTACTGTTCGTATGGGAAAAGTGCACATAATGGCTGGTGATGGAACAAATGAATGGCTTTCCACAGCTCTCCCAAGACAAGCTTGGATCATCTTCTTAAATGTGTGCTGTCTGCGTTGACTCCCTCTTGATTATGTTTACTTTGGCAGCCATTTTAGGAGATAGCAATACCATGCTTTAGAGAAGGTGAGATCAAGGCTTTCTTCAGGCTATGCTAATAATTAGCCACCTGCATGCTTCCCCATCACCTAGAGTTACCAGCTGGGAATGGGGATCCCCTACCATGGGCCCTGTACCCACTAGCAATTAGCTGGCCGGTGGGGGGGACTTACTGGCAGAAGAGGCAGGCCTAGGCTGATGTCACTTGCAATGCAGCGATATAATAGCCATTTTTACCATTCAAGTTTTGCCCAAATACTAGAGCATTGCCATGATGCTGGTAATAGGACATGCCAGAAGTGATGTTGCCCCTTGCTAAAAATGAAGACAAGATCTTCCCCCACTCCTGTTAAGTCCCCCCAACCCTGAATCCTGCTATTGCCACTAGAGTTTGAACCTGCCTAAAGCTCATTGTAATTTCATCAGCAACAACGTCTTCCTTGTCTAATCTAATTACTATCAAGCAGCTGGATGGGCCTGATTACTTTTACTGACTTTGCCTGAATACCTTCTTCCAACCTGCTGGCCCCTTTGTCCACCCTGCCTGGATGCAGTTACCTTTTGTTACCTTTTCATGAAGGGCCCCTGCATTCAATCAGAACCAGAAAATCCACAGATTCTCATCCTGGACTCACTCTGAATTCCTCGACTTCACAATTATTTCTTTGATATGCATTTGTACGGGGTACTATAACTATTACTATACTGCCTGCCAAAACTGTGTAGCCTCATCCTTCAGCTGTATCAGTGGCTGTCAACTCCACTTTTCTGGAACCAGCAGACTTCTTAATATTTCCTTGAGACTTTTGGAAGCTCTGTCTAAAGATCCCATAGACAATTTCTGGATTATCTAAATAGACAATGTACTCTAACTCAGCAGACTGCGGATAGGCAAACTGTTTCTGTTCTCTTTTCTTTTAAAACCTCTCCTTTCCCCTTTTAAACCCCCCTTCCCACTTTTCTTTGTGGCCATTTTATTTCTCATTTTATTCCTCAGCTATGATGTAACTCTTAATATGCATGTCCTTCTGCACACAACAATTTCACTACACTTTTTCAATTCTTATGCCTACATTTCCTTCAATAAATTCTATATCTTGCTTTGGAAAAGATCTTGTTGTTTAGTGGTTACTAGTAATCTGTTGCTCTTAAGCTCCCTATGTTTTTGCTATAATTCTCTTTTAATAAACTTCTTTGTCAAACCATGTACCAGAACTCTTAGGGGTCAGAGTCCTCACCAAAAGAGCACTATTAGGCATAATTTTAGAGTACAAGGGCTTGAAAAGGAAAAATAGAAAGCCCACTACTGTTTTTGCACACAGCTTACCACGCGGTCATGTTCCTGTTCTCTCCGCAGCATCTGTCGGATTTCCCATTATCTGCGCCGGAGTTACAGGAAGTGCCGCGGCTTTTGTGTAGCAAACGTAAACTGGGTTTTAGCAGTCTACGTTTGTTACGCAAAAGCCATGGCACTTCCTGTAACTTTGGGGCATAATGGGAAATCCGACGACGCTGCGGAGAGAACAGGAACGTGACTCCGTGGTAAGCTGTGTGCAAAAATGATCCACATTTGTCCAGGTTCTGGCCTTTGATTTTATTTGTAAAGTGAACACATGTTGGCTGCTTCTTACAAACAGGTGTTCATGCATACATGCAATTTGTGTGTAATCACTATAACATGTGAACAGAGTTAGTGTCTTTTCCACATGGAGTCTGTATAGACACTTCTAATAGTTGCCTGGGTAGTACAAACCACAAAAACTATCTGTATAGAATGAACTTGGCTGCATTTTAACTACTAGATTGGGTTATTCACTGCTTTCATGGAGGTCATGGTTTGCCACAGGGCTTCCCAATGTGACACCCATGGGCACCATCGACATCTTTACTGGTGCCCAGGGCCAGCACATAGGAGTAGGCCAAGTAGGTGGCTGCCTCGGGCACCGCTTGGCCTAGGGGCGTTATGAGGCACCCCCTCTCCCCACAGCTGCTGCCATTCATTCCCTCTCTGTGGCCGCCCACCCACAACTGTTCACCTCCCCATGGCTGCCCACCCGCTGCCACTTGCTTCCTTGTCGCCACCTGCCGCCATTTGCTTCCCTGTGGCTGCCCGCTGCTATACACGTCCCTGCTCGCCATTTGCCTCCTCATGGCCACATGATGCTGTCCCCTCCCCCCACAACCACTTGCTGCCATTTGCTTCCCTGCCCGCTGCCGCTGTCTCCCCACGGCTGGCCGCCACCGTCCCCTGCCCGCCACCACTGACCCCACCCCCAATGGCAGCTGCCTGCTGGGCAAAGTCTGGGGGGGGGCGGGCACATGGCAGTGAAGTCATTATGATATCATTGTGATGCGTGCAAAAAAAACATGGGGGGGTGGAGGTCAGGGGTTTGGCCTAGGGGCGCAGGCACCCTTAGCCCTGGGCCTGCTGGTGTCTGCCAAGTTTTTCAGAAAGTGCACATGATCCAGTGGGACTTCTGCCCATCAGGGCTTCTGATCAAAGATCAATGGAAATCTGATTGGTTACTAAGATTAAAAGGCATCTTATTAAACCAAGCTGCTGTCTAATATGTTGACTATTAGAATTATTAATAATAACTTCACTCCCTGAAATTTTGTGATTGGCTCTGCCTCCTGTGGTAGCCATTTTGTTGTTGTGCCTACCACCTATGTTAGAATTCCAAATGAGCCTGCAAGCTGAAAAACATTGGGGACTGCTAGTCTACCAGTTGTCTGTCATTTAGCAGTGAGAGCCTAGTCACACAGTACCAGCCCTTATAAGGGACACAATAGGTGCGTAGGTACCTTTGTGTGAATAGGCCCATAGAGTGGAGGTCTGATCTCTCAGGATGTATATGAGCTTCTGCTTTCCTGTTTCCAAATTTTAGCAAATGTCAGGCCTTTCATAATTTCCAAAAAAATATTAAACACAGAACAACAACCCCAGAAAACTGGAAATATTGCATAGCAAGTTTCCTCACTCTCCATTCCATGATAGGTTTGAACCTTGCTTTTGTATTATTTAGACTTATTTCTTACAGAAAATGATTAAATTCTTATCATCAATAGTTTCCTGCCAGCTAGCACTAGTAAAATTTTATTAGTTCCCACATTTCCAAGTTGTTAAAGGCATCTTCTATATAAACATTATTAAACAGTATATTCAACTATATTTTTTCAACACACAGCCATTTTTAATGTTAGTTTTTTCCCTTGTTTATTTTATTAAATTTCTGATGCCTGACAGCAGAAAAGAATAATTAACATTTGCTCTCCATGTACCAAGTACCAGAGAGCTAGGGAATAAATCAGAAAATGGCTTTATAAAATATAAACTTATCATAGTACAAATAATCTGCCATTAAAAAAAAAATAAATTCACCCCTTTTAAGTAGAATAACTGTCGCGTGTCTGCGGCCATATCCATTTTCAACGTAACATGAGTAATTTCCGAGGTCTCCTTCTTCCACTGAGTCAAGGATTAATGAGATGGAAACTTCTTGTTCTCCGAGATGTTCCTTAAGAACTCTGGTGCAAGAAAAATCAAATTATTCATATGCAAAGTTATGTACAGAATATCAAAGCAAAAGATAATCTTGATGTGATGTTTTTCAGAAATACAAACATTCTGGTTTCAAATTGGCTACAGTGTACTCTTAATCTTAATTAAGTTATATAATGCCCTTTTCTTCCATATTATTAATGAGGATGTTTAGTTTTGAAGATGCTAATAAGGGCTGCAATTAATTTGCTGGCATTAAGCACATCCTGATGATACTGGGGTTTTTGTACAAAATGTTGGCAAAGGTTTACATGCTCTTTTAAAAGTTTTAAAGGGCTGATTGAAACTATGGAATATAGAAGAAGTTTGGAGAAAGTGACTGTTTGTTGGTTCTGACATAAAACAGGATGCCCTTTTTCATAAGAGATTTACATATCTATCTATCTATCTATCTATCTATCTATCTATCTATCTATCTATCTATCTATCTATCTATCATCTGGATTTTATATATAATGTGTAAACCTGGCACATTTGATTGACATGCTAAAACTCTGACTCTCTTGCTATATTGAAATATCCTGTATTGTGACTGAGTGATGTAATTACTGTTTCTCAAATTATACAGAAGAATATTGTGAAAAAATAAGACAAAAAGTTAATAAATCAGACAAAATATGTTCTCCACACACATAAATCCAAAAGAGAACTTCCATTTCATCGCTAATGTTCACCTGCATCCATGAAGGATTAATGTAATCACTCTGAGTGTAAACACATGGAGATGACCACCAGTCCATGTTCTGCCTTAGCAAGTGCAAGGAGAAAAGTAAAGAAGAAATTTCTTTACACTGTCATCACCACCCCCCCCAGAACAAAAAAGAAATAAAAATACTTCAGGGTCCTTCCTAAAGAGGCATAAAATTATCAAACCAATATGCACAAGCTCTTTTAAACTTTTAAAAGCTCAAAGTCTCTAGCCAAATATCTCTGGGAGAACTTTAGATAAGCAATACAGCATGCCAGCTAGTCATACAATTCGGTACATTGTAGTGAAATAAAATGGAGTGGAATAAAATGAATGCATATTTGGGGTGAAACTGTAGATTTCATATTTTGTTGTTGCCAAGTATGACAATTTGAATTCTGCTTACCTGTAATTACAAATGTTGCAGAACAGATTTTCTTCATCATTTTACTCTAAAATACTCATGGCCTGCACCCACAGAATTAACTGCCTATTTCAAGAAAATATATAAACCCCTGGCCTATATTACATCTCTGTTTTTTTATTATACCTTTTCAACTTCCTTTCCCCTCTCTGACTACTTCTTAGACCATTATTCTCTTATTTAAGATGATAAATGTAGCTATTCTGAACCAATCCATTGGTTCATTTGATAGACTTATTGTCCCTAAATATGTCCAACCTCTTTTGAAATCTTCTAAAATAGCAGTCATCACCATATTTTGTGATACTGAGTTCCACAAGTAAACCAGTCATTGTATAAATGAGCACAACCTAATCTGCTTCCAATCATAGTGTAACAGCAAGTTCTAGTATACAGCAGGGATAAATGTTTCTGTCTATCCACTTTCTCTACAGTATGTATAATTTTGAAAACGTCCATCATGCACCATTCAGTTACCATTTTCTAAACCAAAAAGTCCCAAATATTCTAGCCCTGACAGAGGACAGGTAATCAATTTTTATTGCTCATTTCTACATTTTCCCCCAGCCCTTCAATATTCTTTTTGAGATGCAGTGACCAGAACTGACCACATATTTCAAATGCAGTTACATCACAGGCTCAAATAAGGGTCCAAGGAAAGATCATGGCTCAGTGCATCTGCTTTGCATGCAAAAGTTCCCAAGTTCCATCCCCATCATCTCAAGTTAAAAGTCCAGGTAGTAGGTAATATGAGAGAGCCACTGCCTCTGTAGATGAATGGGCTGAGTCAGTATTAGGCAGCTTCACGTAGCATTGTTAAGGCAATTTTATTATTAATCTATTCTAATGATCTTTAGGATAGAATTTGCCATTTTGATTGCCACTGCATATTGAGTTGCAAAGTTCTCCAAGAGAAGGGACACAGTGATAATGGGAGATTTCAATTACCTGGACATCTGTTGGAAGTTCAACTCTGCTAAAAATGAAAGGTCAAATAAATTCCTGACTTGTCTTGCTGACAACTTCCTATTCCAGAAAGTGGAGAAGAAAACCAGGAAATCTGCTATTTTGGATTTGATTCTCACCAACAAGGAAGAATTGGTTGATGAGGTTGAAATAGTGGGCACCCTGGGCAGTAGTGACCATGTGATTTTGGAATTTACATTCTTAAGGAAGGGGAAAGCTGTATGTAGTCAGACATATAGGTTGGACTTCAGAAAGGCAAACTTCAACAAACTTAGAACTATACTGGGTAAAATCCCATGGTCACAAATACTTAATGAGAAGGGGGTTCAAAAGGGGTGGGAATTTCTTAAAAAATGAAATATTGAAAACACAATCACAGACAATTCCTGTGAGAAGAAAAAATGGAAGAAGCCTAAGGAAGCTGAGGTGGCTCCATAAACAGCTCTCTAAAAACTTGAGAAATAAAAAAGACTCCTTTAGGAAATGGAAGGAGGGCCTTATAGTCAAGTATGAATATAAACAAATCACCAGTTCTTGTTAGGAAAGCTAAAGCTCAGTATGAGCTTAGCCTAGTCAAAGATGCCAAAAACAACAAACAAGGATTCTTTTCTTATGTTCAGAGTAAAAAAAAGACCAAGGGTAGACTGGTTGTGAGGGCAGGAAAGTGAAATTGTAACAGGTGATGAAGAGAGGGCAGAATTTCTCAATTCCTACTTTTCCTCCGTCTTCTCTTCTTACAGAATCTGAGGCTTGCAGCCAGCAGCAACGTTGCTAGGCTGCGTTAGCCTGTTTGCTGCTAGGACTGAGGGAGTCGGCATGCGCTGTTTGGGCGCACAATTCTGTGGGCGGGGTTTGGCATTCCGAACTGTCAGACTCTGCTCTGCCTTCGAGTCCTTCAGACGTTTGGGAGGCAGCTCGAAGGCTTCTGAGGCCTTTATGGTTGCGTCAGGGGCTTCGCAGCAGTGGCGAGCGTCAGAATAAGATTTGCGGCGGCAGCAGCAGTGGCGGCGGCTTGTCTGAGGCTGAGTTTGCTTGGGGCTGGCCTGGGTGTGCCTGGGGCGGGGGACCGGTCTTCCAGGAGCCTGGGTGGTTGGAACCTGGGGTGGTTGGCCTCCTTCCTTGTTGGGAGTAGGCATAATGGAGTCCCAGGTGGGTGTTTTTTGGATGGCTGGAGGATTGAAGGCTGCCTTTTTTCGAAGGAAGGGGTGGTGTTACCTTTTTAGTCCCTTTATTTGAAAGGGTGGCTGCCATTCCTGTGTCCCTGAGGGGCATATCCCACCATACCCCGGTAGGATTCGTTTTTAAATAGTTAAGCGGGGTCAATTGTAGGTGGGAGTGGGATAAGGGATTTGCAAGGAAGTCCAGAGTTGTCACTAGTGTTCCTCAGAGCTGGGTTAGTGTGAGTTACGCTAACAGTAGGGTTAGTTACGCTCACAGTATTGCACTGGTGGGTGGCCATTTTAGGGCCCTTTCCTTGTGAGGGAGGGTAGTGATAAAAAAGACAGTAGGGCAGCCATTTTAAGTCCCTTTCTTGTTGAGGGGAAGGCGGCCATCTTAGTGGGGATTTGTTGGAGGCCATTTTGTGGTGCTGTTCCTTCTGCTAAAATGGCAGGAGGTAAAGGGTCGTGTAAGCCCAAGGGGAAGAAGCCTAAGCCTAGGGCACCTAAGGTACCGTCTAAGAGGCCACCACCCCCGTCATCCTCGTCTGATGAGGAGGGTGATGTAATGGTGGATGCTAATATCATTAGTAGACTGCAGGTTTTGGAGCAGGCATCAGGTATCCCTTCTCTGGGGGGGGGGGGGCAGAGGGACCTAGGCCCTCTAAAAAAGGTAAGCAGGCTAATATACTTACCAGGCTGTCTATTCTTGAGGGCAGGTCTGGTGGAGTGGTGCCTGGCAGGGATCTTGGCCTTGGTGGTCCTGAGTTGGGTACGGTGGCGACAGCTGGAGCATCGGGAAGCGGTTTGCCATTTGTTCCTTCTGGATTTGGAGGTAGGTCTGGTGATAACTGGCAGGCTGGTGCAGGGCAAGTTTGGCCATGGGGGCCTTGGGGACCAGCTTTAGGGGTCGGGCAGGGTACGTCTGCTGCAGGTGTTGGGGTGCTGGCTCCTTTGGGAGCTGGTGCAATCCTCAATTGGGGCTGGCCTAATGTACAAGGTAATGCTGGTGCTTATCCCGGCGCAGGGCTTCCTGGCTTGGCAGGTTCCTTTATGGGTGGACCTTCCCCTTATGGGATGGTTCCTTTTACATCCTTACCCTTTGGGGATGTTGCCTTGCCGTTAGGGGACCACTTGCTTCCCACAACCAGGGAGAAAATCCTGAAAGGGGAGTATGTGGACATTTTTTCTTTGCTCTTTCGAGAGTTGGAGAAAAAAAGATAAGGAAGAGTTGGATGATAAGGAGAAAGAAAAAATGAAAAAAAAAACAGAAAGTTGACAGGACCTGGGTGAATTGGTTGTCAGGGTTTTGTATTTATGCTGGGGTTATTGCCCGGGTGCAGCCGTAGCGGGCAGCTGCCCTTTTTTAATATTTAGATATAATCTATAAGGAATACATGGCATTTAGTGGCCCTGCCTGGTTGCAATATGATCAGGAGTTTTGGATGAGGGCTGCCTTGTATCCATCACTTCTGTGGGACCATATTCATCAGCAGCTGTGGCTGCAGGTTATGTCCCCGGCTAGGCCTAATTTGGGTGATCGCTCTGATTGCGGTCACCTGGTGAGCAGGTCAGCTGCATTGTCTTTGACTTCATCCAGCTCTCCCTGTGGTGCAGTGGGGCAGGCTGTTCAACCCCGCTTGCTCTGCTGGGAATATGGGTCTTTGGGAGTGTGTAACAGGAAGGCTTGCCAGTTCAAGCATGAATGCCCCATGTGTGGGGGGTCACACTCCTTTGATAGCTGCCCCAGAGCAAGGGTAAGAAAAAATGCAAAGAAGCCTGGTGGGGGTGGTGGATCCTATCCAGCTAAGAAAGGGGCCCAGCCCGATAAGGGTGCGGCCCCTTGAGCGTTGGCTGTCGAGGTATCCTCGAAGGGTTGACAGTTTGTATTTGTTAGAAGGTTTTATAGTTGGTTTTAGGATCCCTTATCAGGGGCCTCGGGTTCCTTTTATGGCTGGGAACCTTAAGTCAGTTAAGGGTTTGGAGCAAGTTGTTGGGGACAAGATAGCCAGGGAGTTGGCGGAGGGTAGGATCTTGGGTCCTTTCTCTCATCCTCCGGTGGGTACTCTTAGGGTTTTGCCATTAGGTGTGGTGCCGAAAAAGGCGCCTGGTGAATTTCATTTGATTCACCATCTCTCTTTCCCCAGGGGAAAGTCTGTGAATGATGGAATTCCTGAGCATTTATGCTCAGTCAGGTATACTAGCTTTGACCAGGCTGTAGCTGTGGTGAGATGCTGCGGGGTGGGTGCAGAGTTGGCAAAATGAGATATTAAATCTGCATTTCACCTTCTACCAGTGCATCCCGAGGATTTTGAGCTTTTGGGGTTTTCTTTTGAAGGCCAATTTTATATGGATAGTGCATTGCCAATGGGCTGCTCTGTGTCATGTTCCGCTTTCGAGCGCTTCAGCACATTTTTGGATGACTACCTTTTTGTGGGTCCCAAAGGGACGGAGCGTTTTGGGCAGCTCCTGTCAGTTTTACTGAGCTGGTGGCTGAGCTTGGGGTCCCTTTGGCAACTGAAAAAATGGAAGGTCCGGTCCAAACACTGACCTTTTTAGGGATCGAGATAGATACTGTTGCACAGCAGTCTAGGGTACCTTTTCAGAAGATAGTTGAGTTGAAGGCTAGGATTTCTGCCTTTCTTCTTAAAAAGAAGGTTACCTTGCTGGAGTTACAACAGCTGGTGGGGCACCTCAACTTTGTGCGCAAAGTGGTTGCTCCAGGGAGGGCCTTTCTTAGAAGGCTTTGTGATGCTATGGCACGATTACGCCTGCCTCAGCATAGGACTCGGGTTACCTGCAGCATGAGGGATGATTTGAGGGTTTTGCAGGAGTTTTTGGAGTCCTTCAATGGAGTCTCCTTTTAGAGAGACGACATGTGGCTCGAAGCTGAGCTTCAGGTCATGTCTGATGATGCTGGGTCTTTGGGTTTTGGAGTCTATTTCCACAGACACTGGTGCACAGATAGTTGGCCTGATTCTTGGGTAAAGGTGGGTGTGAACCGAGATCTTACGTTTCTTGAGTTCTTTCCCATTTTAGTCGCGGTTTGGCTGTGGGTGAAGGATATGGCCAATCACATTGTCCATTTTTGGTGTGATAATATGGCAGTAGTCCACGCCATTAATTCCCTTTCATCCAAATCTCAGCGGGTGATGAGGTTGGTGAGGGCCTTCACTCTGCGCTGTTTGTGGCTTACACTCTGCGCTGTTTGTGGCTTAATATTTTGTTTTTAGCCAAACATGTTCCTGGGGTGAGTAACTGGGTGGCTGATGCTCTCTCTCGTAAACAGACAGAGAGGTTTCGTCAGCTGGCCCCAGATGCCGACAGAGAGGCGGTGCCAATGCCCCAGGAACTGTGGCTGATTGGAGAGCCGAGGCCTGCAGAGCGATAGGCCTAGCCATTGCACCCAGCACCAGGAAGTCTTATGAACAGGCTATGCAGCAGTTTGAAGACTTTAGGGCCGAGGTAGGGTATCGCATCATTTGGCCCCTTCTGGTGGAGAAGTTGCTCCACTACTGTGTTTCACTTTGAGGTAAGGGATTGGCCGTGTGATCCATTAGGGGGCGCCTGTCAGCACTGGCTTTTGCCAGTAAGGCGCTGGGTTATAGGGAAGAGACAGCTGACTCGGCTTTGAAAGATGTTGGAGAGGTGGGCCAGAGAGGCCGGACCCAGAGTGGACAAGCGGAATCCTATGTCTCCGTTGATTCTGCGGGGTTTGAGAGGGGTTTGGGACGTGGTGTGTGCTTCTGCTTTTGAAGCATGTTTGTTTCATGCTGCATCCTTAGTGGCGTTTTTTGGGGGGCCTTGAGAGTCAGTGAACTGGTGGCACAGTCCAGAAATGATGTTTCTGGCAAGGCTCTCTTATTGAGGGATCTGAGGCTATCTGAGGGTAAGGCAGTGATTACTGTCTGTCACTCTAAGACGGATCAGTTGCAAAAAGGTGTTGTACTTGAGTTGGGTTGTTGCTCAGAGCTTGAGCTGTGTCCGGTTACTACGTTGGCTGCTTATTTGGCAGACCGGGGGCCCGATGAGGGGTTTTTGTTTTGACATCATGATGGTAGCCCATTGACGAGACATCAGTTTTGGGCGGTGACGTCATGGGCTTTAGGGAAACTGGGTTTGACGGGAGTGCGGTTTGGGACCCACTCCTTTAGGATTGGGGCAGCCTCAATGGCTGCCGCCATTGGGTATCCTTCCTCTTCGATTCAGCGCTTGGGCCGTTGGCGTTCCTCGGCTTACAAGTCTTATGTTCGACTGTTTCTTAGGCCTTAGGTAGCTTGTTATTTGGTTGCTACTGGTTATGTGCCTGTTTAACTGTTTTTTTCTCTTTAGATGCTATTGTTCCTGGCCAGAGAAGCCAAGTTCTCATCTGTGGCCATAGCCACGTGTTTTGGGCCGCTCACCAGGCACGGAGAACTGCGGTCGGCTCTCAGCTGGGACTCAGCCAACATGTTGGTATCAAATGGTGGGGGCGCCAGGGCCTTCAGTGGCCGGGCCTGATGCCTTTGTTATTTCGAGATAGTGCGGGTCCCCCTCCCCAGGTTTTAATTGTTCACCTGGGAGGCAATGATTTGGGGCTTTTAAAGGGCAAAGCCTTAGTTTGGCAGGCCTGTGACAACTTTCAGCACATTAGGGAGGGATGGCCTGGGACCATCATAGTGTGGTCAGCCATGCTGCCCCGCCGGGTTTGGCATTGTGCTTGGGACCCTGCAGCTATTGAGAGGGCCCAGTATAAGGCTAATAAGGAAATTAAAAAGGTGTTAGAAGGAGTTTTGGGCCACTATTTGCCCCATCCGGACATTTTGATGAAATTTCCTGACCTCTACAGAGGGGATGGGGTGCATCTCTCAGAAAAGGGTAACATGCTTTTCCTGAGAGATTTGTGGCAAGGGTTGCGGGTAGCTTTGGGCCTCCCGGTGGGCATTAAGCCCTAAGTAGAGACTTGGCCTTAGTTGTGGCAGGTTTTGGGGGTTTAGGGCACTATGTGGCTAGGGGAGGACTGTGAAGCATCCCCCTTTTGGGGAATTAGGGGTCTGGCATGATCAACCTTGGGGTTTGGAGACCTGGGTTTGGAGAATGCAGACTGTCCTGGAGGCTCGGCTAGAGGGTGCCTTTCCGTCGAGACGTGCGTCTGGGTTTGGGCCCTCTGGTGCGTGCCTCCCTGCTGGGCCTGCCTGGAGGGAGCTGAGTCACTCAGCTCCGGCTGGGGGGCTGGGTCTCTCGCCCGCTAATGGCAGGGGAGCGGTCATGGTGATCCCTAGCCGTGGCCAGGCCGCTGGTTGGGTACCCTTGCTGTGGATTATGTTGTTTAATAAAAGTGGTCCAAGTTTATTCCAATACATTGTGTCCAACTCTTTATTCTGACCTTGGGGGGCAAACAGTGCTCAACATGGCAAAAACAGAACATATAATGAGGATATGGAGTTCCAACCCAGGATCAGCATACGGGTAGTACATAAACACCTAATTTCTTTAAATGAAACTGCTTAGTGCCAGATGAACTGCATCCTAGGGTTCTAAAAGAGCTTGCAGATGTAATTTCTGAGCCTCTGGCCATTATTTTTGAGAATTCTTGTAGAATAGGTGAGATGTCAGAAGACTGAAGGTGGGCAAATGTTGTCCCCATCTTCAAGAAAGGGAAAAAGAAGGATCTGGGTAACTACCAACTCATCACCTTGACATCTGTATCTGGAAAAGTTTTAGAACAAATAATCAAACAGTCAATCCTGGAACATTTAGAAAGGATGACTGTGATTATTAAGAGTTTCTCAAGAATAAGTCATGTCAGACTAAACTGATCTCTCTTTTTTTCTGGGTCAGGGAAATGCTGTAGACATAGTTTATCTTGATTTCAGTAAGGCTTTTGATAAGGTTCCACATACTCTTTGTTGGCAAGTTGGTAAAATGTTGTTTGGATCCTGTCACCATTAGGTGTATCTGTAACTGGTTGACAGATTGCACCCAAAGAGTGCTTGTGAATGGTCCCTCATCCTCTTGGAGAGGAGTGACAAGTGGAGTACCTCCAGGATCTGTCCTGGGGCCTGTTTTGTTCAACATCTTTATAAATGATTTGGATGAAGGAATAGAGTGAATGTATTGTGTATGTTATGTTTCGTAGCAGAAGTTCCGGCCAGGCTCATTGGAGCCTCTTAGAACTGAGCTTGGGAATTTAGGAACAATGGACAGCAGGATCCAAATCCCTGCTTTCCCAGTCTAACCACCAGCCCCCTGCTGGTTCAAATGACCCAATGGTGTCCTAGCACGGGAATTTGGGACTGTATATAGTTGGTCCTGTTGGCCCAGTTTGGCAGTCTTTGGTTTAACCATTGCCATGATGTAGCACAATAAAGAACTTTGATCACTTCAACCGTATCTCTCCATGCATCGAGCCCACTATATAATAGAATGCTTATTAAATTTGCCGATGATACTAAATTGGGAGGCGCTGCAAATACAGTAGAAGACAGAAACAGGATCCAGGATGATCTTGACAGGCTGGAAAACTGGCTGAAACCAATAAAATGAACTTTAACAGGGATAAATGTAAAATTCTTTACTTAGGTAAGAAAAATCCCATGCATAACCAGGATAAGAGAGACTTGTCTGGGCAGTAGTATGTGCGAAAAGGATCTAGGGGTCTTAGTGGACCATATGCTGAATATGAGTCAACAGTGTGATGTGGTGGCTAAAAAGGCAAATGTAATATTGGGTTGTATTAACAAAAGTATAGTGTCCAGATCATGTGAAGTGATGGTATCACTCTGTGCTAAGACCTCACCTGGAGTATTGTGTTCAGTTTTGGACACCACATTTTAAGACGGATATAGACAAGTTTGAATGGGTCCAGAGGAGGGCAACAAAGATGGTGAGGGGTCTGGAGACCATGTCTTATGAGGGAAGGTTGAAGGACTTGGGCATGTTTAGCCTGGAGAGGAGGTGACTGAGAGATGATATGATCACTATCTTCAAGTACTTGAAGGGCTGTCATATAGAGGATGGTGCAGAATTGTTTTCTGTTGCCCCAGCAGGTAGGACCACAACCAATGGGTTGAAATTAAATCAAAAGAGTTTCTGGCTCAACATTAGGAAGAACCTCCTGACAGAGTGGTTCCTCAGTGGAACAGGCTTATTCAGGAGGTGGTGGGCTCTCCTTCCTTGGAGGTTTTTAAACAGAGGCTGAATGGCTATCTGACAGCAATATGGATCCTGTGAATTGGGTGGGGGGAGGGCTTGTGAGTTTCCTGCGTTGTGCGGGGGGTTGGACTAGATGACCCTTCCAACTCTATGATTCTAGGATGCTATGACTTTCTCTGTGACCTATTCACCACAATTCCAGGGTTGTTTTTTTTTTTAAATGTGACAACCAATTCAGATGCCATCAGCAAGCATGTAAAATAACTACAAAAAATTATGAGTTGTTTGACCTGCATTTACTTACATTGGCTATTATCTGTCATTTCTTTGTCTGTTCTCCAGTTTGGAGAAATCCTTGTGGAACTCCTCATCAAATAATGTGTTTTCAACATCCTAAACAATTTGGTGTTATCTGCAGACTTTGTTGCCCGATACAGATACATAGAGATTCCACTGCTCATCTCTCTCCCTTAGAAGTTGTATATCTATTCCAACCATGTGCTTCCTCTTTTTTTAACCAATTACATGCCTTCTTATCCAATGTTAAGTGTACTCAGAAGCCTTTTGATGGAACAAAAAGGATTAAGTTTGCTTTCATTTAACAATTTGGTTCAGCTTGGCTTCCATACTGCAACACTGTTTTCAGGAGAAAGTCATGTGACATTGTCCTCTGTTATCTTGTTTCCTTGTTTCCCTCTGCTTTCTTGCTAAGTTTCCTGAACATGGTTTGTATGATCTTTCTGGAAAAACATCAAGTCAAGGTGCATTTGCATGTTACAAGAAGGTGCACATTTCCCCAGATCTTTCCCCAGTGGCTCCATTTTACTTGACTTACAACCCTGCAGCCACTATTCCCCTTACTACTGTAGGGCTGTTTTCATGGTATGGAGGAATAGCCTACTATCGGAGGGTTGGGGAATGAATATATTATCAGTGGCAACTAGAGCTGCATTGCTATATGGAAACAACCTGGAGTTTTTTTATTGCCAAATGAAATGGCCCTTGCCTGAAAGCTTTATATCCTGAATTGACTCTGTATGGTTGGATTAGGAGAAAGCAGAGCTTTTTGTTTTTTTAATTGACTAGTAAAACTGAAGGGCAGAGGGAAAGTGAGGGGACAGGCATATGGTTTACAGTTTAATCATATAAGTCTATTTGTGAGTAGTCAGCCTTCCCTAAGGCGTTAAAATGTATTTAATGGAAACTTACAAGGTGCTTAGCTCATTAGCTAGATCATCACAAGCAGAAAAAGCACTGAATCTGATGTTCTTTGAAATTAGTATAAATTGAATTCGCTCTCTTAGCTTTTTTAAGAGCACTTTTCTTTTGGGAGAAGGAATGATTTGATGGGGAGCTGCATGCTTAGTTAATACATGTTTATGCTTCAACATGCATGCACAAATTAAAATGCATATCCAGATTATGGAAAGGGCAACTGACAGATAGTAAGTGTTGGAGCAAGATGTTGCAGAGCTGACGCTGTTGTCTACATAGTTAATGACAGAAGATTAACCATACCAAGGAACTCTTTCCTCTGCCATCCCTTGTTAATAACACCTTCTCTCATGTACTCACAACCCAATCCTATCAATTATTTACAATTTAGAACCATAATTTGCCTGTTGTTCATTAGGCCTTCACTCTACACAGGAACAAGAATGAGGTGGGAATAAGTTGCTGATAGATTTGTACATAGCTCTTCTGACTGCAGATAAAGAATCTTTGAAGTTCACATTTTGGAATTATTACTTATGTATAAATTCCCTGACAACTGAAAATGTGTACAGAAAAGGTAGAAACATTCTCCCCTGCTGTGCTGGTTTTCTATTTTCAGGGATTTCTATTGTTACAATGACTCTATTACCCTATCCTCATAATTCATGCAGAATACTGTATGAGTTCTGTCTACTGAATGCCAAGTTAGGTATACAGAATCCAGTTGGTGGATAAATATGGGGGTAAGGGTGGGGTATGCAAGCATGTGATGTCAGTTCTGGCAAAAACTGGAAGTGTTATCATGAAGTTGAGGGTGATGCTCTAGGATTTGTTCAGAATTCTATGGTTAAACCATAGAGTTTGGGGTGAATCCGGAAACATCAGCACCAACATCATGGCATCACTTCTAGTATTTTGCTGGCAGTGACATAAGCGCAAAGACAATGTACCTGTGCCCTCCCCCATTCCTTCAGAATGGAACATTCTACCATTTCATTCTTTTGCATACAATATCTTAGCCTCAAAGCTTTCACTTTCCTCTGACAAACTTTTCACCCTCTTTTTTTTAACAAGGAATTTCTTAACAACACACAAACCCCTGCTAGAAAACTGCTCTTTCTCACTTGCTTTCTCACTCACTGACTGCTCTGAATGTATTATGGCTATTATACTTATATTTTGATTTTCTGTTATAAACCCTAAGATGGTTTATATAAGAATTCTTAAGAATTATTGGATCAGGTCACTAACGAATCTCTGACCTCTTACATTCAGCAAAGGTTTGTGTATCATGTGTCCCCCATGCATGCCACACTACTGTATGGGTATGTGTGTGTGTGCTTCAGAAAGTAAGAGAGAGACTGATAGTGGGTAACTTTCAAAAATGTTTCTCTGTGCATTTGTATGAAAAATTAGCTTGACCCCTTTCTTCCAACCATCAGTTGAGGTGAAGAGTTTGAACAGTGGAACCCCAGAGCAGAAATAATTTTTTGAAAGAACAAATCAGTATCTGAGGACACTGGTAAAGGGAATAGAAGAAAAGCTGTTGGCATTTTTCCTCTGTAACAGTGAAAATCTCTGCCATTAAGGTAGTGGCCTTCTAGAAAGTAATTCCCCTATGAGATTCTTGATAATCCATTGCTTCTCTGTGTTACACAATGCCTGTAATTCGCAGTAAATAATTAGCATTGTGTCAGCTAACAGTGTTGTATTCCTCCAGTCAGGAAACTTCATCTGATGCATGAAGTCTGCTGCCAAAAGTACAGTGTAGAGCACTGCCATTTGCTGATAGGGGAAGCAGCAAGACCGTAAGAAGAACATCCAGCAGCAGGGTGCTGCCTGTAGGACAAAGGGGAGAGGGCGGGATCAGCCACAGAAAGGGCTGGCTGGCCTCTATCAGCTGGCACCACCTTGAAAGGCGGAGTAACACCACCCACTGTGGCTATTTAAGTCAGTGCTGTCTCACCTTCTTGGTTCTTCCCAGCAGCTTTTCTCACCCTCCTACCCTTAAGCTTTTGTGTTTCAGTTGTTATGGGTTAAGTTATGGGTTTTGAATCTTATTATTTTCAACACAGATTAGGATGTTTGGGTATTGGAATGGATCCTCTGGAGGTCAGCCTCAGTATCTGCCTCCCAAGGTTTGGGGACTCCCTTAAAAGTCATGGGGGTGGAGCCAATCAGCCTCTTGCTCAAATGGGAGTTGCCAGCTGATGTCCACCACCAGGTGGCAAGGATACCAAGCAGTGCCCACATGGATCCTGAGGCCTTGCCATTCTGTGTTGTCATTCCCTAGCACGGTGGCTGAGGTAGGTTGGTTATTGGGCAGCCCAATACTGGATCCAACCCCATGCTGCAACAATACTTATTTGGCTGTATCTAATAAAAATGGCATGGCTGTGTTTTTTACCAAAAATTGTGTTTGTGTTTCCTTTGCTGCATCACTCTCTCTTCCCCTTGAGCTTGCAAGGTGTGTTCTTATACCAGAGGAACGTGTCACCACTAGCTGAGCAGAGTACTAGGAGAGAACTTACAGCAATTTTGTCAAGAATTTGTTTTACTAATTTAGATCTTTAGATGCTTTTGTATGGCCTAGGAATCCTCAACCCTTGTGTAGTTCTACATGCATACACTCCAGTAGTTACAGAGGTAAAGCAGCCATATAGTGTTTCAATGCACGTTCTAGTAATGGATGTCAGTGTTTCCTTTTATATAGTGCTTAATTTCTTCAGAGAACTCGAGATTAGTCTTGACAAAATGTATAGATTTTTTTTACCTAATATCACTTTCCCAAACCCGACTTTCATCCAAATCCTCAATAAATTTTTCGCCTTTCATCCAGTACATTAAAGGACTGACTTCTCCGCTGTATCCAAAGAATGCTCGGCAGGTTAGATTAGCAGAATGGCCTGTTGAAAAGAATTAATAATGAAAATGTTATTGCAAAACTTGCAAAAATGTTTCAAGTGAAGATCAACTGCTAAGTAATAGTTCCTTGGGCAAATCAAAGAAAGCATTATTTAAAAGCTTGTCTTAAAATAAAATGTTATGGATGCAGTGTTTATTTTACATTGTTGGTCATATTCTGCAGGAGAGAAAATTATCTAGGGTAAGCTGTAGTCCAAAGATCCACTGTTTTAATAAAAGGTCCTTGAAGTAAAATGAATTATTTTTAGAGGTGTTGTTTAACTCATATAAATTTTGTAGCTTGTAATATTTGGATTTTTTTTTAAAAAAAAATACGAAATAAGACCCCAGTAATATGCAAAATATTTTTGATTTAATGTATTTTTAGACAAAATCCTAGGTGAAAAACTCAGATGGATTTTGCACTCAGCTTACCCTGCTCTCCCGTTCGTCTTCTCTGTGCGGTATCCGTCGAATTTCTCACTATCTGCACCGAAGTTACAGGAAGTGTCATGGCTTTCGTGCAGCAAACGGAAACTGGCTTTTAGAGGTTTCCATTTGCTGCACGAAAGCCGCGAAGCTTCCTGTAGCTCCGGCGCAGATAGTGAGAAATCCAATGGATGCTGCACAGAGAAGACGAACTGGAGAGCGGGGTAAGCTGAGTACAAAATCGGTCTCAGAGAGCTAAATTTACACTCATAAAATTCACTGCTATGGCTCTGCAGAACACTGGGCAAGCCCAAGGACATCCTAGAGCTTCAGGGGAAGAGAAGATGTGCTGCTAAGGCACATCTTGATTTCCTGACCATAAATCTTTTCAAAATCAAATTAAGAGGGGAGTTTTCCAATTTTTAATAAAGCTTCAATTAAAGCTTTCTTTTTTCAGATTATGACAAAGAATTCATATACAGGCCTCTTCAACACCCAAATAACCCTGAAATTAACATTAAACTTTATATAAAATATGGTTACATAAGGTTTATTCTTAACAGACTCTTTAATAACAATAACAATAACATTTTATTTATATCCCGCCCTCCCCGCCGAAGCAGGCTCAGGGCGGCTAACCACATAATCAGTCTGTACAATGAATTATAGAACAAATTTTAAAATCAACATTCAACTTAAAACATTCCAATTTAAAATTAACATTTCTGGTGCTATTCTATTAGATACAAGTATTATGATGGTGGAATCACTTAAGACGAGTCCATCAGTCATTCAGTCAGGTAAAGGCCATCCTAAAGAGGAAGGTTTTGCAGGCCCTGCAGAACTGTTCAAGGCTCCACAGGGCCCGCACTTCTTCCGGGAGCTGGTTCCATTGGTGTGGAGCTGCAATGTAAAAGGCCCATGAATGAGTATTCTTTAATTTTGCCTCCTTCGGACCAGGGATAGTCAGTTGATTCTTCCCCACTGACCTCAGTGCTCTCTGGGGTTCATATGGGGAGAGACGGTCCTTCAGGTAGGCAGGTCTTCAACCATATAGGGCTTTAAAGGTAATAACCAGCACTTTGTAGCGAACCCGCTATACAACTGGCAGCCAGTGCAGTCCGCGTAGCCCTGGCTGTATGTGCTCCCATTTTGGGAGCCCTAATAACAGCCTAGCCGCATTCTGCACTAGCTGCAGCTTCCGGCTTCAGCACAGAGGCAGCCCCATGTAGAGGGCATTACGGTAATCCAACCTTGAGGTGACCGCTGCATGGATCACTGTTGCTAGGTCCCGACGCTCTAGGAAGGGGGCCAACTGCCTTGCCCGCTTCAGATGAAAAATGCTGACTTGGCAGTGGCTGCTATCTGGGCCTCCATTGATAATGAAGGCTCCAGTAGATCTCCCAAGCTCCTGACTCGGGAGCTCAAAGACCGGGAGAGGAATTTCTTCTCTTTAAACTATTAGGTCAATGTAAGACATTCAGTTTTTTTCACAAAGTACTTTACAGGCTACACTGTATTCCCTAAGCCCTTGCAGATAATCAACTTGCAACATATGACAACTTGCAAAATTATTTATTTTTCAAATTTATATTCTTCCCTCCCCATAAGAGTGCGCAGGACAGATCACAACAGATAGGCCATTTGGCATCACAATATAAACAAATTACTAAATAATTAAAACACATCAAAACAGGGTAACTTAAAAACAGGTTGCACTGTTTATTATGTGCAAAATGTCCAAACTAGTGCTACTGGACTCTGAGGTTTGTGTAATCTGTGTTGCATCAGGACTACCTCAAAGAACAATGAAAAAGATAAACTAACATTCAGAGTTAGGTAGTTGTATCACAAAAGATGGATCCACACAAGATTCTTGGGGGCAATCCTATCTCCCCCCACTCTCTCACTGAGCCCAGTGCGGAGCCCTGGGCTGCCCAGCAGTGGAGACTGTTAGAATTATGTATCTGTTCTGTATGTCCTTTGCAATGTTCTAAAGTTCCAGTCATTATAGGGTTAACACTGTGCCTGATTCACTATTGTCTGCATGACCTAAGAAGAAGATCCTGGCTGCTGTCAATCAAGATCTAGAAGCGGGAAAACTTGTTTGTTTGGTCAATTAGTCAGGTGACTTCCTTTGTTCAAGTAGAGCATTCAAGGAGAAGGAGGAAGTATCCTCCATTAAGCATGTATTCTTCAACGCGTTAGGATGTAGTTCTTAGTGTTGTTTTACCTTTCTGTACCCTTTCCCTGTAGTAATAAATATGTTTTTGCTTTCATGTTAAATGCCTCTCAAAAACCAAAAACACGCCCCAACATGGGGTCTACGACATTGCCTTACATGTTATTTAAATTTCTTTAATAAAATTTAAATTTAAAAAAAAAATGCCTCTCAAAGATTATTTGATCCAGCGATCCATCGAACTGTTTGAGATAAATAGAATTTAAAACAGTAAATTTTCCCTATTAGAGACTACCTATGTTGTGATATTGTTGGTGTGACAAGACTGCCTTTTAAAAGATAAATGCTGTGTGAACAGGTAATGGATTGTAAAGGACTAAAAGTCTCACAGAGCTAGAGATCCTTGAAAGGCTGCTCAAGGAAATTTGATTGATTAACACGAGTTGAGCAGAGAGAGACTTCAGAACTGGATGTTGAGAATTCCTGACAGAGAAGTGTTGGGTACTGACTGACTTTGTGTTTAGCCCTGACTGAGAGCAGGTTAACACAGATGGAGGACTGGGAAGGTTGGAAAGGAGGAGAGATTGGTGAAGACTCCCATTTGTGCCAGGCAAAGGGATAGATTTTTTAGGCAGAGAAGAGATTTTCTACCCAGTTTAAAAAAGGGAGCTCAATGAGTGGAGTGATCCCTGATCTGGTGTGTTTAGAGATTGCCTTCTGAAACCCGAAAAGTCAATAAAACTCAAGAAAGTGTACTGGTGTGTTTCGTGAAGGAATTTGGGAACTGGATAATGCATCCCTGTCTTTTGGAAACCAAAAGAGACAGTTAAACTCAAGAAAGTATATTGGAGTGTTTAGAAAACATTAAAACAAAAGCCTCCCATCTTAAAGAGTCTAAAACTGTGAAAAGCTTAAGAAATTCTCAATAGCTTGAAACTTATGAACTGTAATATGTGCCTAAACTGATTTACCTCAGAGTTAGTTAGTGATTTACCTGACCTTTCTCTCTCTACATTGAATTTTTTTTTAACTTTAAAAAGCCTCTCATGTGCCATTTCAGTAGTTTAAGCTAAAGGTGTGATCTTGTCTCTTCCCTCAGGTTCCTGGGCTGAGCTAGCAGCAAAATATCATACTGTGACAGGGTAGGACAGCTTTAGAGAAGAAGAAACTATATTAAAAGGATGCTCAGTGACAAAGGGAGAGAAAAACGGGGGGGAAACCCTGCTCTGAGGGAGGGGTGGTCATAAAAAACCTACCCATTTATTGCATATATACACTTCTGAGAGTGTATTGTAAAGCAATAATGAAATGTTAGAACCTGTCACAAAAGCATAAACAGCAAACAATGAAAACTGTCAATTCCAGACAACATCAGAAATAAACAATCAACAAAGAGCCTGGGCAAATAAGAAGGTCTTAATTTGGCACTGAAAGCTACTCAAACCAGGTGCCTGGCAAGCAGCTGTGTTATGGAAGTTCCACAGGCTATACACAGCCAATTAAAAGTCCATGTCTCTTGTTATCTTCCAACTAACTGCATACAGAACAGATTTCTGTTTGTAATGTAATTGATCTGCTGGTATGAGTGAGAGCAGTCATTTCTTTAATAGTATAATCCTAAACAGTGATATAACCTTTCTAAAGTCCATTAACTTCAATGAATTTAGAGAGGAATAAATCTTTTTAGGACTGCACTGAATATATCCTTATCCCAGACCATTTAGAGTCAAGCACTGATGTGGCAATGATCAGAATATTTAATTGTGCCTAGAAGCAAACAGGCACAAAATTTTCAAGATATATTCTCAACAATCAGTAGTATTTCTATTGCATTTATACCATTTGAAACTTCTAACAATTTTTTAAAGACAGCCTCACATAGAGTGAGTCACATAGTCCATACCACTATTTGGATCTAGGACCCTGCCCCCCCCCCCCCCCCCGTCCAATAGACCTAAACCAAAATATACTGGTTTAAAAAATTGTACACCCCGCTCTCTATTATCTGTAAACTCATTTCATTGCACTAAGTTCTACAGTAAATTAAATTTTCCGGTAAAAAAAAAAAGTTCCTCTTAGGGTAAAGAAATTCATTTTACATAGTTTCAGTTATCAATGATGTTAGAGAATGAAATATCAATGAGATACAGACAGAGTAAGAGATTGGCAACTAATTACTTATTAGTTCACCCAAGTTATGCTGAACAAAGGAATTCTGAGTAATATGTACATAGATAATGCTTACTGCCCTGTATTGAAACTAAATCATGCCAAAATTGTTTTTATTTTCATTAAAAATGAAAAATCTATCATTTTGATTTAGCTATTTGCATATTATCAAAAACCAAACAAACTAACAAACAAAAACACACCCTCTTCCTTTTAGAGCACCATGTTATTGTTCTACAATGTTATTTGGTGATTTAACATTCTATTTCATTGCAATGTCTGTATTATAGTGCTTAAACATTTGTTTTAAATCACATTGGATTGTTCATGTGCACAAATCAAAACAGTACACTACACTTTTGTACACTACACTTCTGAAAATGACAACTAGAACAGGAGAACTACCACATTCAAGATGAAACAAGCAATAGGTCACATAATGGAAAGCACGTCCTCAAAAATGTTTTGAGCAGTAAAATTCCTAAAAATCTAAAAATAGTTTGAGAGCTGGAAGTGCATGTATGATGCTGAAAGATATTAAATATTTGGCTAGACTGGAAATCTAATTAGAAATAGACATCCACTCTGGTTTTTCTCCTAAAGAAAAATAGTTTCTAGTCTTTGCAAGGAAGTCACTGGATGCTGTACACTTAAGTCTCCACAGGAGTAGCTAGGTTCACTCCTAAGATATTTCAAGTGCACTTCTTTACAGGGATGTCAAAACTCATTTCTTAAGAGGGCTGAATGACATAAATGAGACCTTGTCAGGCCATGTATGTCATAAAACGTAATGCCAGGTAGTGGAAATATAAACTTTATAAAGGACACAGACAAACACAATTAAAACATGTTTAACAGATTAGCACTTCTGCAATATTTTGTTTATGTAATGGTTTCTGATAACTGACACCTCTGAATAATTGCATCAAAATATGGAGACAATGTGTGTGCTGTTGTTCAGGTGTGTGTGTGTGAGCTGTAAACCTACTTTTGATTTATTGACATTCATTACAGAACTCTCATGGTTAATGCTTTGAGCCTAAGACCCAGGGGAAAACATGAAATGGCTGGGCATTGTGAGCTTTGGTACACAAGTTGCTTCATGTCCTGGTCAGCCAATGGAGAAAACAGAGGCTTTTCTCTGTAGCTCCTGTGCGACTGACCAAGCCTGGCAAAGCAAGCTGTGATGCAGAAGGAAGCAAGTGAGAGAGAAGGAAGTAGATGACAGATTTTCGAGGGCCTGATGGAGAATGGATCCACGGGTATCTGGGGGGGGGGCTGTTTTTTGAGGTAGAGGCCCCAAATTTGCAGTGTAGCATCTGGTGCCTCTCCCCAAAATACCCTCCAAGTTTCAGAAAAGATTGGACAAGGGGGTCCAATTCTATGTGCCCCAAAAGAAGGTGCCCCTATCCTTCATTATTTCCTATGGAAGGAAGGCATTTAAAAAGTGTTCAGTCCCTTGAAATGTGATGGCCAGAACTCCCTTTGGAGTTCAATTATGCTTGTCACACCCTTGTTCCTAACTCTGCCCCCAATGTCTCCTGGCTCCACCCCCAAAGTCTCCTCGCTCCACCCCCAAAGTCCCCAGATATTTTTTGAATTGGACTTGGCAACCCTACCTAGAGAAGAAATTTCCATGAAGGAGTCCATGCCAAGCTGTGAGTGCTCAGACTATTCCATATACTGCTCCAGATTTATCTGAATAACTACCACAGAAGGTTCTTTTGCACCAGGAAAAAAGTTGGGGGAAGCAAGAGCCTTCCTTCTTCACCAATGCCTCCTATTATCAGCAAAGTTAGCTCCTATAGCTTTTAAACAATATTCTTGGAGCTGATGTGACTCTGATCAAAGCAATAAACCTGGAGACAACTCATAAACAAATTATATAGCTTAGCCTTCAGATTCCACCACACCCTAGTTCTCCATCACACCTACCTTCTTTTCCTCCTCCTCCAGGAACTCCTTAAATGGTAAAAGTACTAATTATTAACTAAAGTAGCCATACAATGGAAGTCCAAAATGCTAACCTTTGTCTCATAGGAATTGGATGATTGCTTCACTTCATCTCCCTCTCCCTCTCTCTCTCTCTCTCTCTCTCTCATTCACTCACTCACACACACACACATAGGGTGTTTTCGCACTCACCTTCAGCCGGCGCCGCGACCCTCTTGACGACGGAGGATCTGTGCTGATTTCCCACACGAAGCGCTGGAGCAACCAGAAGAGCCGCCAATTTCCGGCGCGAAGCCCGCTCAAACGTAAATCGCCAAGAAGCAGGAAAACGCTTGAGCGGGCTTCGCGCCGGAAATTGGCGGCTCTTCTGGTTGCTCCAGCGCTTCGTGTGGGAAATCAGCACAGATCCTCCGTCGTCAAGAGGGTCGCGGCGCCGGCTGAAGGTGAGTGCGAAAACACCCATAGTACCAGCACTACAGCATATGGTACCCCAGGCAGGGTCCCTGCCCAGTGCCCCCCTGCCCCCTCCTCCCTCTGCAATGCCGCAACACATCGCCATGTTCTCGATCGATAAGAGGAGTGTGCCACAACAAGGCTCAGCCCTACAGGCTTCAACGCAGCTGGCATCTGATCATTTTGAAGAGAGTGCTGGCGAAGGCTTCTCCCCATTCCTTTCCAGAACTGGAAGTGAGGGGGGAGAGACGCCTCCTCCAGCACTCTCTTCAAAATGATCAGATGCTGGCTGTGTCAAAGCCTGTAGGGCCAAGCCTCATTGTGGCACGCTGCTCTGATTGCAGGGGAGGCAGAGCGCAATGCTGCGCTGCGAAAGGGAGGGAGTGGGCGGCAGTGGCGGCAGTGGCAGCGGTGAGGGGAGAGGCAAATTTAGGCATTTGCCTTGGGCACTGGGAGGGGGGAGCCCAATTCAGTGCCTCCCTCCCAGCGCCCTAGGCAAATTCCTAGTTTGCCTAGTGTGCGAGCTGACCCTGTACACACACAGAATTTTTTTTTAAAATGTGAACTATTTTCAAAGGTTAGAGGGATGGAATCAAGTTGAGCAGGGAAGCAGGAATAGGTTTGCTGCAAGGGAAGCCTTCTTTACTTTGTGGGAGAAAATAGGCCTCAATAAGGAAGGTTGGCAAATGCAGGTCTTCATGGAAAGATAAATTTATTTTATTGTCAGTAAGCCCCTGTAAGATAAACTTTCATCAAGGGCAGAACTATTTCTACTGCCTGATGAACTAGTTTGTTAATAGCAAGTAGTAACTATGAGACTGGTTTATTTTGTGTATCTGTGAATTTTGGTTTTTTTGTGTTTTGCACATTGTAAGAAGCTTTGGGTTCATTTATGGAGAAAAGTGGATTAAAAATGTCCCAGATAAAGAAATAAATAGAAGCAGCCACTAAGGGCCTTGCCCAAAATCCCCCAGAGGAAACAATGACTGAACTGTGGCTCTGGCTAGGTTGTTATCCTTCCCTCACTCCATTCTGGGGAGGAACCCTTTTTTCCCTTGGCAAGTAGGTTGGCTGGGGGCACCTTGTTTGGAGACCCACAGAATTGGACCTCTCAGTCCAATTTGCTTGAAACTTGGTTGTTTGTTTTTTTTCATGGGCAGGCAGTATGAGTTTCCCAGAAATTTTGATGTTGTTGGGCTGAACAATCACTTGAACTGCCCCTCAAGTTCTCCATAGGAAATGGGGATGGGCATGAACCAGCTCACAAATTTAAGTTTGTGATTAATTTTTGGCAGATTTGTGATTTGTGAACTAACATTTGTGGCAGCTCAACTGACACAAAATTTCCAATTCATGGAGGTTTGGGCAGATTTGTGAATGCATGCATTTCCAGACAGACTGGCTCTGCTCCAACAAAATGTTTACCAAACTTCAAAGCAATTGTGGTAGGATTCTTCAGTCTTGTTTACACTGTTGTCAGTTTTAAACTAGAAAAAGAAGAAGGAAAGGAGCAGGAGACTGGATTTATATCCTGCCCTTCACTTGGGAGTCTCAGGGTGGTTTACAATCTCCTTTCTCTTTGCCTCCTCACGACAGACATCCTGTGAGGTATATGGGGCTGAAAGTGCAGTTTTGAGAACTGCTGTTGAGAGAACAACTTTTTCAAGAACTTGTGACTGACTCAAGGTCATTCAGCAGGGGCATTTGGAGGAGTGGGGAAACAAACCCGGTTCTCCCAGATTAGAGTTTGCACACTTAACTACTACACCAAACTAGTCATATCAGTTTCAAGTGGGTTTTCCCTCCCCTTTGCTGGTATTCCTTCATGTTCATTTCCCATTTTCTAGTACAGGACTTGCAAAATCCACCCCCCCCCCCCAGTTTGGATTTGTGACTAGGACTGGCTAGCCCACTAGGCAAACTAGTCCCCCTAGGCAAATGCCAACTTTGCCTGCTCCCCAGCAGTGGGAAGGACTACAAAGCCTGAAAGGGCTGCCATGGTGCTGACTTCTCCCCACTTCCTGGATGGGAAGGAAGTGGGGAGGAGTCAGCGGCAGTGCACCCTTTCAGGCTTCGTAGTCCTTCCCACTGCTGTTGGCCTGCTCTGGCAGGGAGAGTGAGTGCCCTGTGTAGTTTGCCCACCAATCATCTGATCGACAGATGGGCCGCCTTTAGAAGATAGCCCAGAGCATGGTTCGACCACCATTCTGGGCATTGAAATAGACCTGGAGGGGGAAGGGAGGGAGAAGGTGGCACGGGGGTGTGGTGCCATGGGGGGAAGCATGGGGGGCACTGTGTAGGGGGGTGGCAGGCTACAAGTCTGCCTAGGGCACCATGTGCCCTTGGGCTGATGCTGTTTGTGACTCTATGCTTTGGGATCTGTCCTTTTAAACTTACAATGTCAGTGACACTGGGTTCTGCTCAGCACTCTGTGACTACACTGGTACTGCTGGGCAGTCTGTACATTGTACTGGCTCTGCTGGGCTGGCAACCCCCCTCACTTGAAGTGTGATTTTATGCTAGATATCAGTGCTGTTGTGCTGGCATTGCCACAATAGTGCTGGGTTCTGCTGGACACTAATAGATTGTGCTGGGCTTGCAACCCCCTTGCTTGGAATGTGACTCTATGCTAGATATTGGTCCTGTTGTGCTGGCATTGTCACAATGGCCATGGGTTTTCCTAGGCGCTAGTACATTGCACTTGTTCTGCTGAGCTTGCAAAAATGCCTTCCCTTCAGTTTCTACATCAGAAATTATCTGGCTAGTCCCACTGAATTTGCACTTCTACAATGGCACTGGTTTGGCAAAGATTCTCTGGGACTTTGATTCTGTTTGGCCAAGCTTCTGTTCCCTTGCTTCCCCCCCCCCCTGTTTTTTTTCCCTCCATTGAAAACAACAAAGGATTGGGGCACTTTTTTGGAGTGAGGATAACTTGAACTCCATAAATCCAATCCTCATCAAACAGCTGCCAGGTAGAAGAGAGTCAGTTGGAGAACCCCTGTGAATTTGGTGCCTCTAGCATGCTGGGTATGTGTCTGTTTCTACTGCATCACAAACTGAACAATTCATTTCACTCTTAAATATTTGTGGTTGTTCATGGCTCATGAACCAAGCATGCCACGAACCATGAACCAAAATGCATATTCTGAGTTTGTGTCCATCCCTAATAGGGAATAATGGCCCTGTCCTACTTCCTTTCCCCTCACTTTGTGAAAGGAAACAAACAGAACACAACAAGGCAGTGTGGCAAATGCAGAATTTTCAGTGGAAAGGTAAATGTTTTTTTTGTCAGTCAGTCACTGTAAGAGTAGGGAAATAAAAATTAATGCAGACAAGGTTATTTTTAAAAAACGCTGGTGGCTGGCCAGCACTCTTTTGCTGGGTCCACCATACTCTCTTCCGAACCCCGAGGAATCTATAGCAAGAAGTGTTCCTGCACCAAGAGGCACCTACTTTAGAGGGCTTGTAAAACTGAACCCTTTTGTTCAACCTGCTTGAGATTTAGATGGTTTTAGATTAGAGAGAAGGCTATATTCTGTGCAAGTTGGTGCCATTAGCTTTATAAGCAGCTGTCCCAGACTCTTGAATAGAAACCCCTGCTTTCTGTTCCCCATGAAAATCTCAAAAACATTTAACATAATGTTCCAGAACTGGGGAGGGGAGGGGTAAATTTGAATTCATAATTAGTAATGTCTGACCAGAAATTAAGGCCATCAGAGTAAAATTCCCCTCCCCAGATCCTGCATATGAAATCACTACTAAATTTTACTTAGCAGTGTTACCTAGATTAAGCTCACCTTGATAATTAACATGGATCAGAAGGCTGTCCTGTGCCACCAGTCTTTCTGAATTTCTCTGGACTTCTTTCAGCACATGAGATCTAATGAGACTACAATCTTTTGGCTCAAACCACTGAGATGATTTCACTCTATATGGTCTCGTCAGCTGCTTATAGGCACTAATATGTGTGGATTTTTTTGGAGGGGAGGATAAAAACTACTGAATGAGCAGAGAAAGGGAGAGGAAATGTCAAAAAGGCAAGGCTTAAAAAAAGGACTGCCTTCTCATTAAATTCTTAGAAACTTTCCCTTCTGAATGAAATATTTAAGCATATTTTTAAACACAGAATCCAAAGTTTCTGTTCAACATAAAATATTTACACATGGGAAATAAATTAAAGAAAGAAGCACCATCTCCCAGCAGTACTGTACCGATTACTGCTGAGCAAGGGCCATTAATATGCCAGGTGTTTGTCTATAAATTAATTCAAAGGTTGTGGTTGCCTTATAATCTATACTTTCCAGCCTGACTGAGCTTCATAACAAACTGTCTGGAAAGTTAGTAATATCATTTAGAAGATCCTGGAAAGGATCTTTCTGATTGGCTTATATTGTTACAGTGACCTTTTTAGTTACTTTTAGTAACAAAAGAAATAGGGGATTTTAGTCTTTCCTTGATTCAGGAAAGTTTCTTCCTTGGTTCTCACATCTTGAGCATGTATTTACTCACTGCAGTTCTACTTATTAATAATAATTGCTTCTGATGAAGGCATCGACTTGAAATTCACACAGGCTGGTGACCACATAATTGTGTGTGTGTATGGAATGGGCACAAACGAAACCAAAAAGCAAAATTTGAACCATGAAGGGAAAATACATGATGCATTTTGTGTTCTTTGTGATTCCCAAACAGAAGTTCATGACATATCTGCCCTTTCCAACTTCCACAAACTTTCAGAGCAGGTTCGTGATGAATGTGGGTCATGTATGCACAGAATGACAAGATTTAAAAGGATTCTGAGACCCTGTAAACCCCTGCTTTCTGTTCCCCATGACAACCTCAAAAACAGTTGAGTGGCAGGGAGATGCTCCCTGCTGATCAGGTGTTTCATGCTGTCTTCTACAGTCCCTTTAAAGTTTAAAGAGGCAGCAGAAGTCAGTCCAAAATAGCTGATGGGTAGAAGGTGCTCCCTGCTCATTAGCTCTTTGACAGTGCATTCTTCAATCCTTTTAAACTTTAAAGGGGCTGCAAAAGACAGCCTGAAATAGCTGATGGGGAAGTAGATGCTGCCCACCCATCACCTGTTCTTAACTGTCAGCTGCAGCCCTTTAAAGTTTAAAGGGGCTGAAGAAGACAGTCAAAAACAGCTGATAGGTGGGGAGGCTCTCCCTGTCCATCAGCTGTTAGATGCTGCCTTCTGTAGTCCCTTTTTCTTTACATGTAGAACAGTCTTCAAGCAGGATTTCCCCCAGAGAAAATATTTATATTCAACCTTGCCCTCTGTCATGATCCTGGCCTAGCGAGGCCTGCAGGTCCCAGGGAAGCCTGATTTGGAGATACTGGGAAAAGCCTACATCTCCCAGATTCCCTCTGTCCCTCTGATTGGGTAGCAAGGGCTTTGGAGGGAAACAAGCCCAGAGAGGGGTGTGGCCTGGGAAGAGAATATAAAGGCTAAGCCCAGGAAGTGGGTGTTTTTTTTTCCTAGGAGGCAGAGCTGAGGAAGAGCTGCTGTCAGGGAGAGACCCTCACCCTGTGAGGTAGGGTGAGTAGGCCCAGGTCTGACTGACAGTTTAGGGACAGTAAGTTTAGATGCATTAGGGCATTTGGCTATTTTTCCCTTCACCCCTTTTACTGTTTTATGCACCTTGTTTGTTATATTGCATTGACCTTTTAATAAATCTTTTTTCCCCTGTTGTTAACTCTGCCTGGTCCTCATTCCCATTATTTGGCCTTCTCAAGGGAGACCCTTAACCCAGAGTGGTGGCAGCAATTGGTAAGACCCCTCCTGAGTCGTGACACCCTCTAAAGTTGAATTGAGATTCTCTATTCTTCCTTTTACCCATTTTCATCCAAATGACTCGCCTCAGTTTCCAAGGTTATCAGTAAATAATTACATTGTGTTGATTTTTTTTCTTAAAATTTACATAATTCCCTCTCAGATTATAGCAACCATTGTAGCTCAGGCTGAGAATGGTGTACTGCAGTAGAACCCCAGAACATTCCTATCTCAGTGTAACCTGACAAACATACATGCAAAGACTACAGGAATCATATGCATATTAGCATGTCTGATGCAAAGCCATCTCCCGGGTGTGCTAGTACAGACACAGCCTTTTTTGTGCATTTGGAAATATTTCCCTCAGCTCAACCTGCCTGAGAATTTAAACTATTATTCAAATTATTATCCATCATCCATTCAAATTATCATCCATCATCCAAGGTGCAAAATAGTTCACATGTTTTTTTTCTTCCAGACACAGAGGTAAGAAAAGATGAAAGCAGATAATTGACAAAAGGAGGAGTCTATTCTGCAACGTGAACATATACTTGGAAACCACAGCCATGTTGCAGCTGCCAGATGACTATGGCATTCAAATAGGTGGCTGCAACAAAAGGAACATTTGATAAACACATGAAAGGGTATGTGGATATATATATTTTTCTTTAAAGAACTCAGTATGAAAAATGCATTGTCACATATTTGTAAGGGTTTTTTTTGCCCTTTATTCAAGTTGGTTTGCTGCATCAAATTTTTACTCTAGGTGCCAGAGAATAATGATCTAAGAACAGCTGGTTACTGGGAACCTGCCCTTATGCTGTATGCTGGGTCAGATAACCTTTTAGTTTCTCCCTGCCATGCAGAGCTAGAAACTCTAGCAGATCTGATCCTTTATACTTTAGTCATCTTATGAAATAACCTCATCTTTGCCAATGGTAGGTAATTCAGAGACAACCTTAAGGAATTATTCCTTTCATAAATGCATTTTTGAGTTAAGCTTTGAAAATCTGGTCTAAATGGTGCAATTTGGACAATGTCAGAGTATACTACGGCTCTTGTGCACAATCTCATTTTTCATTTCTTGTAGATGCAATGTTATTACAATTTTGCATATCCTTTCTTAAAAAGAGCGTAACTTACATTTGCTAACAAAGGTGTTCAATTTTTCTGTCTCTTCTCTTCCCCTCTATCTTATTTGCTGAATCAGGCCTTTGGCTGAGGTGGTAGGCAGGGCCTCTTTTGTAGAAAAGCAGGAACTCATTTGCATATTAAGTCACACCCCCTGTGCCAAGCCAGCAGGAACTGCGTTCCTGTGCGTTCCTGCTTTTTAAAAAAGCCCTGGCGTCAGGCATCCAATAAAAACCCAGCCTCCTCTGCTGAAACTCACCACCTCTACATGGCCCAGATCAAGGAGATCATAGAGACCCAGTGGGACCAGCTTGGAAACTGCATGTAAATAAATAGTGCAACCTGATTTAAATCATGTTGTTTTAAACACTTTTAAATCATTTTAATGTCCATTATCTGATGTTTTAGAGCCTATTCTTTGAACTGCCCTGGGCCCACTTGTGGGGATGGTGGAATATAAATTGAAATAAATAAATAAATTGAAATAAATAAACCACAGCATAAAATCTCAAGATACTACTTTGATCTACAGCAGCTGCTTCCTAATCTTACTTACTAATATCTTAAAACCAGATCAGCCATTACCTAAATGAGCCTGCTGTTTACAGACAAATATAGATTTCTGAAATACAGAAAAGAGAGATATTAAAAAATTCTATTTCTCTGATGATATCAGTGTTTACTTGAGTACATACGTAATAATGAATATTAACTCTAAAGACTGTTCTGCAGATAAATAAGCTATTTTGAGTTCATCTATTTTCTGTGCAGATCAGAACAAACAGAACAAAATAACTTTTACAAGGGTCCTCTGGTAAAAGATGTACTTTCAATTCTTAACTAACTGAATTCTGGCAGAAGCACTTTGAAATTAATCAAAACGTCTCTGCTGTCTAAAATGGGAGCCATCCTTGTTATGTGTCCTGGTTTCAAAGCAAACAGAATGCAAGAAGGACCTTGCAGCAGTAGAACGTATTCTCTAGAAGACAGCCAATAACATCAGCAATGACAACATTTGGTCTCAACTCTAATTAGGAAGTGCTAGGCATTTTCTAGCCATTGCCACATCTCTTTTCCTCCACTAGAGGACACTGTCTGTCTTTCTAAGGCCGGAGCATTCCTTTTTAACCAAAGAAACTGCCCTGTTCATAAATGTTAATTAAAAACATCAGCAATCAAATAACATGCTCCTTGCAATTAGCAAATAGTGTGGACAGCTTAAATTACATTTGTGCCAGGCAGTCATACATGTTAGCATATGCTGCCATAAAATCCATGTTAGTCTCTGATTTGAGAAGAGTCATCATTGAAGGGTCCTGTTTCTGTGAGAAGTGATGTTAATTAGGAAAAGATCAAGTCTCATACCAGTTTAAATAAACTCTCCATAGGGACCTTACAATATTTGGCAATCTTAGTTGTTATTTCAGATGAACTAAAAAAAAACCCAAAAGAATGTATGATTTGGTAATAAAAGCCAATGTATTACAATACACACAGATGCCGCAGAGGCCCAAAGAATCTGGATGTTCATTTTAATAGCTATCTAGATTATATCAAGGCATCCTGTCAAGGCTGACAGAACTAAAAACCTTTCACTCCTACACATTTGCTCACTTTCTTCACCCTCTTCCCCCCCCCCCTTTCTCTGGTACTGAACAGGAGAAAAAGATTTAAGAAAAAAACTGTCAGTCTGCCAAAATGAGGGCTTCCTGAATGTTTTAAGCTTTTAGTTCAGCTGAGGCAGAAACACACATTACCTTGGCAAGAGACTGTTGCTATTTAGAACTGGCTATTGAGGGAATTTTAGCCTTCGTCTGCTGCTGATTATCCTCAGCTACCTCCCCCAGGCAATTTCCTTCAATACCTGGCCTTATTTCCAGTCTTGGAGTTGGCAGGAGTGAAAACAAGAAAGGGGAATAACTATGGATAAGCACCCTTCTCATCCTATTGAATCTTCTCTGGAGATACCAGCAGCATAAAGCAAATACAGGGATGGAAACTGCATGTTTGCCCCCCATAATGTCCTGTTCCATCTTAAGCTACAGAAAGCACCTGTTTTGTATATATGGCCCCATATGTCTTCCCAGTAGAAATCCGAACATATAAAAACAATTAATATTTCTGAATTCAAGCCATATTTTACCAGTGGTCACTGATTATGTTAATTATAGTTATAAAGAGGTTCAGCATCTATTACAAACTTCACATATCTAACCACTTTGTTTCTCCCACATATCCTTTTTAAAGAAAACCTCACTTCACACAATGTTACCTTATATGAAACCCCATTCACCAACTATTCCCAATCCATCAAGTCATACATAGTTAGAATTTAGACTTAGTTTTGTACTACATCCTTCACTACTTGAAGGAATCTTGGAGTAGCTGACAATCTCCTTCCCTTCCTCTCCACACAACAGACATCCTGTGAGGCAGGTGGGACTGAGAGTTCTGAGAGACATCTGATTAACCCAAGGTCACCAAGTTGGCTTTATGTGAAGGAGTGGGAAATTAAACTGGTTCTCCTGATAAGAGTCTGCTGCTCTTAACCACTGCATCAAACCGCCTCTCAGTTTGCACCATTATACAAAACCTCAGGTAAGTATATTCTCTGCCTGAATGCTATTTTATTTTTTACAGGAGATTTAATTTTATTTTCAGATTTTTCTGCAAACCTGGAGAGTGTCCCAAGTTTGGTGAGAAATTTCTTTAGCCTCTGTGTGGACCCAATCCATAGATTCAGCTATCTGCAGATGGGGGCCACAGATGGTTAATAGTATATAGCAGGGGTGGCCAATGGTAGCTCTCCAGATGTTTTTGCCTACAACTCCCATCAGCCCCAGCCAGCATGGCCTATGGCTGGGGCTGATGGGAGTTGTAGGCAAAAAACATCTGGAGAGCTACTGTTGGCCACCCCTGGTATATAGATAGGACCAGTTTTGAGAAGAGAGGGATAGAAATGTAATGCAATAAAATAAAAATTGTATGTGATAATATTGTGGATACCAGCGAGTCACTCTGACCATCACTCAGGGTTTCCCAAACATTCTATTTCAGGGCTAGCAACTCGTATCTAGTCCTATGAGGAAAGACTGCAAGAGCTGGGTATATTTAGCTTGGAAGGAGATGATTGAAAGGTTATTTAATTATGTCTTGTGATCATGATTATTGGTTTTCTTCCTTGCTGTTAATCTATTTTGATTTTAAATCATTTGTAATTTGTTTTGTATTTACTGTCTGTGTATCTCCTCCATAGTTACATATACCATAATGATGTATATATTCATTCACAGAAGTAGGGTTGCCAAATCCTCAGTCATGTGCGCACCACGCAATGAAATGATGTCACCTGAAGTGACATCAAAATGGTGGCACCCATGCAAGGTCGCTCTAGGCGTTTCTGGGAAAACTCTATGGTTTTTCTAGATCCTCTAGTCATTTGGGAGTTAAAACTCTATGGTATAATAGGAACCATAGAGTTTTACCTCTCAAATGGCTACAGCATCTGGGAAAATCATAGCGTTTCCCAGAAACACCTAGAGCGGTCCCGCATGGGCGCCACCATTTTGATGACGTCACTTCTGGATGATGTCATCGCGACAGCAACATGGGGGGAGGTTCCCCCCACCAGCTCAATGTGGGCCGACGGGTTGAGAACCTCCCGGGCAGGAGATTCCCCACCCGGACCGGGGGGAAGGAGGGGTTGGCAGCCCTACATAGAAGTGTAATTCATAAATAGGTTATCAAGAGCTTTTCAGATTTTAGAATGGTCACCAGAATTTGGAACTGATAGAAACAGACTATGCGCTCCATATCTAGAATGTAAAAATTGAAGTAGCAATTCTGATGCTGATATATAAAGCACACAATAGAAACCTGAGAGTTAATAATAACCTTAAAGAAGAATTAGAAGAAAGAAAACTGAATTAATGCACATTATTGACAGCTAATTTGACAAGAGTTTTTCTCCTTCGCAGCTATATGAATGATGCTACACAGAGAAGAATCTGAAAAGTTTATATCATTACAATATAAAATGCTGTTAACTAGATTTTCACTTATGATTTACAAGGTTTTTGATAAAAATAATTATGGAATAGAAAGCTGCACTACATGTTTATAAAAAGTTGGTAAATTAGTTCACTTAATTGTGCGTTACAAATAATTTATTTAATATTTATGTTATTAATTATCAGTTGCAAGAAAAATATCTCATTTAAGAACAGGCTGTTATAATAGAGCTACCTACACAGAGCATTGCTGAATGAGCCTTCTGAAATAAAATTGGGAAATTCAGTCACTAAGAGAGCAGTCCAAGGCATTTCTACTTAATAGCCTTCTCAAATTGATTCAGTGGAGCTTGCTGTCAGGAAATTCCTGATGGATGGGTTGCTAACTCTTGAGTTGTGAAATTCCTGGAGATTTGGGGACTAGAAACTGGGGAAGGTAAGGTTTTTTTGTGGGGGGGGGGGGCTTAGCAGGCTATAAGGCCATAGAGTACACCCTCCATGGTATCAATTTTCTCTAGGGGCAGTGATCTCTGTAATCTGGAGATCAGTTGTAATTCCAGGAGGTCTTCAGGCTCATCTGGAAATTCACAAGAAAATTGGAACTCTCAGTGTACTAACAAAAAGCAAAAGAAAATAAGAACATGAAGAATAAAGATTGTCTCGAAAGAATTGATAAAACTATATTACAATTAAACTGTGTGTTCACTGTACCCTTAACAAATATAACAATTCATTCACAATGTATCCACAATTTATAAGCCAGCAATAGTAGCTAGTGAAAGCCCTGCATGCTCACAGGCACTTAACAATGTTTCAGCCAACAATTTAAAGAGATAGGTATTTAAAAGCTTCTAAGTAATATATACACAGATAATGTAGTGGTCAACAATACACAGAATGAACCTCCAGTTAAATGTTCTACCAAAAAACCATCAATGTCTAATAATAATAATAACATTTTATTTATATCTCGCCCTCCCCGCCAAAGCAGGCTCAGGGCGGCTAACAACATCTCAATCCATATAAAAAATTATAAAACGAATTTTAAAAACACATTCACCTAAAAACATTCCAATTTTAAAATTAACATTTCTGGTGCTATTCTGTTAGATGTAAAATTATGGCAGAGTCACTTGGGTGAATCCAATAGTTGTTTGGTTAGGTAAAGGCCATCCTAAAAGGGATGGTCTTGCAGGCCCTGTGGAACTGTTCAAGGCTCCGCAGGGCCCGCACTTCTTCCAGGAGCTGGTTCCATAGGTGTGGAGCTGCAATGGAGAAGGCCCGTGTGCAAGTGTTCTTTAATTTTGCCTCCTTCGGCCCGGGGATAGTCAGTTGGTTCTTCCCCACTGACCTCAGTGCTCTCTGGGGTTCATATGAAGAGAGACGGTCCTTCAGGTAGGCAGGTCCTCGACCATATAGGGCTTTAAAGGTGATAACCAGCACTTTGTAACGAACCCGGGATACAACTGGCAGCCAGTGCAGCCCACGCAGCCCCGGCTGTATGTGCTCCCACTTCGGGAGCCCTAATAGCAGCCTAGCCGCTGCATTCTGCACCAGCTGCAGCTTCTGGGTTCAGCATAGAGGCAGCCCCATGTAGAGGGCATTACAGTAATCTAATCTTGAGGTGACCGTTGCATGGATCACTGTTGCTAGGTCCCGACGCTCCAGGAAGGGGGCCAACTGCCTTGCCCGCTTCAGATGAAAAAATGCCGACTTGGCAGTGGCTGCTATCTAGGCCTCCATTGATAATGAAGGCTCCAGTAGAACTCCCAAGCTCCTGACTTGGTGCGCCGCTTTCAGCGGCACACCATCAAAAACTGGGAGAGGAATTTCTCCTCCCAGAGCACCGCGACCCACGAAAAGGACCTCTGTCTTTGTCAGGTTCAACTTCAACCCACTCAGCCTAAGCCAACCTGCCACAGCCTGCAATGCCAGATCCAGATTCCCTGGGACACAGTCAAGCCGGCCATCCATTAGCAGATAGAGCTGAGTGTCATCTGCATATTGATGGCACCCAAGCCCATACCTCCGGGCAATCTGGGCAAGGGGGGCACATATAGATGTTAAATAACATCAGGGATAGAACTGCTCCCTGTGGCACCCCACAATCTAGTGTGCACTGCTGAGACAGCTCACCCCCAACTGCCACCCTTTGTCCCTTGAGGAAAAAGGAAAGCCATTGTAGGGCCGACCCCCTAACCCCTATGTCAGCGAGGCGGCCAGGAGGGGCTGATGGTCGACTGTATCAAATGCGGCCAACAGATCTAGCAACATCAGCACTGCCACGCCACCTCGATCCAGATGCCGCTGGAGGTCATGTACCAAGGCAACCAGCACTGTCTCCGTCCCATGACCTGGGCGAAAGCCGGACTGGCAGGGGTCAAGGATGGAAGCGTCATCCAGGAAACCCTGCAACTGCAACGCCACTGCCCTCTCTATAATTTTACCTAAAAATGGTAAATTAGAGACCGGTCGGTAATTTGCCAATTCGGCCGGATCTGCTGTACTCTTTTTCAGGAGGGGATGGACCATAGCCTCTTTCAAGGATGTTGGGAAATGCCCCTTCGAGAGGGATCTATTTATGATGTCCCTTAAAGGACATCTAAGCTCCCTCTGGCACGATTTAATCAGCCAGGAGGGGCAAGGGTCCAAATCACAAGGTGTTGGGCGTGCAGTCGAGAGAATCGACATGAATAAGCAACTCAAAGAGTCAGAAAAATTCTTTTGAAACTCCCAGCAGCAACCCTCAATGTTTCCCAAAGTGAATTTGTGATATGATGTTGTCAAAGTTCTTTGAAGACTGTGCAGATGTGATTTCTTATTACAAGTTGATAAGGTTCATAAAGCCAATATTATTTGTTATTTATATAAAATTAAAATAAAGTGTTTAAAAACTTTATTTATTGTGAAAAGCGTGGCCAACAGGCAACAATTATGGCAGCAGTAGTGTGTGAAAAGGCAACTTGATATCTTGATCAAGCCTGGTTTACGAATAACAATAAAAGAAACGGGTAGACTGTAGGTAAGACACAGGCTATAGTCAAGAAATAGTACTGTTCTGTAATGCTCTTCTCAGCAATTTCATTTTAAAATAAAATAGCAAGGAGCCATTATTTTTTAAAAATAAAAAATCCACATGCTTTCTTCTTTTTCCTCAGGGTAGTCTCTGGCTAATTTATTCACTCCAGGCACAATTTCCACATATTCAGTGGATATCATTAAAATGTCAACATTTACTAACAACTTCAACCTAGACACTGAAGTGACTTACTTTTCCTTCCAGTAAAAATAAGCATGTCAAAACTCATTGTGAGATAACTGCTGAAAAACGCTATCTTTTCAGGTAGGGAGTCTTGTTTGGTTTCCAGGCCTAAAAGTCTCTGTGCTAATCAGAAATGTTTCATTTCTCACAGTGATAATTTTCTGCAGGTTAAAGAGAGCTTGCATTAACCCACTATTCTTATTCTGCTACACAGCTTCTTTTTTCCAGTATCTCTTTTACTCATTCACTTTAAATACATGCATTAAAATGCAAAATTAGGCAAATCAATCAACAGACCATTAAAATACTGATATTAATTTTCCAAGAGATCATTTATAGTGACCTAGAACAAGAGTTTAGTCATCACTCACACAGACAATAACCTCCCTGTCATTTACACAGTTTGGTTGTGTTCATACAAGTTTTGCTGCATGTACACAAAGGGGAGTAGTCCCCATGTACACTTTGTGTTTATGCAACAGATACAGTAATCTGTACACAAAGGTTTAGTACACATGATCACTGCTTTTTCCAGGGTTAGGAACTTGAATTTACAAAACCCTACTTGCAATGTACACAGCCCATACCCACTTGGAGATTTGCAAAGGTTTTGCTATGGCATCCAGCAGTATAATCAAATACCCAAACTGGAGGCTAGTTGAATAGTTTCCCCTTGAATTGCAAAAATTAATTGTAACTAACTTGAAGAAATAGTTCTGGTATATTTCTTTCCTTTAACAAGGGCATTCAGCTTTAAATTGGTAAAACAGCAGGCATGGGCACAAAACAAACCACAAATCGCAATTTGTGTTCAAAATGGCCAATTCATGGTTCATTCCATCACATTGTGCACAAACTGGAAAGTGAAGCTGTCATTTTCCTAGGTGGTTCCTTTGGTTTGTTACCAGTTATTTTTTTTCCAGACAGTCTGATGCTGATACAGTCAATTTCTACATAATGCTGGAGGTGGACTTGTGGGAGCCCTAGAAACACCCATAGCAGTGGTCCATAACTTGATTGGCAGCTCTGAGAGTCCATCATGTAGCTTCTATTCTGCTCCATGGGAGCAGATGGTATTTATTGCCACATCCTTTGTCAGCTGCTTTCACTTTGCAAGTAGCTTCTGCATGAGCTAGCTGCATTGTGTGCTTGCTGATTTGGCTGTTGCTTCCTGCTAGAGTTTAAGGACTCCTTTTGTCCTCCAGCACCACATTGTGGGACCATTTTAAATAGCTCTCCCAGCTGGGAAGGTGTTGCTAACAGCAGCTTAAGGGACCTTAGCCCCAAGGAAAAGCTGTGTGTGTGTGTATTTTTTTTAAAAAAACTTTTCTCCAAATTTATTTACTATTGCTGGGATTCGCTTATTCACAGAACCCACTTGTTTGCACTCTACTGGTTTCATGGACCTCTCCCCTCTATTTCTTGCATTACTTCTTCAATTTTATTTTAATTTTATTTTGGTGGACTTTGATTTCTTTAAAACACAGAGAACAAACCGCCGTCCTTGTACCCCTGTAATTTTTAGGGACCAAAGTTGTAGAGGTTCATGTTTGTTGCCTTCCTTTCTTTTCCTTTTTTCAAAATTTAGTGATTCTACTGGGGGTTGTTATTCTGCTCATGCCAGTGTGGCTGTTTTATTTTTTGGCTTTCAAAACCAACTTGCTTGGCCATGCTGGGAAATGTTTTCCTTGGCTGAGCTGTATCACCCCCATTATTAAATCATAAGCTTTTGTTTTAATGTTTCATTTCTATCAGTTTACCAAAACCACCTGCGATGGCTGCACCTGCTTTGGGGGACTATTATTTGGCTCACTGAAATCTAATTCTAACCAAACTTGGAGACCAGGTAGAGGAGAATCTGATAAAGAGTTTGCTGCTAGTTACGCATCTCTAACCCATTGCGGGGGCATTCTACCACCTCCCAAATTAACAAACCACCTAGGGGCACCTGATTGGGGGGGGGCTGTAACTTGGCCCCCTGAAATCCAATTCTCACCAAATTTGGAGAGCAGGTAGAGAAGAGTCCACTGAAGAGTTTGCCACAAGTTTGGTGTCTCTAGCCACTCAGGGGCTGTTCTAGCTCTTCCTGAACTAAATGCATCAATGAATGATTAATCAGTTCAGGAAATTTTTTTAAAAAATGAATCGACATGAACCAATGAATTGGGTGGCAAACAAACCACGAACAAAACCAACCATCATTTTCCCAGTTTGTGGCCATCTCTAATTAACAGCATCCTTTCAAAAATAATACTGCCAAGTTGTGCCAACATTTTAATAGAATCACTGAGTTGGAAGGGACATCCAGAAGCATTTAGTCCAACCCTTGCACAATGCAGGAAATTCACAAATAATTTTCCCCTCACACCCCAGTGACCCCTGATCCACGCCCAGATAATGGCAAAAAAAACCCTCCAGGATCCCTGGCCAAAATGGCATGGATAAATGTTTTAAAGCAAGATTCTTCTGCTTTGAACATCTGGAAAGCTAGCTAAAATGCAGTGTGCGAAATATGTTCTGGAGGTAAAATGCAGTGACTGAAAAAACTTCCCCTGCTAAGTTTATGTTTCCTAGTCTTCTTGTGGCTGTGAAGCTGTTGATTATACCAAAGGTCCATCTAAGTCCATCATTCTGAGTTTAATAGCAGATAGATGTTTCCAGCAAGTTTTCAAAAGGACAGCCTGAAGGCAACATGTGCCCTGCTGTTTACCTCCAGTATCTCGGCTTGGCTTCGCGAACGAAGATTTAAGAAGGGTGCAATAGTCCACGTCTGCTGCAGGCTCGCTGGTGGCTGACAAGACCAATGCGGGACAGGCAGGTCCGGCCACAGTGGCTGCAGGGAAAAGTCTGATTTGGGGTTGGTGCTGTAGCAGTGCGATTCTTCCTCAATCTCCTTTTGTCCTCAAGACCAGCTATGCGTGCGTTCTCAAAAGAAGAGACAGCCTGGTGGATGGTGTGCCTCCATGCTTTGCGATCTGAGGCTAGGTCAGACCACTGGTGATGGTTGATGCGACAGGTGCCAAGGGATTTCTTCAAGGAGTCCTTGTACCTCTTCTTTGGTGCCCCTCTATTTCGATGGCCGGTGGAAAGTTCGCCATACAGGGCAATCTTGGGAAGGCGGTGGTTTTCCATCCTAGAAATATGCCCTGCCCAGCGCAGCTGCGTCTTCAACAGCAGTGCCTCGATGCTGGTAACCTCCGCCCGCTTGAGAACTTCAGTGTTGGTCACAAAGTCACTCCAGTGGATGTTGAGGATGGTGCGAAGGCAGCGCTGATGAAAGCGCTCGAGGAGTCGCAGGTGATGACGTTATAAAACCCACGATTCGGAGCCGTAGATGAGGGTTGTCATCACAACCGCTTTGTAAACATTGATCTTTGTGCCTTTTTTCAGATGCTTGTTGCTCCACACTCTTTTGTGCAGTCGGCCAAAGGCACGGTTTGCCTTTGCCAGCCTGTTGTCGATCTCCTTGTCAATCTTAGCATCTGAGGAGATGATGAACCCCAGGTAGCTGAACTGCTGGACTGTCTTCAGAACTGATTCACCCACAGTGATGCAGGGAGGGTGATAATCTTCCTGGGGTGCAGGCTGGTGGAGAACTTCTGTCTTCTTCAGACTAACTTCTAGGCCGAATAGCTTGGCAGCCTCTGCAAAGCAGGACATCATATGCTGCAGAGCTGATACCGAGTGGGAGACGAGTGCAGCATCATCAGCAAACAGTAGCTCTCGGATGAGTTTTTCCATTGTCTTGGAGTGGGCCTTTAGTCGCCTCAGGTTGAACAGGCTGCCATCGGTGCGATAGCGGATGTAGACACCATCGTCATCATCTAGATCTACTGCGGCTCTTTGAAGCATCATGCTAAAGAAGATCGTAAAGAGAGTTGGCGTGAGAACGCAGCCTTGCTTTACACCTGTGCCTATTGGGAAGGTCTCCGAGAGGTCGTTGCAGTGTCTGACTTGGCCTCGCTGGTCTTCGTGTAGCTGGATGATCATGCTGAGGAACCTTGGGGGACATCCTAAACGTTCCAAGATTTGCCACAGGCCTTTCCTGCTAACGGTATCGAAAGCTTTGGTAAGATCGACAAAAGTCACATACAGAGCCTTGTTCTGTTCCCTGCATTTCTCTTGGAGCTGCCTGAGAACAAATACCATGTCGGTGGTGCTCCTGTTAGCTCTGAAGCCGCACTGGCTCTCTGGGAGGAGTTCTTCTGCAATGGCGGGCACCAGTCTGTTCAGGAGTATTCTGGCAAGGATTTTGCCTGCGATGGAGAGCAGGGTTATCCCCCGGTAGTTGGAGCAGTCTGACTTTTCCCCTTTGTTCTTGTATAGGGTGATGATGATTGCATCGCGAAAGTCCTGTGGTAATTTGCCTTGTTCCCAGCAGGTGACAAGTACTTTGTGAAGTGAGCTATGTAGTACTGTGCCCCCATGCTTCCAGATCTCTGGTGGAATTCCATCAACTCCTGCTGCCTTGCCACTTTTCAGTTGCTTGATGGCTTTAACAATCTCTTCTAGAGTGGGGATCTCATCCAACTCTGTTTTCACTGGTTGAAGTGGGGTGAGGTGAATTGCTGAATCTTGAACTACGCGTTTGGCACTAAAGAGAACCTGAAAATACTCCGACCACTGGTTCAATATGGATGCCTTGTCTGTGAGGAGCACTTGGCCGTCTGCACTACGCAAGGGACTCTGAGTCTGATATGATGGACCATATACTGCCTTCAGGGCTTCGTAGAACCCTCTTAAATCACCAGTGTCTGCACACAGCTGGGTTCTCTCAGCAAGCTTGGTCCACCACTCGTTCTGAATGTCTCGAAGCTTGCACTGGAGGTTGCTACATACAGCGCGAAAGGTTGCTTTTTTCCCAGGACAGGAGGGCTGAGCAAGATGTGCTTGGTAGGCAGATCTCTTTTTCGCCAGTAGATCTTGGATCTTTTGATTGTTCTCATCAAACCCGTCCTTGTTCTTCCTTGAGGAGAACCCGAGGACTTCTTCAGAGATCTGCAGGACGGTAGTTTTTAGGTGTTCCCAGAGTGCTTCTGGAGAAGGGTCTGTGGGGCAACTGGGGTCCTCAGTTTTTGACTGGAGTTTTGCCTGGAAGGCAGCTTTAACTTCGGCTGACTGGAGACTGCCAACCTGAAACTTCCTCCGAGGGATACCTCCTCTTCTGGGTGTGGGTTTAAAGTGAAGACGGAGATTGCAGCGTACAAGACGATGATCCATATGACATTCTGCACTGGGCATTACTCGGGTGTGTAAGACATCTCGAAGGTCTCTCTGGCGCACCAGAATGTAGTCGATAAGGTGCCAGTGCTTGGACCGTGGGTGCATCCAGGTTGTCTTCAGGCTGTTCTTCTGCTGGAAGATAGTGTTGGTGATGGTGAGCTGGTGCTCCATGCAGAATTCTAGCAGGAGGCGCCCATTGTCATTGCAGTTGCCAATGCCGTGTTTGCCAAGTACTCCTTTCTAGGCTTCCGAGTCTTTACCTACTCTGGCATTGAAGTCGCCAAGGATGATCACCTTGTCCTCTGTAGGGGTCTTCTGTACGAGGTTGTGTAGATCAGCATAGAACTTGTTCTTTTCTGCAGGATCTGCTTGAAGGGTTGGGGCATACACACTGAAGAGTGTTGCATGCTGCTTGTTTTGAAGTGGGAGGCGCATGGACATGATGCGATCTGAATGACCTGTTGGCAGGTTTTCGAGTTTGGAGGCAATGGAGTTCCTGACCATGAAGCCAACGCCAGAAAGGCGGCTCTCAGCCTTTGACTTACCTGACCAGTAGAGGGTATAGCCAGCACCGTGTTCTTGAAGACTACCTTCCTCAGGGAAACGGACCTCACTGAGAGCTGCTATGTCGATATTCAACCTGAGAAGTTCGTGGGCAACTAGAGCAGAGCAATGTACCTCCAGTATATTGTATCCAAAAATATATGAACAAAAATATTCAGTTTAGTTATGAGTAACAGCGAATAGATTACCATATTTTTCTAACCTATTTAATCTATATTCACCGTATTCCCAAACTTCATGCCCAACTTTTTAAGATGACTTCTATGTATCCTTACCAAGTTTTGATACAACAATCATTTTGGATTCAGCCCATAATAAAGGAGGCTTCTTTTTCTTAAAAATCATTTTCTAATGAAATATGGCAACAATTGGAGTACATGACAAGTAGAATTCTGCTGTGAGGCTATCTAATTCAGGTGCCTTATTTTTTATTTAATATTTTTTTCATTACTTCAAACACTTGAATCCATTAACTTCCTATCAATTTCTGATAACTTAGCAGTATTTATTTTGTCCCAAAAGTTAGATGTGTCATAAGTTTCTGGTGATTGTGTAGTATAAAGATGTTTATAAAAGTCTGAAAATTGGTCAATTATATACTCAATATTAGTAACAATTCTAGTCTTAACTGTATTTACTGTGTTTCTAGTCTTCTTATTGACTTTATGTACCAATAATTTTCTGATTTGTTTTCATATTCATAGCACCTTTGCTTATCAAACAATATTTTTTATTAATTTTGTTTACTTAGAAATCATTTAAAAGAGTCTGAACACTTAATAGCTCTCTCTATAAAATTATATCATCACCTTTTAAATCTTAATTTTATCTATTACATCTGGTCTTTCCATATCCTTTTAAAATGTAAATTGAAACACTAATTGCTTGCTTTACTTGCTTTCCAAACCATTAAGACTTTACCTGCCATCCAAATCATAGAATCATAGAGTTGGAAGGACCTCCAGGATCATCTAGTCTAACCCCCTGCACAATGCAGGAAACACACAAATACCTCCCCCTAAATTCACAGGATCTTCATTGCTGTCAGAGGGCAATCTAGCCTCTGTTTAAAAACCTCCAAGGAAGGAGAGCCCACCACCTCCTGAGGAAGCCTGTTCCACCGAGGAACTGCTCTAATGGTGAGGAAGTTCTTCCTAATGTTGAGCCGGAAACTCTTTTGATTTACTTTCAACCTGCTGGTTCTGGTCCTACCTTCTGGGGCCACAGAAAACAATTCCACACCACCCTTTATATGACAGCCCTTCAAGTACTTGAAGATGGTGATCACATCACCTCTCAGTTACCTCCTCTCCAGGCTAAGCATGCCGATCTCCTCCAACCTTTCTTCATAGGACTTGGTCTTCAGACCTCTCACCATCATCATTGCCCTCCTCTGGACCTGTTCCAGCTTGCCTATATCCTTCTTAAAATGTGGTGTCCCAAACTGAACACAATATTCCAGGTGAGGTCTTACCAGAGCAGAGTAAGACAATACCATCACTTCACGTGATCTGGACACTATACTTGTGTTGATACAGCCCAAAATTGCATTTACCTTTTTAGCCACCTCATCACACTGTTGACTCATGGTCAATGCACAGTCCACTAAGACCCCTAGATCCCTTTTGCACATACTACTGCTAAGACAAATCTCCCTCATCATGCATTGGCTTTTTCCTACCTAAATGCAGAACTTTACATTTATCCCTGTTAAAATTCATTTTATTGGTTTTAGCCCAGTTTTCCAGTCTGTCAAGATCATCCTGTATCCTGTTTCTGTCTTCTACTGTAATTGTAACCCCTCCCAATTTAGAATCATCTGCAAATTTAATAAGCTTTCCCTCTATTCTTTCATCCAAATCATTTATAAAAATGTTGAACAAAATAGGTCCTTGAGGCAATCCACTTGTCACCCCTCTCCAAGAGAATGAGGAACCATTCACAAGCACTCTTTGGGTGTTATCTGTCAACCAGTTACAGATCCACCTAACGGTAACAGGATCCAAGCCACATTTTACCAATGTGTCAACAAGGATAGTATGTGGAACTTTATCAAAAGCCTTACTGAAATCAAGACAAATGATATCTACAGCATTCCCCTGATCCAGCAAGGTAGCCACATTCTCATAAAAAGAGATCAGGTTAATCTGACATGAATTGTTCTTGAGAAATGCATGCTGGCTCTTAATAATCACAGCTATCCTTTCAAAATGTTCCAGGACTGACTGTTTGATGATCTGTTCTAAAACCTTTCCAGATATAGATGTCAAACTAATAGATCAGTAGTTACCTGGATTCTCCTTTTTCCCCTTCTTGAAGATGGGGACAACATTTGCCCTCCGCCAGTCCTCTGGCACTTCTCCTATTCTCCAAGAATTCTCAAAAGTAATGGCCAGAGGCTCAGAAATTACATCTGCAAGCTCTTTTAGAACCCTTGGATGCAGTTCATCTGGCGCTGAGGATGTAGTTTCATTTAAAGAAACTAGGTACTACCCCTGTAATGATCCTAGGTTGGAACTCCACAGCATCATTATATGTTCTGTTTATGCCATGTTGAGCACTGTTTTCCTCAGAAGAGAAGGCTGGGGGAAAGTAGGATTTGAGCAGTTCCGCTGTGACGGTAATGGAAGGGTTAAGAGAAAAACTCATAGAACCTGAGTCAGATGATCTGAGGGTGAGGGCTGGAGTGCTCGGAACTCTCAGGAGGAGTGATTGACAGTTAACGGCTGGGAGTCGTCAGTGACTCACTGTCTGAGGGAGACTGCTGAGGAGAGCAGTTGGTTTTTCAAAAGGAGCTGAGACAGGAGCTGAGGAGAGACTTCAAGGGAAGTTAAGCTCACTGATAGCTCTGTAGAGACAGCCAAGGGGCTGAGTGTGACAAAAGGAGAGTCACAGTGAAAGACCTGAGAGGTCACAGAAACATATACACTTCTCTAGATGTGGGTCTAGAGGAGTCTGAAGGGCTGGGAGTAGAGACACCAGTTGACTCAAGAGACTTGGCACATTACGCCCAAGAGGCCAACCTAAACAGTGTTGGAGAGTGAGGAATATATGAACTGTGAACCTTGAGAGACATAAGTAAAATCTGTATGAAAAAGCGTGAACTAGTTAAAAACTGTTATCTATCGGAGATACAATATAGCCCATGTAAATATCTCCCATTCCCCAGTTGGAGACTGTGTGTGTGTAAATACATTTCTGTGGTTTACTTTTAAGTTTTCTGGTGCCTGTATATTGGGAAAACCATCAAAGCTGCTGTGGTCCCCTATCTATTGAGTTCTATATCCATCTGAAAACAAAACACCACCCCCCCCCCCCCCGAAGAGACTAAGATTGAAAAATCCATATTGTACCCACCCCTGGTGTTCAGTAGTCGTGAGGTAAAATTCAAAAGGAAAAATGAGGCTGAAAGAAAGGCTGGGGTCGCCATACGCTGCTTATAGAAGTGAATAAGACAGACAGCAAGGCAAGCTGTTATATCCGCCCTCTCTTAATTACCTGTTACAATTTCACTTTCCTGCCCTCATAATAGGTCTACCATGTCCTTGCTCTTTTTCTTACTCTGAACATAAGAAAATAACACTTTTTTGTTGTTTTTAGCATCTTTGGCCAGCCTAAGCTCATACTGAGCTTTAGCTTTTCTAACTTTTTCTCTACAAGCACTGGTGATTTGTTTATATTCATCCTCAGTTATAAGTTCCTCCTTCCAGTTCCTAAAGGAGTCTTTTTTTATTTCTCAAGCCTTGAGAGCTGTTTAAGGAGCCACCTCAGCTTCTTTAGGCTTCTTCCATTTTTTCTTCTCATAGGAATTGTCTCTGATTGTGGTCTCAGTATTTCACTTTTAAGAAATTTCCACTACTCTTGGACCCTCTTCTTCCTAAGCATTTTTGACCATGGGATTTTACCCAGCATAGTTCTAAGTTTGTCAAAGGTTGCCTTTCTGAAGTCCAACCTATAATTCTGACTACATATAGCTTTTCCCTTCCTGTAAATTCCAAAATCATATGGTCACTACAGCCCAGGGTGCCCACTATTTCCATTTCTTCAATCAATTCTTCCTTGTTGGTGAGAATCAAGTCCAAGATAGCAGATCCCCTTGTTTCCTTCTTCACTTTCTGGAAAAGGAAGTTGTCAGCAAGACAAGTCAGGAATCTAGTTGACCTTTTGTTTTTAGCAGAGTTAGACTTCCAACAGATATTCGGGTAACTGAAATCTCCCATGATCACTGTGTCCCTTCTCTTGGAGAACTATGCAATCTATTGTAGGCATATCTCATCCAAGTCCTCTGCCTGGCTTGGTGGTCTATAGCAGACCCCCACCATAATAACACTGTTATTTCTTTTATTTTTACCCAGGGACTCTTAACTGAGCTGCTATGCTCAGATTCACATATTTTCTCACAAATATATACCTCCTTCACATACACTGCTATGCTCCACCCTTTCTCATTTGTCTGTCCCCTTTAAATAAGTTGTACTCCTGAATCCTAATATTCCAGTGCCAATAAAGGCTAGGGAGGGGGCAGGGCTCTTTTCAGATCTAGTTTAGCCTTTGAGGGAAGACTAGGGTTGCCAGATCTAACTCAGAAAATATCTGGGGACTGTGGAGATTTTCACATTCTTAAAATAAATAAGTAAAAATACAGAAGTGCAGTTCCCTTGAATATAGTCTTCATTTCCTCACCAAAAGCAGCTGCACGTCCTGAGTACGCATACTCTCTCTCCACCTCTCATTCACTCACTCATATGCACACACACACACAGAGAGCAAAATAAACAGTTTACATTCCCACATTGGTGTGGTCTCACTATGGCAATTTACTCACGAATTGCTGAAGTCCCAAGTTCTTCAGAATAACACCCTTTCCTAGGCAAATGATTTCTGAAAAGATAATAAAACAAATGGAGGGTCTGGGCTGCTTCCTTCCTTTCTTACAGCTTCATAGCTCACTGCAAACAGCCTTGTTGTTCTACCAGCTCAGCCTGCCCCCATTAAACTTGGCTCCTAGATTTAAAGGCACAGACACACCATCTAAAAAGTAAGCCTTTCCTAGTGTCTTCTTAAGCCTTCTAAAGTGGAAAGGCACATGGTGGCTGTTGGGGTGGGGCTTCCCCCACCAGCCAACTGACTTGAGGTGGGGCCTGCAAAAGCAGAAGATACCCTGCTGGGACCTGGGGATTGGCAAGTCTAGGGAAAATTCATTGGGATTAGGCCTGATTAGGTTTGCCAGCTCCTGGACTGGCACAGGTGTTGTGGGTTGTTCTGGACAATCCAGTCCCAGAGGCTGGCAATCTAACATTTTCCCTAGCAATCCAGTCCCAGAGGGTAGTAGTCCAGTCAGCCACCCTCCAATCCAGTCCCAGAGGCTGACATTCTGCCCTGTCTCTTTGCAATCCAGTTCCAGAGGGTGGCAACCCACCCTCCTCGCTGGCAATAGAAATCCAGAACACCTGTGCCACTTCCAGGGACTGACAATCTGCCCTTCCCCCGGCAATCCCATTCCTGGACACTTGTAGGTTGTGTTGACTTTCCTGGAAGATCTATTCCAGATTTTTATTGCAGCCATTTTTGTGCTTCAGTGTGTTTCAATGGAGCCCATGCAAGTTAATTGCCAATCTTGTCTCCCATTATATCCAATGGGCAATCCAACCTCTCCCATTGTTTCCTATGGGCAATCTTGTCATTCATTTTAGTATGTCCTGTGAGCTGTTGGGAATGTGTCTGCACAAAACCAGAGTGCTACTGTTGGAAAATGAGGTCCGGCAGGGACGTCTGATCAACCAATCATGGGAACAAAACGGGGTATAACGGGTGGCTGTCAGTATGTCTGATCCAGGAAATGTGTTGAAAATACACCCGGACTATGCTAGCAATGCGTTCATGATGGCTTTATTGGTGAGTGTGACTAGGGCCCAGGTGGGCTTGGCTCAGTGGCTAGAACCACACAACTGGGGGATGGCTTTCCTACAGATACTGCAGGAGGAGAGAAGGACAGATAAAAGTAGGTTGGCTATTGGGTGAGGGCTGCCAACTCCAGGTTAGGATATTCTTGGAGATTTGGGAGGTGACGCCTGGGGAGGGTGGCTTTTGAGGAGAAGGAGCTCAGAAGTCTAAAATGCAATGCTCCTTCCAAAGGAGCCATTTCCTCCAGGGGGAACCCCAACCTTCAGTTGGGGTTTGAAGATCGCTCAGCATTACAAATGCTCTCCTAATGACCAAGGTCAGTTCCATGGAGAAAATGGCTAATTATGTGAAAACTATGAATAAGGACCATTGTGGAGAAAATATATGAGCTCTAGAAAGAGGCTCTGGGTGAGTGTCCCCCACCCTTGCTGTCTTACCACCCACCCAAGTAAAGGCATTCACTCTCCCCCACCTCAAGGGGAGCTGATCTCTACCATCTGGAGATTAGTTGTAATTCTGAGTGATCTCCAGCCCTTACCTGGAGATTGTCAACAATGGTTCCCCAGGAGGAAATTGTTGGTTTGCAGTCTATGCTATTGTACTGTCTGAGGCCCCACCCCCTCCTCAAACCCCACCCTCTACAGGCTCCAACCCTCAAATCTCCAGGAATTTCCCAACCTGGAGTTGACAACCCTATGTACTTCTCAGCCAATCATTCTGGGTGAGGCTGAGGGGAGGAGGGAGTGACAGGAAAGAGGCAGAAAAGACAGTAAAGGTGGGACAGCCAGGCCCTCTGAGAAAACGCTACTGGTGGTGCCAGGCCTTGCTGCCTAGGCACATTAGGGCAGTGGTAGTGGCTCCCTGGCTATTTTGATGGTCTTTGGAGGCTGCATGTACTGGGAGCCTGTCTGTGTGGGCCGTTGATGGGATAGCAGAGGTCTGTTGCTGGCAGTGGCCATTATGCCTTTCGTAAGGCCACAGTAGATTGACAGCCCTTTCTGAGGCTAGTTGACAGAGAAGCATCGAAGATGTGTCTGTCTCTGAGGTAAGACTGTTTTGGTGGTTTGTTCAACATTCCTGGGCCTGCAGTAGGTGGTGGCAGGGGAGTCAGCCAATGGGAAGCCAGAGACGGTGACAGGTGGTTCATGAGCCAATAGTTCATGCAGAAAACTTCCAACCAATGAGGATCCTCAATTTTGCCACCACCACAAAGGAATTATGTATAAAGGCTGTTCTTCTTGATTGTATGAAAAAAGACCCATATATTTCATCCTGGACAGCAGTGCTTATGTCCAAACTTAGCCAGTTGGGAATAGAGGTTGATGATTTTTTTACTTCTGATGAGTCATATATCTTCAGATGTATTAAATTGAGACTGTGGGAGTTGGAGGAAACAAAACTATGGCCAACAGACCCTTATATTTGCTCCCCAGCTTCCTTAGGTCTTTATGCTTTCTGCGGCAAAATGCCCCATTATCTATCAGACTTAACCATTCCAAGTCATCGCAGGGCATTTATGTTGGCTAGACTAAATGCGTTTCCCTCCAAAGTTTTACAAGGGAGATATCATTGAGTCCCTTTAGGCGAAAGACTCTGTTCCTGTGGAGCGAATATTCCCGACTCAATTCAGCATATATTGCTTGATTGTCCTTTTTATCATAGTCTCCGTAAAGATTTATTTTGTAAGCTTTCTTTCTCCCCAGATGTGTCTATTCTGCCACCCTGTTATTTATTGAATGATACAAAGGGGGAGGTTAGCGAGGCTGTGGCAAAATTTTTGGCTGACATCCTTAAATTTAAATCTGACCGTGTATGAACGCATCTGTAAGCTCGATTTCATTTTGATTTTATCTCCAATGTTTAAATTCTTATATTCTGTGTATTTTTATTTGCAACTGTTATGCCATTAAAGGTTTGGTATGGCATGGCATGGCATGGCATGGCATGGTATGGTATGGTATGGTATAAAGGCTGTTACAAGATACACACATAACATGATCATGTTATTTTTCTTTCTTCAGTTTATAGAAAACTCCCCCCCCCTTTTTTGCAGGGTCATTAACTTCTTTTATGTTAAGATAACTTTTAAATTTCATTTTTAATATATCTCCCCCCAATTAAATTAAGATGATTAAATTTAGAGCAAGTTGCTTAACAGTTCAATAAAATTTAAGGGGAAACAACCTGGTTAATGTTATTCCCTCCTTCCTTGAAGGTCGGGGACAAAGGGTGGCGATTGGGGGAGAGCTGTCCCAGAGACACCTACTTAATTGTGGGGTGCCTCAGGGGGCAGTTCTCTCCCCGATGTTGTTTAACATCTACATGCGCCCCCTTGCCCAGATCGCCCGGAGGCATGGGCTGTGTTGCCACCAGTACACTGATGACACCCAGCTCTATCTATTGATGGACAGCCGGACTGACGATGTCCCTATAAATCTGGACCGGGCGCTGCAAGCCGTGGCGGGTTGGCTCAAGCTGAGCAGGCTGAAGCTGAATCCAGCGAAGACCTTTGCATAGGTCGCGGTGGGCCAGGACAGGAGATCTCCCTACCAACCTTTGACGGTGCGTCACTGATACCAGCATGCAGGGTCAAGAGCCTGGGAGTGCTACTGGAGCCTTCCTTGACAATGGAGGCCCAGATAGCTGCCACTGCTAAATCTGCCTTTTTCCACCTTAGGAGGGCGAGGCAGTTGGCCCCCTTCCTGGAACGTAGCGACCTGGCAACTGTGATCCATGCAACAGTCACCTCGAGGTTGGACTACTATAATGCCCTCTACATGGGGCTGCCCTTGTACCGAACGTGGAAACTGCAGCTAGTGCAAAATGCAGCAGCCAGGCTGTTAGTGGGACTACCTCGGTAGGAACATGTACAGCCTAGGCTGCGGGAACTGCACTGGCTGCCAATTGTGTACCGAGTTCGTTACAAGGTGCTGGTTATTACCTTTAAAGCCCTATATGGTCGAGGACCTGCCTACCTTAGGGACCGCCTCTCTCCATATGTTCCTCAGAGAACACTGAGATCTAGTTCTCAACATCTTTTAAAAATCCCTGGACCAAGGGAGGCCGGACTAAAAACAAGGGAGCAGGCCTTAAGAACATAAGAGAAGCCATGTTAGTTCAAGCCAATAGCCCATCCAGTCCAACATTCTGTGTCACACAGCGGCCAAATATATATATATATATATATATATATACACACACACACACACTGTGGCTAATAGCCACTGATGGACCTCTGCTCCATATTTTTATCTAACCTCCTCTTGAAGGTGGCTATGCTTGTGGCCGCCACCACCTCCTGTGGCAGTGAATTCCACATGTTAATCACCCTTTGGGTGAAGAAGTACTTCCTTTTATCCGTTTTAACCTTTCTGCTCAGCAATTTCATGGAATGCCCACGAGTTCTTGTATTGTGAGAAAGGGAGAAAAGTATTTCTTTCTCTACTTTCTCCATCCCATGCATTATCTTGTAAACCTCTATCATGTCACCCCGCAGTCGACGTTTCTCCAAGCTAAAGCGCCCTAAGCGTTTCAACCTTTCTTCATAGGGAAAGTGTTCCAGCCCTTTAATCATTCTAGGCCTTCTCGACAACGGCTCCCCAATGGTGGAATCAGATACCAGAGGAGGTGTGAGCCCTGTGAGACCTTAATCAGTTTCGCAGGGCTTGTAAAACCGTCTTCTTTCAACTTGCTTTTTAAGATGGAACCCTGGTAATGACATCTAGCCATCCTTATATATGTATTGAACTGTAGCACCTTTAATCTATAATGGTTTTAACTGATTTATTTAATTTAATTTATGAATTGTAATTTAATTGTATTTTAACTGTGTTTTATTGTAGTAACTGTATTTTATTGTAATCATGGTATATACCATGTCCTGTGAGCCGCCCTGAGCCTGCCTTGGCGGTGGAGGGCGGGATATAAAATAAAATTTATTATTATTATTATTATTATTATTATTATTATTATTATTATTATTATTATTATTATTATTATTTACACCTTTTACTTTAAACTGTAATCGAAAAGAAAATCCCTATGGTTGATATTGTTATTTCTAAGCCTGTTTGTGGAAATTTTTTAAAAATCCCCCCGCCCCCGAAGAATCAAAAGGGATATATTAGAGAAAACTTGTACCATTTCATCCTTAAGTTCCAATGGAGTTTTTCATAATTTACCTAGTAGTATTTTTTTCATGGTAACCTTCAAAAGTAGCAATAACATGGCATACCTTTTTCAGGCTATTTGAGAATTAACTTTAAAGGCCTGCACAACCTTAACCTCCTTTGCATGGTAGGAACCAACACCTGTAAATAAGTTATCCAAATAAATGGTCAGATTATTTCCTCCCTCCTTTTCTCATATCCCTTTAGTTTTCAAATGTGACCATCAACTGTTATTATCAAGCAGTTCTATTTTCTCTATAATCTTACTGTCATTCTTGTGTAACGCTGCTTCATTTATAGTTTTCTTTGAATCTAGTATACATACCTTTAATTTTAATTGCTCAATCATTATCTGTTGGTTTTTAAATTAATTAAACGTCATCCTTTTATCTCCCCCCCCCCCAATTGTAGCCAAAATTCTCAAATTTGGAGGCTATCAATACCATAATATCATTCAAAGAGAAGGTAGGCTCCTCTGAATGGGAGCTCCCTAATATATCTTAGCTGTTTGTTTTTTAGGCATTTCTACTCTTTTCTTGTATGACAATATTACCTCAGACAGTCCCCCCCACAAAAAAAGCAACTAAAATAAGAAACCTTAAATGACAATGATCAGCATATTTAATACCTATTTTTTCTACCTATCCCTATAAACTATTAGATCTTAAAGCCTATACTTAAACAATGAAAACTTGTGGCCTTTAATTAACTAACTTCGATCTGTCCCTAAGGCACATTAACTATCTCAGTTAATTATTTAGTCACATAACATTAACAGCTAGAAAAGAAAGACATAAGTTACTGGGCAGACTAATGCACCAGATCCACAGGCCACCAGCTCAAAGAAATAGCAGAGCCCCCAGGAAGAAGCCTCAGAGCCTCCTGCCGCCTCCATGAAATGCCATGTAGTTACTGGTAAGCTTCTTCTAGTTCTCCCTTCATGTGTATGTGGGGGAGTACAAAAGCACCATCTGCAGAGACACCTTTGTAACCTGTAATGAATCTCAAGTATCTGATAACAGAAGCTGTTTTAAAACCTGCAAATAAATTGTATCTGCATTTACCTTTACTGTACACAGTATATAGCAGCTGCATTTTTGCACCAGCAGCAACTGCACTGTTACCCACCTGTTCACTCTACACCACTCTTTTACAGATGTCTTTAACTTGGTTATCTGCAGAGTTAAATTTGATTTCCTTTCAGAAAATAGTGGAACAATGACTCTTTTACATATTTCTTGTCTGGATGAAAGTGAAAATCAAAGGAAGGAAAGAATATATTGTATAACCTCCTGTTTCAGCCAGGAGAGCTCATGTTTTCAAGAGCCTGGACCGGGGAAAACTGCACTAGCAAAAAGTCATAATTGATCACATGTACAGGTTGTGGTGTACTATCTTTTTGCAGTTTTTTTTGGTCATGGGAGGAGCACCCAACACAGAAGGAGGGCTAATGGAAAAGGGTAACCCACAGAAGCAGGAAAATCAGGAGCAATTTTCAGCCTCTGTTCCAGGATATCCCCAGATTGTTTCTGAACCGCTGGAACAAGGGTGACTTTCCCAGTCCTCACAAAGCTTGAAGGAAATTTCTCAGGACACTGTGGATGAGAGGACTCAAACTTCTGCTCCCCAATATAGGAGAAGGTGTATGCTGATAATTGAGGATTCCCTACTCAGAGGGGTAGAGCCCAAAGTGTGCCAATGGAACTTGTCATCTTGAGCGGTATGCTGTCTATCAAGTGCCCACATCCAAGGTGTGACTGAAGGGGGATGAAGACTCATCAAGCTCACAGATTATTCCCTCTTCTTGCTGATCCATGTAGGAACAAATGATACTGCCATGTAGGAACAAATGATAGAGCCCAGAATGTAGTAAAAGAGACTATGTGTCTCTGGGTGAGAAGGTGAAGGACCTGGGAAACCAGCTTGTGTTTTTGTCAGTTCTTCCTGTCAAAGGCCATTACTTAGGAAAGGAAATAAGAATACTGCAAATAAATGTCTAGTTACGTGGATATGTTATCAGGAAAAAAATTAAATTCTTGGACCATGGATTCTGCTTTCAATAAGTATTTCTATTGGGAGATGGTTTGCACCTCAAAAGGGTAGAAATAAATGTGTTTGGTAAGAGCCTTGTAAACCTAATAAAGGGAACTTTAAACTATATTTATGGTGGAGTGAGACAAAAATTCAATACGTAGTACGATGTCAATAACTGGAGATAAGAACATTAAAGTTTTGTGCTGAGTGGCTCATATGCTAGAAAACATTAACTCTCAGGTCTGTACAGAAACGAAAACCTCAGGGAGCACAAAACATGGATTCAGATCTCTATACACTAATGTACATAGTATGGCAAACAAGCAGGAGGGACTGGAAGTCCTAATACAGGAAGGGGACTTTGACTAACAGGCATTACTGAAACTTGGTGGGATGACACTCACAAATAGAATATTAGGATTGAGGAGTACAATTTATTTAAAAGGGACAGACAAATAAGGAAGGGCGGAGGAATCGCATTATATGTGAAGGAGGTATATACTTGTGATGAAATACATGAATCTGAGCATTACAGTTCAGTTGGGAGTATCTGGGTAAAAATAAAAGGAATAAGAAATAACACTGATATTATGGTGGTGTTCTGTTATAGCTCACAAGCCAGGCAGAGGACTTGGATGAGACATTCCTAGAACAGATTACAAAGTTCTCAAAGAGATGGGACATGTGGTCATGGGAGATTTCAATTACCTGTATATCACTTGGAAGTCCAAAATGAAAAGGACAAATAAATACATGACTTGTCTTGCTGATAACTTCATTTTTCAGAAAGTGGAGAGAGAGACAAGGGGATCTGCTATCTTGGACTTGATTTTCACCTACAGGGAAGAACTGATTGATAAGGTGAAAGCAGGGTTCCCACTACTTTTGGAATTTACAGTCTTGGGGAAGCAAAAATCTGTATATAGTCAGGCACATAGGTTGGACTTCAGGAAAGCAAATTTTGACAAACATAAAGTTATGCTGGGTAGAATCCCATGGCCAGAAGTACTTAAGAATAAGGGAGTTCATGAGGGGTGGGAGTCTCTTAAAAGTGAAATATTGAAGGCACAATCACAAGTTATTCCTATAAGAAGGAAAAATGGGATGAGCCTAAAGAAGCCCTGGTGGCTCATAAACAGCTTTCAAAGGACTTTGCAAAATAATAATTTAAAAACTACTCATTTAGGACATGGAAGGAGAGCCTTATAACCAAAGATGAGTATAAACATATAACCAGTGCTTGTAGAGTGAAAGTTCGGAAATCTAAAGCTAGGTATGAGCTTAGACTAGCAGATGCTAAAAACAACAACAAAAGGGTTCTTATGTTCAAAGTAAGAAAAAGAACAAGGATATGGTAGGCCCATTGTGGGGAGAGAAAAGTGAAATTGTAACAGGTGATGAAGAGTGGGCAGAACTGCTCAATTCCTGCTTTTCCTCACAAGTCTTCTCTTGTGAAGGAAAAGGTGTTTAATATGGCAAAAACAGAACACATGATTTGGGAAGGGAGTTTGAGCCTAGGAGCAACAGAGGGGTAGTACATAAACACATAGTTTTTTTTTTTAAATGAAACTAAACCCTCAGGGCCGGATTTATTTATTTCTTCACATTTCTATCCCACCCTTCCCAAATGGGCTCAGGGCAGGTCATATCAATAAAACAGATTACATAATTCTAAAACAACTAACTAAACATAAAACCAAACAAACCAATTAACTAACTTAAAATTCAAAATACAGATGGTGACTGTTTCACAAACCTAGTCCCTGGCTGAACAGTAACAATGAGTAAAAGCAGCCATAATCAAGCACTACTACAGAGTGGGCCACTATGTGGCAGGGAGGCCATTTTGATGGTCTGTGATGTCCACCATCTCAACTAAAAGCATTGGTTAACAGCTCTTTTTTACAGGCCCTGAGGAATTGCAGCAGGCTCCTCAGGACCCAGATCTATTGTGGGAGCTTGTTCCACCAGGCAGGGTCCAGGACAGAAAAAGCCCTGGCCCTAGTTGAGGCTAAGTGGACATCCTTTAGGCCAGGGACAAACAGAAGATGTTGCTCTGCAGAGTGTAAAGTTCTCGGGGGGGGGGGGGATATATAGGGAGAGGCATCCCTTAGAAGCGTTGGTCCCAGGCTGTTAAGAGCTTTAAAGCAGGAGTGTCGAACTCATTTGTTATGAGGGCTGGATTTGACATAAATGAGACCTTGTTGGGCTGGGCCATGTCGGGCTGGGCCATGTGTGTATCTATTTAAGATTAGGTAGCAGAGATACAAACTTTATAAAGGACACAGAAAAATTCAATTAAATATTAGCACTTAAAACATTAGTCTTAAAGGTGATTTCTTCGTATTTCTCCCATGGGATCCAGGTAATTGGGCAAAAGAAGCTCTGGCTCTTCCTTCCCCAGGGGACCAGGAGGGGGAAGAGCCTCAGCACATAGTCAGAAACAAAAGGGAAATTGAAATCCTATCTGGGAACTTTAAATGCGGTACATGCTTAGCATGTCAGTTTTGCCTTCAAATCATGGAATATGTACATCCACAGACTGGGAAGAAGGTTATATTGAAACAGCACACTACCTGTTCAACTAAAAGGGCCATGTACACCATCATCTGTTCATGTGTATGTGTCTACATTGGGAGTAGCATGCCAAACCTGCCTCCTTTGATTGGTTGACTTTTCTTTAGACGTCTATAATTTTATAGTATATTTATATTTACCATAAATGGGTACATTGGATTTACAACATTTTTAACTTAGCTGTTTAGATATTGTCTCAGCATTATGGTGTTATAATATCTTAGCAGTTTAAACCTAAATGTTTGTATTTTAGCATTTTAGTAATGCATTTAAGGTTGTAATTGTTGCATTATACCTCATGTAACCCATTGGTCTGTTTATTGGACCATTTTTTTCTGTCTTATTACTTTTTATGATTAATGTTTAATTTTATATTGTGACGGCCAATGGCCACATACAATAAATCTTTCTACAATGCAAATGGTGAAGACATGTGTACTGGAACACTGTTAGAGATTGAGGCACAACGTTATGGAAGCTCCTCTTGTGGATCATTTTTCCAGATCTGGCATGCTCCAGATTCTCTGAGATCTTTGAAAAATTACAAGGATTTGAATGCAATACAAGAAGTGCAGATAAGCTTCTTACACAGAAAGAAATGAGATGAATTTTTCATTTGAAAACATTACAACCTTGTGGTCTTGTAACGCTTTTGTAATATTTTTATAAATATTCTTGTGGACTGTCTGTGGTTTGAATCCTCTTTAATGGGTTGCTGTATTTCACCTGTCAGTTTGTATATCACTGCTTACCTGAGTAAGGAGGAGGAAGATACCATTAATTGTTGAATTGAGTGTGATAACATTTATCAATGAATGTGAAGGGTGATGCATAAGATTGGTAAGTTGGTATACTTGTTGGGGTGTCTGTAGTGTAATTTTAAAACGTATGAGTGGGAACCTATATTAATGTGTCTGTTAGTTGATTTTTTTATTGGCAAAAAGCAATAGCTTGGATAAAGCTTCAATGCGAAACAGGAGTACAGACCAGTTATGCCTGTTAGCTGGTGCTGGTATTTTCTGCTGTTGAAGTAGTATTGCTTGCATTAAGCAAACCTGGATACAATATTTTTGCCATCAGTAAAGAAACTGACTTGGAAAAGTTATTTGTGAAGCACTCTTTATTGTAGCTACAATAAGAACAAATTAATCAGAGGCATATAGTACAAGGAGCTGTTCACTTTTTTCCTGGTCTCCTATCTGTGTGACTTTTTCTTATTGTGCAACTGAGAGAGCCTAGCAAAACAAGCTATCGCTTCCCTGCTTCCTCCCCAAGGGAGGAGCCTTAGTCAGTTTTGCCCTCCTGTCTTTCTTTCTCTGTCATTCTTTCCCCCTGTCTCTCTCTCTCCTTTCTTTGTTTTTCTGGCTGTCTTTCTCTCTTTCTTTCCCTGTCTCTCTCTCTCACACACCTTCCTTCCTTCCTTCCTTCCTTCCTTCCTTCCTTCCTTCCTTCCTTCCTTCCTTCCTTCCTTCCTTCCTTCCTTCCTTCCTTCCTTCCTTCTGGCTGTCTTTCTTTCTGGCTGTCTTTCTCTCTCTCTCTGTGTCATTCTTTCCCCCTCTCTCTCTCCTTCCTTCCTGTCATTTCATGTTTTCCCAGGCTGAGAGCATTTTATATTTTTAATTTTCTGCTGTGAGATCCTTGTGCTTTTTTAATGTTTTATTTTTAAAATTGCATTGCAAAATCCCACTATTCTATCTTTCCTAAACAAAATATTACAAGAGATTTAAGCATGTTTGTACATCATTTCCTGTCTCCTGGTTCCACCCCCAAAATCTTCTGGCTCTGCCCCCAAAATTTTAGAGGGCCACGAAGGAGAAATGTTGAAATAACCAGGCCACGGGAGGGAAAAGTTTGGGAAACCCTGATCTATACCTTGTGGCAATAGCCACTGATGGACCCCTGATCCATGTGTTTATCCAGTTCAAGATTAATTTTACTTTTTATTTTTAGATTCTACTCTGAGCATGAGTAAAAGATTTGAAAGTGGTGCTAGCAAGCACAAGAGACAGAGGCTTGAAAATGCTACAGTAATGAAATTAAGACCAATCACTGCTTTCGTGCAGCAACCACTCATTGAAGCAACAAGAGCCAGCAGTGAAGCTTTCCAACCTGAGCCAACTACTAGCATGCAACCAGACAAAAACCTCCTGAAAGAGAAACAGCGAAGCAGGATGTGGAACAGCAAGCTGATTATGAGGATGCAATCATGATGCTGGCTCAAACTGAAAATATAGAACTAATTCAAGAGTCATTTACTGGACAGGTAGAGGTTAAAGAGCCACAAGAAAATAATGTAAATAGTCAGATTTTGTAGTTCACATCTGGTAAGATAGGCCAAAGTCCAAGTTGTTCCAGATGCAGATAAAGATAATGCCAAACATAGATCTACTGTAACAGATGTTGGTTTGTGGTCAGAATGATCACAAGGAAGTATCCTATTGGGTAGAGAGGGGTCCCTCTCAAGTTCTGCATCATTGTGGACCATTTTCAAATTCCAAGCGAGTGTACAAAAAGCAGTCCAGGTTTTGCACAAAAGCTCTTTTTTATTCAACAAAAGCAAATGGGGAAACATATAGCCAAGAGTGGCTTGTATATTCTCCCTCAAAAGGCCAGATTTATTGCTTTTTTTGTAAACTCTTTCCAAACCTTGCATCTTCTTCCACAGCTTTAGCTACTGAAGGGTTTGATGACTGACAAACCCGCCATCTTATCCAAACTCATGAAAACTTAAAGAAGCATAGGAATGCCATGTTGGCCTACCTAACAAGGAAGCGAGGGCAAACATTAACTTCCAAGCTAGAGGAACAAATAAAAGCAGAACAGCAGTACTGGCAGCATGTCATGGAGAGAATTATTGCTGTAATATGCACTCTTGTAGAACGAGGCCTACACTTTGGATCTCCAAATAATGGCAATTATCTTGGTCTTTTAGAACTAGTGGCAAAATTTGATCCATTTTTATGAATCGATATGAACATTCTGGATCAGGCAATCCCTCTTATTTGTCAAAAACTTTATGTCAACTTGTGACAAAAAAAGTTAAGGATGCAATTCTGGCTGATGTGAGAAAGGCTGGATATTTCAGCTTTTCAGTAGATTCCACTCCTGACATTTCACATACTGATCAGTTGACTTTAATTATCAGATACGTATCACCTGAAGATAGTTTGCCAACTGAGAGATTTTTAACTTTCCTTGAGATAAAAGACCACTTAGGAGAAAGAATGGCTGATTTAGTGTTCAACTATTTCACTACTGAGCTTGAAATTGACTTTAGAAAATGCCGCTGGCAGTCTTATGACAACACTGCCAACATGGCTGGTAAGTACAATGGTATGCAGCAAAAAATCATCGGAAAAAAACTATTTGTAACATTTATTCCATGCACAGGTCACTCTTTAAATCTGGTGGGCCATTCAGCTATGGATTGCTACCTTGATGCAGAGAACTATTTTGGCATTATCAATGAGATTGATACCTTCTTTTCATCCTCCACAAAGAGATGGGCAGTTCTAAAATCATTTTTGCCAACTCAGTTTAAAGTGCCTAAATATTTTTCAGACACTAGGTGGGACGCACACGCAAAAGCTACAGAAGCTTTTTGGAAAGTTACAGCACTATCACTGATGCCCTCAGTCATTTGTATTCTGATGTTAATAGGAAGGGGGAGACTAGGCTTCAAGCTAACAGTCTTTTGCAGAAAATGGAAGAACTGGAATTTGTGTTTATGCTGCATTTTTGGACCCGTGTGCTAGGTCATTTTCACAAGGTCAGCAAAGCCCTTCAGAAATCAGACCTGTTATTGAGTTCTTGTGCAAGTTTGTACAGTTCACTTCTGGATTTTTAAAGGAAAATTTGATGAGCTTGAGAAACAAGTAAAAGCCACCTTGCCAAATATTAACTACAAAACAAGGAGACAAAGAGTAAGGGAATGGCAAAGAAATGACAGAAGTGCACCTGATGCCTTAGATGCACTTTCTTCAAGAGATAAGTTTAGGATAAAATCCTTTATTCCTGTATTAGATGCACTTGAAGCCAATTTAAAAAGAAGTACTGTGTACAGTGATGTTGCACAATTGTTTTCCATTCTTGCTAATCAGACAGCATCTAAGCAAGAAATTCAGCAAGGTGTTGAACTGTTGATGGAAGCATCATCTGTATATTGACCTGAAACTTATTGATGAACTTTTGCACTTTCACCTATATGTGAGACAAAGCCATAGGCTTGCAGAATACTCTCTGTCTCATACAGACCTTTATCAAATTGTATACAAGGAAAAAATTCAGATGGTCTTTCCTGATGTGGAAGCAGTCTTGCGGCTATTTCTTAGCTTTATGGTCACTAATTGCTCAGGAGAGAGGAGTTTTTCAAGACTCAAAAGAATTAAAAATGAATTAAGGGACACAATGTCTCAAGAGAGGTTGTCCGCACTGAGCATTCTGTACATTGAAAGTGACAAACTTAGACAAACAAATTTTGATGAAGTTTTGGATGATTTTGCTATGAGGAAGGCTAAAAAAAAACATTTTTAATCTTACTGTATTTGATGGTTGTAGTTGACTTCTTAATATGTATTTTAAAACTGTTTAATGACAAGATAAAGTAGATTCTAAAAGTGCCACACTGTCAGGTAATCATGATCATATTATTTACATTTCCCAGGCAATATAATTTGTAAATTCAAGGTGTTTTTTTTAAGAATAACATTACAACTTCCATTTTCCTAAAAAAATTATGCTTACTCCACAGAAGTTTTACAAAGTTCAGTTACTGCAAACGTTTTTCAGTGTTAATTTTAACATTTATGCATTTGTTTCAATCACTATGGTATTTAACAATAACATCTTACGTTCTTTAGAGGAGAAATTGTGAATTGCAGAATTTTAAATACCCGTCATTATCCTTGGCTTCGCTCAATTTTGTTTATAACACTCTTCCATTTTCTTCTAGTCATGAAAGTGGGGGATTTGGAGGGGCCTCACAAGTGGAGTAGCCTAGAGCCTCTCTTCATCTAAATCCGGCCCTGGCTCTGACTCTGAGATAATTTGTGAGGCCCCCTCCCAAGATTTTGACTACCTAGGGGCCTCCACAGGGTTTAATTTGGCACTGGCCCCATCTACCTCACAAGGTGCCTGTGGTGGGGAGAGGAAATGTGAATGTAAGCTGCTTTGAGACTCCTTAAGGTAGCAAAAAGCATGGTATAAATACTTGTCTTCTGTCCATAAATGATGGATTTACACAACTATGTGGCCCAGTGGTAGACCATAATGGCATGCAGAAGGTCCCAGGTTCAATCCCTGACATCACCAGTTAAAAGAATCCTTGCTAGGGTTGCCAGTCTCAAGGTGGAGCCTGGAGAACTCCTGCTTTTACAACTGATCTCCAGCTGGCAGGGATCAACTCCCCTGGAGAAAATGGCTGCTTTGAAGGGTGAACTCTATGACATTTACCATGCGGAGGCCCCTCCCTTCCCCAAACCCCACCCTCTCTTGGATCCACCCTCAAAGTCTCCAGGTATTTTCAAACACCAACCTGGCAACCCTAGGAATAACAGAAGTGCTCTGGAACTGAAATGAGTGGCCCCCGGGAGTAGCATAAGTGTTCTACGACTGGAATGACAGGTCAAAGGGAGGAATGCAGCCCCTGTGATTGAAATTAGTGCTCTGTACATGTAATCACAAACCTTAGAGTGGAATGAAATACCTTGCACTGGCCATCATTCCATGGTGGGGGCTGTCAGTCCAGTCCCAGGACACTCTAGGGTTGCCTGGTCCTCTCTTTGTTGCAACAGAGGGGTTGGGGGGCATTCCAGTAGTGGCAGGATATCATGTGCGATGTCCTTGACATGATGATGTCACCCAGAAGTGATGTCATCATGTCTGCAACATCCTGTATTTTTGGCAAAACTATGTTGTTGTTTTTTGGCTTCAAAACCATAGAGTTTGCCCCAAATTCAGAACTTTGCTGCATGACATTTGGGGGTGGGGTTTACCAACCAGCCAGCTAGCTGACAGGGAGCCAAAGCCCCCCCAGAGTAGGGTTGCCAGCCTCCAGATAGGGCCTGTAGGTCTCCCACATTTACAACTGATATCCAGCTGGCAGGGATCAGCTCCCTTGTAGAAAATGGCTACTTTGAAGAGTGGACCCTATCGCATTGTACCATGTTGAGCCCCCTCCCCTTACCAAAAACACCATCTTCCCCAGGCTCCACCCCTAAAATCTCCATGTATTTGGAGCTGGCAACCCTACCCCAAAGTGGGGGAACCCCTGCTGGGGCCTGGGAACTGGCAACCCTAGAACACTCATGCTACTCCCAGAGATTGTCATTCCAATCTGAGAGCTGTCATTCTAGATCCAGATCACTCATGCTACTACAGGGGTTTATCATTCTATTATAGGGGCTATCATTCCAGTCCCAGAACACTTCTGTTACTCCCAGTGAGTGACCATCATTCCACTCTGGATTCTATTGTTTCAGTTCCAGAGCAGTTTATCTGGGCCCAGAGACCTTTGTCCAAAATGCATTCTGCATTTTCATTGCACCTTTTTTTTTGTGCTGTAATGTATTTTAATGGAGCCCAAACAAACCAGTTGGCATTCCTTTATATAAAATGGGCCTTCAAGCCTTTTCTGATTTTCCCAGTGGGCAATCCTGTCCTCTGTTTTAGTACATCCTGCAGAAAATACAACATATCCTCCCAAGCACACAGGAGGAAATGTTGTGTGTAGACAGTTGACTGTGCTTGGAAAGCTGGGGAGAGGGGAGGGAGGCAGGGAGGGGTATAGGTGAGCTGGGAAAGAGGCAATCCTTTCCCTGTTTTCAGAATTAATTAGTTTCCTTCCTTCACTCACAAAAGCTGCCAGTGTCAGCGAACCCACTGGAAGCTCTCATTGGTTGGCAAGTGACCACCTAGGCTTACCCCAATGCTTGTTGTGTTTGGAACATATTTTACTCAATTGTTTCATTTTCTCAAAAGGATTTAACATCCCTTAACTAGAATTAATGCAGTTTAATATAGCTGACACATATTAGACACTTCAGATTAAAGTTGGAATTCTGTATTTGAAAAGAACATTTGTCAAAAAAGGCAAAATGTCTTTGAGCCGCCCTGAGCCCGCCTTCTGGTGGGGGAGGGCGGGATATAAGAATAAAATTTGATTTGATTTGATTTGAAAAGAAAAAAGGTTGACATGGCATTTTATACATAAGGATCTTGAGAAACTAAAAAAACCCTATATTTTCTTATATCTGTGAGATGCAAGTTTGCTGAAGTGAAGGAGAAATCAGAAAATGCCCATGAGCTTTTAGTCACAGCGTATGAAAAGACAAAAAAAAAATGCAACTGGTCCCTTTATGGGAAAATGAAGTCATCTTGGACCAGGGCTTGCTCAATAAAAGGGTGGTAGTTGGTGTGTAGGTGTAGGCATTCAGAGAGTTTTTGATAATGTTGTAACAAGAAACCCTTACAAAATAATTTGTATTCTTTTAGACATGAAATATTTGTTATCTTACCAAAAAGTGACCAAAGGGTCAGGAAACCAAGAAAAAATAAATTGGCCTATTTTCACTATGGCAAAAGGTTAGCAGAAGGATAACTCTCAAAGTTCATTAAAGACTCAAACTTTTCTTAAAAATTGGATTTCAGTCCTTAAACGACACATCTGCTACTGCAGGTCCCACTGAAATAAAGCAGGCATGTAGTGCTGAAAGATACAAAGGACTGGATAGAGCTTTTGTCATACAATTTGCTTTCAATTAGATTCAGGTTTAGTTAGATTAAGTTAGTTAATGCTAGAGAGGTTTATGCTCAAAGAGACCTCATCAAATGTAGTGTGAGTGAGCAACAATATGTGGTATGAATATTGACAGATGTGTAGGAGGAAGACACTTGAACTCCTACTCCACCAAACACCAAACTAACAATAGTATCTCAAGAGGAATTTAATGTGCAGCTAAACTTATGATGGAAGTATTTATCATTCTGCCTAGTGATGTGACTTTTTTAAACCTTCTCCAAACCACCAACTGCTGCTTGCATTCAGAACTTGAAAAATAGCCCATAATGATGTTGCCCACTTGACAGGGTACCTATTTACCAGAGGATGAGATTTTGTATGCAAGAAATGTTATCTTTACTAGTATTAGGAAACTCAAGGCTGTGGTGGCAGTAAAAAGAAATGTGTCACAAGATGATGGATCTAGCATGCCCAGTGCTGACAAATTTCTCACACTCCAAATGTGCATAATCTTCTACCACTCCATCACTACCAAATCTGCACCTCTAAGTGGAAAAGAGTTGCTACTTATGCTGTTGATTATGTTTTGGCCATTGGTTGGGACTCAGGCTCTAACTTTTCCTGTTCCTTATTGGATTTCTAAAGATGTTACAAAATGGAGGAATAACCCTTCATTTGATTGTCTGCACTTTCCTGGTGCTTTGTTTAGAACAGGGTTGTTGATTTTAGTATGCAGCACTTCCAACAGAGGAATGAAGACAATGTGGGTTCTAACATATGCCCTCTCCATTCATGAAGTTTCACAAGGTTACGATTGTCTGATGGCCTGGCCAGGATCCCCTACCAGGAGTTTGTCTTTCAGTCTTCATGTTGTACAATACTATCTTTACATTTGTTTCTGATGTTAAACATGTGTGCACACCTTACATTCCTTGAATGTAACTTTTATTGGGTTTTGGTCTGCTAGGGACCCAACAATACTTTGTATTGACCTCGGGCTCCAAGAATTGGTAGCATCCTCACACAATCCAGCTTGTGAGATGATAGATGCTACCACACTCTGTCTTGGAGGCATGCTATTCAATGCCACTTTACGTATTGTGGCTTTCTCCAGAAGAGTGCTGTTTTTCTTTGCTACACTCCTATGTGTATTCTGCTTGGGACACTTGTAGGGAGCTCCCTGCTCCTTTATAAGATAGTTCTGGGTTAAGGTCAATATAGGATACTAAACAACTGTTGAGAAGGCAGTCCTCCATGGTTTCTTCCTTTGAGAGTTTCATACCCATCTCCTTCGCTCAGTGAGCTTGCTAATCTCCTAGTGTGGAACTATTCATCAAGTGGTGTTCTGTGTAGACACACATCCCTTCCTCCTGCCCCACTGTGAACTTTCTGGAACCTTAGTTTCTTCAAGTCTCTGCCAACAGCATGGAGAGAACTGAGGGAGTAGGGCCTATCCTCCTGGTCATGTGATTGCTTTGACTGGAAAGCACCAAAGGGAGGAGGGGCACTACTAGCCTACTAGAAAGCTTTGGAAATCTTTTTCTGTGGCTGGCCTACACATATACAAGTAAAGATCTTTGGCGTTTTTATTCCTTTTTAGGGTTACAAATGGTTCCACCTTTTTTTTTTATATATAAAAACACAGCAAATAGATGTCTGAAAAGCAGGAAGAATTTTTGCACTCTGGGAAGGTCAACAAGTTGGTAAAAGTTGTCACATTTGTCTTTTTCAGATATTAAAATCATGCATTCTGGGAGCCACTAACTGGGGCACACACTCCTTACAATGCTTCTGATAAGCATGAGAAAATCAACATGTTGCCCTATTTTCACATGAAATGCTGACTACGCACAGTTGGGATGTCATCAGGAGCACATGAACCAGCTGGTGGGGGCCCAGTACATCTGAAAAGTCCCCTCTACTGTTTTGTGTCACATTTGTATCTGATCTGCAAATATTTCTCACTTGTTCATGGAAAACAAAACCCTATAATTACCTAAGGACATCCTTCTTAGAGCTGAATCACAGAAGTGAGGAACTTGATGATAAGAGGTATAGTAGTTTTGAGACATGAGGTGATGTTGAAAACATGAAGATGTCTGTAATATGTTCAAATTAATCTTTAGTATTTATTTATTTATTTGTTCTATTTAAAAATTTGTTCAATTTTTCAAGATATTATACTACCAAACTGTATTCTGTGCTCAGTATGCACAACAAAAATGTTGTTTTGGCAGCTCTTGGCTTATTGTTGACCTGTGTTTACCTGAATAAATGCACCGGGATAGACATAGATTAGAATTTTCTACATAACATAACTTAGTAATATTACTATACTTAATTGATTATATGAATAATATTGTTACTGTATTATGTAAAATAACATAACTTAGTAATATTACTATACTTTATATTTTAATTGTGAAGGCCAATGGCCATGAACAATAAATTTATTGATGATGGTGTAAAAATGTTTGTAAAATCTGTTAAACAAATGTCTGGGTTTTTACACAAAGGTCAAAAAGGTGGCTGAAGAGGAAGGACCCACTGTGAAGATTAAATCTTCCAAAGTTGTATAAAATGTTTCTCCAAATGTTATGAGTGGTTTTAGCTTTGCTTAAACAGTAGCCAAATTGTGAGCAAAGAAAGGTAAGCTAAACTCGTATTGTCTATTTTATGTGTTGTGACAAACTATCATATAATGTACTGAAATTCCCCCATCCCCCAAACAGCAATGTCATGCACAATGTGCTGATGTCACCTGGAAGTAACATAGGTGTTTTCGTGAGGTTGATGGGCAATGTTTTGCAAAACTCTATGGTTTGAGGGTGATTTTACCATTGAGTTTTACCCCAAAACCAGAGCATCACCCCCAAAGTCACCAGCATGCTTATGTCACTTTTGGATGATGTATGTATGTCACATGATGTCCCCACTCACTCCCAGAACAACCCCCAATTCCCCTGCCAGCACAACAATAGGGCCTGGAACCCTAAATCAGCCTCCTCCCATTTCCCCTTCTTCCATTTTTATAGCCCCAGCTTCACACCTGGCCCTAGAGCTGAGCTGAGCTGTGCCCTCTTCTTCTCTGATCCTTGCTTTCCACAGCCATGTCCTGGCTTAAAATACCAGGGCTCAGAGAGCCATTGTTCTTCCATCTAGGAGTGCTCACTACTTGGCAGCCTTGTAAATGTGAGACAGGATAACCTCAGCAACAGACCAGACTTTTGAGCTTCCCCTGGGCAATATGCCAAGGCTGATCTGTTGCTGAGGCTATCCTACTTCTGGTCTCACCCTGCTCTACTCACGAGTGGCTTGCTGCTGGGCCCAATTGCTTGTTCTGCCCTGCCACACATGATAGCCAATCACAGGGCATTTTGTAATGATCATAATTAATATGAAAATGAAACAAATTACTGTTCTAAACAGCCTGTAAGTTTAAAAACTCACCAAAAACATGATTTCCTTTAGTTTTGTCTGTGACCTCTACTGGTTTCATATTTACAAGGCTGCCAGAATTTTCCTAATAAGGACGCAGAGAGAGTACAGTGTTCTTTAGGGCAGGCAGGGAGAGAGACTCTATTTTTTTAATTGCCTGCAAGCGGTAGCTGCTAGGATTACATACATGTGTGAGGCAGTTTTCTCTCTAAACTGAATTAGTGTGAACTTGCTCATAGTTTTTTTAGCTTCTGGCTCACACATTTTTGTTTTAGCTCAGGAAGGATGGCCTCAGAGCAAAATAAATTATGGCCAAATCACAATTTTAATGCCAGTAGCTCATGAAGTGGACTCCCCCCCCCCCACCCAAACTCCACAGCTTATAGGGAGCAGTGGTGTGAGGTATTCCAGTCCATTGCCTGTCACTCTCCTCCCAATACCAGCCCTTCTGTGCCAAATTTTCTCTTGCAGTCTGCACTCCCCTGCTTGCCTACTGCCTTCCAGACCTTATACCCCATCTAAGCAAATCTAGTTCAAAGTCCTCCTTCTCCTGCCTTGCTGCCCAGGGTAGGTTTGCCAATCCCCAGATCCCAGTGGGGGTTCTCCCACTTTCCCAGGCTCCTTCCTGCTCCCAGTCAGCTGGCCGGTGGGCGGAAGCCCCACCCTCACCGCCACCATGTGCCTTTCCACCTTAGGCGGCTTCAGACTCCACTTGGAAAGGCTTCCTCCTTGGGATGGTGTGTCTGTGTCTTTAAGGCTGAAGGGGGGTGGGAGCAGAACAACATGGCTGCTCCCCCCAGTGGCTGTGAAAGGAGCCCAGACCCTCTGTTGGTTGCACAATCTTTTCAGAAGTTGTTTGCATAGGAAAGGTAAACGTGAACCTTTGGTTGCTCTGTGTTACTTTGAAGAAGTTGGCAGTTCAGCAACCCATGAGTAGAGATGCCAATCCCCCCCTTTAGAGTGGTCAGAAATGGGGGGGGGGAGGGAATTGTCTGCTGGGCACTTAATTATTCCCTATGGAGATTGATTCTCTTAGGGTATAATGTAGAATTGATCTGGAGGTATCTGGGGCTCTGAGGGGCTGTTTTTTTGAGGTAGAGGCACCAAATGTTCAGCATAGCATCTGATGGCTCTGCTCCCCAAGTTTCAAAAATATTGGACCAGGGGGTCCAATTCTATGAGCCCCCAAAGAAGGTGCCCCTAACTTTCATTATTTCTAATATAGGGAAGGCATTTAAAAGGTGTGTGGTTCCTTTAAATGTGATGGCCAGAACTCCCTTTTGAGTTCAATTGTGCTTGTCACAACTTTGCTTATTGCTCCACCCCCAATGTCTCCTGGCTCCACCCCCAAAGTCCCCCGATATTTCTTAAATTGGACTGGGAAACCCTACCCAGGGGTTTTACACTTCTTGTGCCACCAAATGCCCTGGCCTTATCAAGTCTGTCCCTTCCTTGTGTTACTGTTCTTCAAGCTAAGTGACTGGTTTTACTGTCTGTGTTGCTTTTTGGAATCCTTCCTATCAGCTTCCCTATTTAAAAAGGTAAGGGTGGTCCCCTGTACAAGCACCAGTCATTTCCGACTCTGGAGTGAAGTTGCATGCCATTTTCATGGCAGACTTTTTATGGGGTGGTTTGTCATTGCCTTCCCCAGTCATCTACACTTTACCCCCAGCAAGCTGGGTACTCATTTTACCAATCTTGGAAGGCTGAGTCAACCTTGAGCCGGCTACTTGAACCCAGCTTCTGCCAGGATCAAACTCAGGTCGTGAGCAAAGCTTGGACAGCAATACTGCAGCTTACCACTCTGCGCCAAGGGGCTCCCGCATACTTTAATATTAAACATGGCTGATTTTTACTGCCTCAAAAAAAAAAATGCCTGGACATCTAGCTGTTGAAATTTTGGAATACGAGTGCCCTGGAAGTAGGGTTGCCAGGCCGTTTGGCAACTATCAGGGGGCGAGGGGTGGACTTTCCAGGAGAAAGAGGAAGGCCCAGGCCACGTTGCCAGCATCACACAGGAAGTGGTGTCATCATGCCAGTGATGTCCAAGCAGTGCTCTCATATTTGGACAAAAACTCTATTGTAAAAACAGCTTCTACCTTAGAGTTTTTGCCCAAATATCAGAGCATTGCCTGGACATCTCTGGCATGATGATGTCACTTCCTGTGTGAGGCCATGACATGGGCTAGTGCTTCCTCTTTCTTCTGGTAAGTTTTCCCACTGGCCAGCTGATTGGTGGTGGGGTAGGGCCTGGCAGCAGGGGACTTCTGCCTTCATTGGAAGGGGGAGTTGGCAACCTTACCTGGGGGAGTACTATAATCACCCAGAGTTTTATTCAGTTTGGATGGAAAACTGTAAAGCTATAGATATGAGAAAAAAGACTCATGTCTTCTATTGAAACCAATTGGAAATAACAATAAAACAATAATATACAGAACAGACCAATAAAAAAAGTCCCTTTTGTAATTAATAATAACAACAAAAGAAAAATGAAACTCCCATGCACAAGCATACAATGTAACATATTGAGGAAGGAGAAGTCTATATGTTGCATGGCAAGACATGTAGCATTTCCTAGAGCAGGGGTGGCCAATGGTAGCTCTCCAGATGTTTTTTGTCTACAACTCCCATCAGCCCCAGCCAGCATGGCCAATGGCTGAGGCTGATGGGAGTTGTAGGCAAAAACATCTGGAGAGCTACTGTTGGCCACCTGTCCTAGAGAAAGGAAACACAAAATGGCTAGCAGTAGCCAATGTGTCAGCTGTATCTTTTCTGTACTTTCTTACTCTCTTTCCAGATGTATACTCTTCTTAAAGTGTACATAATGTGTATTTCATAATGTAACCCTAATAACCCTTTGCTTCAAGTAAGCACCACTGAATACTCCTGAATAGCATTCTGCATATATCTACTTAAGGCTGAATTCTAAACAGTTTTATTTAGAATTCTACCCAAGCCTATTTAAGAGAATTTCATTCTACTGAAGCACAATATTAAACAGGCTACATTGCATCTCTTTTCTCTTCTTCCACTAGTTCCTCTTTCCCTCCACCTGGCAATACCCATATTCTCAGCTTTCCCTGCTTCGTTCTCTCCTTTTCACCTACCAACCAACCTACATTTGATCTTTCCCCCATCTTCAGTTACATCTTTTATTTACTACATTTATGCTCCACCTTTCTCCAAATCAATTTACACTAGTTTCTTCTTTTCCATTTCATCCATACAACAACAACCTTGTGAGGAAGGTTAGGCTGAGAAAAAGTGACAAGGTACCCTAATGAGCTTCAACAGTAGAGTGACGAGTCAAACCTGGATTTCTCAGATGGAGGGTTCTTCTAATTTCTTGTTGGGAGTATCCATTGGCCTGCAGTGACTGTTTGAGGTGGTGTAGTTCCTGTTGGAATTGGCTTGGTTCACAGATGCGTGATGCATGGTGAATGAGGGTTTTTACAACTGTACGTTTTTGGCGAGGATGATGATTGGAATTCTTATTTAGATAGCGATCAGTGTGTGTGGGTTTCCTGAATACAGTGTGGCCGAGTTTTCCGTCATCTTTCCTGGTAATGAGAACGTCAAGAAAGGAAAGTTGACCATTGTTTTCTTTCTCCACGGTGAACTGGATACGAGGATGGACTGAATTCAGATGAAGGAGAAAGTTATTCAAAGCAGCCTCTCCATGACTCCAGATGGCAAAAACATCATTCACATATCGGAGCCAGCAACATGGTTTTAAGAGGGCAGATCTTAGTGCTGTATCTTCGAAGGTCACGACGGAAAACTCGGCCACACTGTATTCAGGAAACCCACACACACCGATCGCTATCTAAATAAGAATTCCAATCATCATCCTCGCCAAAAACGTACAGTTGTAAAAACCCTCATTCACCGTGCATCACGCATCTGTGAACCAAGCCAACTCCAACAGGAACTACACCACCTCAAACAGTCACTGCAGGCCAATGGATACTCCCAACAAGAAATTAGAAGAGCCCTCCATCCCAGGAGACCATCCACACCAAATCCCGAGCCACACACAAATGTGGGTACAGCCTTCCTGCCCTACATAAAATCTGTCACCAACCGCATTGGCAAAATTCTCAAACGCCATAATGTTGACACAGTCTTCAAGCCCACACAACAGATCCGCCACATGCTGCGCTCGGCCAAAGATATGAGAGATCCACTTTCAACCCCTGGAGTCTACAAAATACCCTGCACCTATGGTGCAGTCTACATTGGCACTACCCAACACAGTATCAACACCCGTCTCACCGAACACAAGAGACACTGTCGCTTGTTTCAGCCAGAAAAAAAAAGCTGTAGCTGAACATGCACTTCAAGAAGGAGACCACGTCATCCACTTTGAAAGAACTGAAGTCCTTTCTATGGTCTCACATTATCATACCCACCTGAACAGAGAAGCTATTGAGATTTACAAACACCAGCACAATTTTAACAGAAAGGAAGGAGGCATTTTCATCCACCAATCTTGGTACCCAGCTCTGAAAAACACCCTACAGACTATAAATTGCAGAAAGTCTCAGAACAACTAGCAAATTCCACAGAACAATCAGCACAGTCAACAACCATCTTCCTTATCTTCAAACCCCTTCCAACCTTCCCAGCAATTAACACAGAACAATGGTCACATTCAACAGCCAGTTTCCTTATCACTACCCTTCCAGGAAGCCCCACCAAACAATGGGCACATCCACAAACCAATTGCCCTTTCATCACACCCCCTCCAGCCTACAAATAGCAGCTCTCCAGCAGCCCTGGCCCCACTCAATGCACAGCAGCCAAGAAGGACTGAGCGCCTGCTCCAGCTGCAACGCCACTGAGGATGTTCTCCGCAGCTGAGAACGAAACGTCTGGAAGGAAAACTTTCTCCAGTAGAACACGGCACTTGATCCCGAAAGATTCTACAAACCCTAATGATGTTACCAGCCGTGAAAACCTGAAATCTTTGATAGCCATGATTATGTTGGATATAAATGCATATCTGGCTGCGGCCAGAGTGAGTCAGTACAGTTGACAAAATGAGATATTCACCCTGCTTCCCCACCTACTAATGAAAGTAAGCCTCAAAACACAGGTAGGTGTGGGAGCTGTACTTCAGGATAAACTTTCTGAAGTTGCCATTAGCACATTTTACCAGCTTGGAGGGCTGAATTACTCCAAACTTAAGGCTTTTGCTTCTAAAATTCTGTCTATGTTTGGGATAACATATGTGAACATCTCTTTTCTGTAATAAATGTGAATAAATCAGAAATGCATTGTCAGCTTACAGATACAAACCTAGACAGCATAGTCAAGATTACTACAGCACAGATGCTGACTCCAGATTTTGATGCAATAATTCAGAGCAAGAGGTGACAGTTATCAAAGACCACTAAATAAAAAAAAAAAATACTGTAAGCATGCCAGTGTTTTAAGTAAGTACATATTTTGAGTTTGAAATAGTGTCATAGTATCATTAATTGGAGTTGCCTATATCCTTCCTAAAGTTTGTATCTCTGGTACCTGGTATTACATTTTATGGTGCACATGGCCCAACCTGACAAAATCATGTTTATGTCAGATCTGGCCCTTGTAACAAGTGAATTTGACACCTCTGTCATAGACTGTAGACTTCACATGTACACAATGAAATAATATTAAATCATAAGACATGCCAACTGATCTACAGAAAAGTTTCCTGTAACATCTCACATAGCAAAGCTTTCTCTGTAAGAAATGCAAAATGTAGGGTTGCTAACTCTGGGTTGTGAAATTCCTGGAAATTTGGGGGTGCAGCTTGGAGAGAATGGGGTTTGAAAGGGGAGGGACCTAAGTTAAGCATGATGCCATGATTCCACCCTTAAAAGCCGCCATTTTCTCCAGAGAAATTGTTCTCTGTGGTCAAGAGATCACTTTTAATTCTGGAAGGTCTCCAGGTCTCACTGGTAGGTTGGCAATGCTAGTGAAAAGGTCTTTGAGCTGGCATCATGAAGAAGAGGACTGCAGATTTATACCCCGCCCTTCTCTCTGAATCAGAGTGGCTTACAATCTCCTTTATCTTCTTCCCCCACAACAGACACCCTGTGAGGTAGGTGGGATTGAGAGAGCTCTTACAGCAACTGCCCTTTCAAGGACAGCTCTCTGAGAACTATGGCTGACCCAAGGCCATTCCAGCAGCTGCAAGTGGAGGTGTGGGGAATCAAACCCAGTTCTCCCAGATAAGAGTCTGCGCACTTACCCACTACTCCAAACTGGCTCTCTCCAAACTGGCATGAATAAACATGAAGAGGCATGTTTATTCATGCCTTGCTGAATGAAAGTTTGACAACATATAAATTAATCATTTCCCAAGTTCTCAGCCCTATAACTCTCTCTAGAGTCTATTGTGCCTCTGCTTAGAGTTACTGGTTAAATGAGAAGATTTTTCTGAACAAAAGAAAACAACCCCCTCAAAATCTATTTAATAACATAGACTTACTTTTAAAAGTAGAAATACTCTCTAAGGAGATACAGGGGTCTTAAACTGTGACATTTCATACAAGCCTCATATAAACACTGCTGAACAGCACAGCTTGAACAGACATCCCCCTAGATCATACTGATGGCCTAAGTCATCCTCACACTGAGTCTATTTTAAACTAGGAATTGGAAATTCTTTTGTATGTTTTAAAGAATAAAAATGAAAAATTCTCTTTTTTCCTCAGGACCTTATTATAGCAAACTCCAAGTATAAAAAATTTCTAGCAATAATTTTCTTAATCAAAATATTAAAATATTCTAAATGCAAGAATCTAGGAAAATGGATACTAAACACAGTACTAGTTATGTATTGGGCTAAATGACTGGAGTAAAAAGACTAAGGAAAATTGCTTACATGATTTCCCTCCCCCCCATTAACAATGGTACTTGTTTATCAGTAGATTTCAACAATACCTATTATCACATTTTTATCCTTCCCTGCTGCCAACAAAATCAGGATGGAATAGATCTCATTCATTTATCTCATAAAACCCCTGAAAAACATTGATGAGTTCAAAGTGAGCCTAGAGTTGCCAACTCTGGGTTGGTAAATTCCTGGAGATTTTGGGACAGAGCCTAGGGAGGGATTTCAGCAGGATATAATGCCATAGAATCCACCCTCCAAAGCAGCCATTTTCTCCAGGGGAACTGATCTCTATAATCTGCAGATCTGTTATAATTCCAAGAAATCTCCAGGCCATATGAAGATGTTGGTATCCTTAAATTATGTTACTCATCTTCATGGCCACATGAATTCAAATATCTCTTGGTCGAACATTCTAGCCACTACAACACATTGGTTTTCATTTTTATGGGCTTATCCAATAGCTCTGAAGAAACATTAACTATAACCTTGTGGGTTAGGGCCGATTAAACAGGACTTTTCTACAGACTTGAAACCCGTGATAACATGTTAAAGACACAAGAAAGAACCAAACAAGTGATAAAAATAGTAAAAAAAAATGATTCAATATTTATTGGTAAATAAGTTGCATGCCTGCTAAAGAGGGCAGAACCCTCAACCTCGGGTGCTGTTCTGGTTTACAGCACAAAGTTGAAAATAAATGTGCTATTTTCCACCAAAATATTGTTTCCCGTTACTGAAGAGAAGTGATGGGCCTGAGGGCCTCATGCATTACAAATCTCATGTGCTTTAAATTGCTAGTAAATCACTCGCGTTTTGCCTTTAGTCGTTTTTGCAGAGCTCAGCATTTATTGCTTACTGCTGAATATGGCCACCTAAATCATCCATCACATTTTTATAACCTGCTGTAGCTTTCCATTTCATACACCAAGGAACTGGCACAATTTCAGGACCAACAGAGATGAACACTTTCTTCACCTACAGAATAATTTGCTCTATCTGTACTTGAATGATTTCATTTGATAGTAAAATGTGAAAAAATGTGTATACTCAAGCCACATAAACATGAGGCCTTATTAAACTAATACATTAATAGAACCTTTTTTAGCAAATAAAAAACTTTTTTAGCATGCCTACTTGAAAATATCTTGTGTTCACAAGCAATTTTTCTGAAACACTTTTCCCCATTAGGTTTTGTAGAATAAACCTAATGGGGAAAAGTGTTTCAGAAAAACTGCTTGTGAACACAAGATATTATCCTACAAGACCTTTAGCTATTAAAAATGTTCACACCCTTTTATGCCTTCACAGGAACATTACAGTTTAGAGGCTTCTGACCAGCAAGTATTTCTATATGCTACTCTGAAAACTTATGCAGGATAATTTGTTGGGGAAATGATCTCCTTTAGTGTGAACCATAGTTAGCAACCAATTCACAACATGAACTCAGAAGCAGCATATTCTTTCTTTGTGTTCATCTTGTACATTCCTCAGCTTTTGCATAGCGCTCCTTTTTTTGCCCTTTTTGTCACAAAACCCTTTTGAGATACTAAATGGGATTTAACTTACACATACAATGTCCTGTTGGCCCATAATACAACTTATTTTCTAATGTGGAAATAGAAGTTTCATCACTTCAGGTTTTGATAATATTGGAAAACAAAGAACAAAGGCCTATAAAACCTCCCCCCCCCCCTCTAGGGGCAGGGGATCCCTCCGCTTCAGGGTCATCAGAAAGTGGGGGGAGGAGGGAAATGTCTGCTGGGCACGCCATTATTCCCTATGGAGACCAATTTCCATAGGGTATAATGGAGAATTGCTCAGCAGGTATCTGGGGCTCTGGAGGGGCTGTGTTTTGAGGCAGAGGCACCAACTTTTCAGCATAGCATCCAGTGCCTCTCTCCAAAATATCCTCCAAGTTTCAAGAGGATTGGACCAGAGGGTACAATTCTATGAGCCCCAAAAGAAGATGCCCCTATCCTTCATTATTTCCAATACAGAGAAGGCATTTAAAAGGTGTGCGGTCCCTTTAAATGTGATGGCCAGAACTCCCTTTGGAGTTCAATTATGCTTGTCACAACTTGCTCCTGGCTCCATCCATAAAGTCTCCTGGCTCCACCCCCAAAATTCCCAGCTATTTCTTGAGTTGGACTTGGCAACTCTCCCCCCCCCCCCCCCGAAGATTCTGCTTAATTTGTAAAACTACAGAACATCAAATTGTGGGCTCTTTTTGGTTCCCAAATATTCTTGCCACTCTAAATTTAAAATGTAGAGAAGCAAAGGCGCTTATTTTGGATATTGTGATTTACTAACATACAACCTGCCTATGAGCCTTGGTCATATGAAGCAACTTATGCTGGAAAGTCTATAGAAGCAGGTACACAGACAGGTGCCAGGTTGAATGCTGCAGACTACGTGCAAACAATGATGATCAAGATGACTTGTGATCCAAACTTCAAGCAAAATAGTGTTGAGGGATTTCTGTTGTACCCCCAACAATATAAAACCACAAAATCAGGACCTGCAGGTACCAAAACAACCTGCAGTTATCAGAAGGCTAACACATACTCACTAATAAATTTTAAGACCTTGTAGATAAACTTTCTCTAACTCCAAGTTTCTCAAAGCAAAAACAGTTTATTAGACTCCAAGTTTCTCCTTAGACAGAAGGCAAACAGTTTAGATACCATTAGTACATTTCAGTTTCTCCTTTAGACAGAAGGCTTCAGGTATATGGATAGAAAGGCAGAACAGAAAACAGTTTACCCAGAGCATAAAGCATAAAATACAATAAAGCAGAGAGCATACTGAAAAATGGAAGTCCCAACAGGACTTAGCCCTATTAGTCTACATTTTCCCATTTAAAATCTAAGTCCCAAATCCCATTCTGTATTAGAGATCTACTTTGTGTTCTATGATTGAGATCTCAAACAGAAATCAACAAAGGTTTGTTAATTTCTGGGCTAGACTGGCACAGAGGTCCCCTGCCTCTGAAGCAGTCCACAGCTTTTGTTCAAAAGTGGAGGGCTTATAAAGGCTTCAACCCATCTCTTTATCAGATCTACTGGGTCACACTGCACCCCAGCTATGTTTCTGATGTCAACAATAATACTTGCCAAATAAACAATCAGGCCCGATTGCCCTCATCCTCTCATCTACTTTCTGGGTAGTGCTGAATAGCAAATGATAGTGCTGAATAGCAAATGATAGTGCTGAATAGTTTAGAACTCTGGTGGCCAAGTTCATAACTGCAACCAAAAATCATATAGAGAGAGACAACTCAAAGAAAAATATAGAGGCTTCTAAGGTGTTTGAAGATGTTTGAAAAGCTTAGTGTCCGTTTCATAAGAGTATGACAGCTTTCAGAAAGAGTTCTCGTAACCAATTTCATAAAGAGTATGTTTAAGAGTATGTCTAAGATCATAAAGAATATGACAAAATAGGAGTCAAGTTGGACCTTTAAGACCAACTTAGTTTTATTCAGAATATAAGCTTTCATGTGCTCTCTAAGCACACTTCCTCGTCTGATGAAGTGTGCTTGGAGAGCACATGAAAGCTTATTACGTTCTGAATAAAACTAAGTTGATCTTAAAGGTCCAACTTGACTCCTATTTTGTTCTGCTACTTCAAACCAACACGGCTGACTACTTGGATCTATCTATAAAGAATATGGTTAAGATCATAAAGAGGACCAACCCAAAATAAATTCCGCCACAAATAGCAAGTTGATCTGATTAGTTCAACTCAGATGCAAATTATCAATTCAAATGTCAATTGCATTTCTTGTGAACTTGGCAGCACCCTTTTTATTACAGGCTATAAATGCGTTTTTAAAGAACCGTTTGATTATTATTAATTATTGATAAAAGCTTCTGAGAAGACAAAATGAGAATTGGGGGGAAGCACAATAGCACTCTTTACCTATCTGAACAGCTCTTGATACCACTTTTAAAATTTGAGATACTCCAAAAAGCACTTTAGATGTTAGAGGAGGCACCTTTTGTGTATGTGCAAATATAGTTGTTGTTTTTTTTGAAGGGGAAAGAGTTCACATACAGTTTGTGCCTGCACTTCCTTTTGGGTGCCTGTCACAACAACTAGGGGTGTGCTCCAACAGCAACAAAAAAATCATGGCACTGAGATTTAAGAGGGGGGCTTTACTGTGATTGCTGATGTTGGGGGGTAGGACATTATCTGTTCAAGATTCAAATCCATTCTTTTCAGATTCTGGGATTTTAGGACCATTATTTTCAGTTGGGAACCAATTTGAGGGTCTGGGGCAGCTGTTTTAAAAGATAATTGCTGTACTGGGAACCCCCAAGAGCTAGTTACACCTACATTCTGACATTCAGGGTCAGATACATGTTCAGATACATTGTTACAATATTTGCACCCTGTATTTGTTGTTAACTAGAGCTCCACGCCCTTGTTGAAAATGATACTTCATTTTTTACTTGTCCTATGTACTCAGTTCTGCAATAATATGTCAGACTTTATACACATAGATTATTTTGTTAATGGCTCCATTTGATATATGTTTCCCTAGCATTACCTTGGCACCTTCCAAATTCGATAGAGCACAGTTCTGTACTACAGCTACTGTGGTTCTATGATATGTTTATCATCTTCACATAATGTGGTTAATCTGGCTGAATGCTGTTTTTCTTATTATTCTATTCATGACAGTTTGAAATGTGTTTTACCATAGCTATTCTATAAATCAATAAATAAAATGATAAACAGTGCATCAGAAGAATGGCTAACATGCATTAATATTGTCAAATGCATACAGATAATAGAAACAGTATTGCCTTTATTTTTAGTAAAATGAAAATAGCTGTAATTAAACATAATTAGCCTTCATTTCTGTACAACTTGTGTGCACCCTCTGGAGTCAGTGGTTGAAAATGTCTTGTTTCACTGTATCTGAAGAAGTGTGCATGCACATGAAAGCTTGCACCTCAAAGAAAAATTTCTTGGTATTAAAATGTGCCAGTGGACTTAAACTTTGTTCAGCTGCTTCAAATCATCATGGCTAACCACCTGAATCTACTTCACAAGGTTCTTGTGAGGATAAAATAGAGGAGAGAGGAGAATGATGTAAGCTGCTTTGGGTTCTTATTGTGGAGAAAGGCAGGTTATAATTGAAGTAAATGAATAATAAACATAACTGAAGATGGGAAGACAGAGAAAAAGGTAGTGCATTGGTGGAAAGGAGAAAAGCAAGCAAGAAAGGTAAGGATTTGGGAAGCAGAAAATAGTGGGGGAGAGGGGTATAGGGGAATGGGAGGTGGCTTCCCAAATCCTTGCAGATTTCCCTCAATGCAGCAGGTCCTAGCCCATCCTGGGGCCAGATTCATGGCCCAGATTTTCCCCAGGGAGAGACTGTCAAGTGGAGGACAGAAGGGAAAGTGGAAGAGGGGGGGAACAGATAAAGGTTGGTTGACTAATGAGCGAGAAGGAGAGAAGCAATGTGAAAAGAAGAGAGACTATGGAAACTTTCAGAAAAGGGAAAGAGTACACTGGGAAAGGGGGAAATGAGATGCCCTCCAACAAGTCCTTGCAGCTCTCCCACTTGTAGTCTCATAAAAGTTTACATGAGAAGTCTATGATAATGTGACATGTGGGCATACACACATATATGCACAACTAAATGAACTCAAGGTGAGAAACACAAAAGAGGCATTGCAATTATAAAAGGAATACACAAAGGTTGTAGGAAGTAGGGAGAAAAACCATAGTTTGAAAATCATACCATAGCATGCAATAAAAAAGAAACCTCATATATGCAGAGCTGTAAAAGTAAGTATGGTACTAAAGAAAAAGGTGTGGAAAATTTGTTGACAAAAAATCATAAGTGACAAATTAAATGATGTGACATTGGTAGAAATAATACAGTTAACTCCAGAATGACATAATTACTCATTAAGTGCATGTTTAATTTTTAGGAAAAGCTTACTATCAAATATTTCCTTTTCTATTTCTCTTCATACTTGGCTCCAAACACTGCTTAGTAACATCTGAGTCATTGGTTAGAAAATGGAACACTTTATTTCACAGAGAATAAAGCTGCCACCAGCTCCTGTGCATTTTAATGTTTTATTTTATTCCATTTTCATTTTTCACATTAAGTCCAAAACCTGCTACAAATGCAGCAAAATGCTAATTTACAACTGCTAATTTATGTCAAACAGTTTTCAAAAGGAAAGTTAACTATTTTTACTTGGACTTATGGACTCTAAAACAGTTGGTTTTAGAAAATGATAGCAAAAATCTTAACCTACTAAGGCCAATGCTCCTCTTTTTATTTATTTATTTTATTTATTTAGAATTTATATCCCGCCCTTCCCACGAGTGGCTCAGGGCGGCTTCCAACAATAGATCCAGCATAAAATTATGAAATATTTAAACATAAGGGAATAAACATTTAAAACAGGTAAAACAGATAAAACCATAAATATTAATAAATATTCGAAATATATATAAAAGAAATCTGGCAAGTTGCATTAAGTTCTCAAGCTAGGTATAGGCTAGCCGGAAGAGGGTCGTCTTACAGGCCCTGCGGAACTGAACAAGGTCCCGCAGGGCCCTCACGTCTTCTGGCAACTGATTCCACCATGTAGGGGCCATAACAGAGAAAGCCCTTTCTCTGGTGGATTTCAAGCGGGCTTCTTTCGGCCCAGGGACAGTAAGGAGATTTTGTGTTCCCAACCTCAGTACTCTCTGGGGAACATGCGGAGAAAGACGGTCCTTCAGGTAGACAGGTCCCAAGCCATATAGGGCTTTTTCACTTTATTGTGGGCCATGTAGATGCACTGCTCCCTAAACTTGACAGAGATTTGGGATTTTTTCCCCTGTATACCAAGCTCAGTGGGGATGTGATATCGCATGCTGTAATATCACATCCAGGTCAAAGGTTAGCTCCTCCAACTTCTCCTGTTTCTGTGGGGTAATTTCTTCCCAATAAAATAATCACCTAAATTTAAATTCTGTGCCTCATATCACTCAACCTAAAACACTTCTCAAAAATTTCTTCAGGTTTTACCCAGAGGTAATGGGGGAAATCCCATTGAATAGTAATAGGAAGATATCAGACAACTGAAGTCCCACCCCACCAACAGCTATAGAAAATACAGAAGACCTAGAGCTTGCGTTCTTTGTGGCCACTCTAGGACTTCCATTTCTCCTATATGATATGCTTCCTCCAAGAGAACTGGTCTGGAGACTAGTTACAATGTCAGGAAAAAATATATGGACCTCAGGTAGAGATTGGCAACTCCACTGCTGACTCTCAAACTTACGTATCTGCCACTGATAAACTTCCATCTAACACAGAGAGTATATCTACATATAATCTTGTATTGAGTTTATATTGGCAGGGTTTCCTTTGGAATTATGGAGACCTGATGAGGGTACTAAGCCCCTCTCACAGAACTATTAATTTTCAGCTTTTTGGGAAGGGTGATGACTACTGATGTTTCTGGTATACATATCTACACAAGATACCTGAAATGCAAATGAGTTACTTTTATACCAGTAAATTGGCAATGTTTTTGATAAGGCTGCAAATCACAATTTTGGGAAAAAATTTTCCAGGAGGGGACAGTGAAAGGACAGTGATAGGAGCAAACTGTAATCTTGAAGGTAAAAATCACAGAAATAAACAGGGCTAGAGGCAGGTTCAGTTCTGATTGCTTCATCATAATGATTAGTCACTAGCTGTACCCAGGCTGAAAGGTTAAGCACTGTGCCATACTACAAAAAACCTTTGCAGTGCCCTATCTTCCACAAATAAAGACCTTGTGTGGGACTATATATCTCTTTGTATTATGCTCACCTACACACTTGCACACACAGAAAGACAACCTACCATAATAATAATAATAATAATAATAATAATAATAATAATAATAATAATAATAATAAGGAGAAGAAGAAGAAGAAGAAGAAGATGGATTTATATCCCGCCCTCCACTCCGAAGAGTCTCAGAGCGGCTCACAATCTCCTTTACCTTCCTCCCCCACAACAGACACCCTGTGAGGTGGGTGGGGCTGAGAGGGCTCTCACAGCAGCTGCCCTTTCAAGGACAACCTCTGCCAGAGCTATGGCTGACCCAAGGCAATTCCAGCAGGTGCAAGTGGAGGAGTGGGGAATCAAACCAGTTCTCCCAGATAAGAATCCGCACACTTAACCACTACACCAAACTGGCTCTCCAGCTTTGATAATAATTACAAATATATTTAAAATATCAGGAAGAGGGTAAATGGTTTACAAGAAATGTCATCTTTTTAATGAAAAATTTATAGAGAAATCTTTGATAAAGTCAGAAAAATAAGATAACTTAAAAGCTGTCAGCTGTATTAGAAATAACAAAAGGTTCATTGTTACCTAAAATGCATATATTATGCCATCTGTGACATCAGAACAAAGAGTAACCACATTTACAATAGTTAATAAGATTGATATGCAATTACTACCTTCTTCCATATAAATGACAATCAAAAGTTAAAAATCTGATGTAGCCACCTGTCATGTTACTTTTTATCTTTCATTTTCCTGTGATTGTAATATATTCTTGGCTGTTTTCCTGCTACTACCAATTGATCTAGGCTAATGGTAGAAGACGATTCTCCAAAGTTCTGAACTATACAAGATTGTGTGTGTAATGAATTGTTTGGTAATAAGTAGAGAGAACTATTGGTGGGTCACACAGGGCGATCAGACAGCCATTTTGGCCTGCCTTAGCCACCCCCACCATTGGATTTGATGGCTGCAACCACATGAACACATCTACTCTCCTCCCCCCCCCCCCGGCCTTTATGCTGTAATGCCTCCACAACACAGTAAAGAGATAACAGAAACTTCCTGATGGCAAGGTCATTGTGGCACTTCCATGGCATGTTTCCTGATTGGCCCAGGTGTGATATACAGGAAGAGTGTGATTACTCCACACAGCACATGTGTGACTCAACTCTGTTGCTGGGCAGACAGGCACTGTCTGATCACCGTGGCATGTATCAAATTGTGTTGGCTGAGAGACTGCTGCAGCTAACTACTGGTCCGGTCAGTCACTGCAATATGTAGTTGGTATTTTATAGTTCTGCTGTGTTTGCACTTTGCAATAAATGTGGAAAGCACGCACAAACTTAGTAGCCTTAGTATAGCCCTAATTAAAAAATGGAAAAAGCTACACGGTGGCGGCTTCACAGCAGGGCCGGATCTACATATTTTCGGAGGGGGGGGGGAAGTAAAAAATGATGCCCTTATATTTTTCCTTCATTTATATAAGGTAGTTGCATATCTGTGTTCATGTGAAACATTGATTATAGTTGGCTACGAGGCGGGGCCAGCCCTGATGGAGTCTGTATTGCTTCTGTTGAACTGTCTGGAATGGCTAAAGCAGTACAGGGATGTAAAGCAGACCCTCACACAGGGAAAAGCAGAAAAATAAAGTCAGGATTACTGGAGAGACCAGTGAGATAGCCACGTGCAGTACAATGAATAAGGCTGAGACAAGGGGAAAGGGAAGGAATTAGGGACATGTGTAATGAAAGTTAAAGGAGACAAAGAGATTGTAATGAGCAGGGGAAGCATTTGGACAAAATTAGAAGTAATTCATCCTGTTTTAGTCCAAGTCTGAAGTGGATTTAGTTTCTAGAACAGATTCTACAGTCCAGTTCAAACACACACCATGAATCCCAGTTTTATTCTCTCTGGATATGTTCCAATGCCTCCATGGCCTGTGGTTTCTGAAATCATCATCTCCCCCACCTCTAGCCCAGAATGTGGCCACTCCTGAGTTCATTCTGAAAAGTATCCAGGTCAAAAGATGGATTTCTAGT